>NC_142492.1:20397375-20722375 GCF_965113065.1 Corylus avellana
TCACGCTGTTCACATTTCACCCAAAAATAGTTTTTGTTTGACTACTCAAAGCTGGTCTACTTTTCTTTTTGTTTTTTCAATCAAGTTTTGTCTAATATATTAATATATACGACTTTTGTACAACCCAACTAAAGTTGGGTGTTCTTTAAATTATTGGATCAACATTTATTAAAAAAAAATCATTCATTCAATGGTTAAAGGATACTCCACATCAGTCCAATTGTAAAGAATTGAACCAATATGAGTGTTTAGATTTACTTTTTCATATATATATATATATCCCTCAAACTCAGCAAACCCCAAGCCTAGCAGCTACTCCTTTATTCTTACCGGAATCGATCTTCTCTCTCCTTTCTAACCTTGTGCGCACCGAGCTAAGAACGGAGACTAACGTTTTTCCCTCCAATAGTCGTGACTCGTGAGGGAACGTGGCGGCCGTTGGTGCTCAGCTGAGCGATTTGCAATTTTGTATATTTTGGTTAAAGAAAGGGGTCGTTTGGTTACATGCTCAAATCCATTCAGGGTGTGCTTCTTTATTCTTATCGCATATACTTATTCTACTATTGTTGGGATTTTGTTATACTATTTTAGTGTTGGTATTGTAGAATGTTTGGCTCACTTCTTCTTTATCATTGTTTTGTTCATGTCTTCATTTCTATTTCTTACGTTCTTATTTTTTGTGGCACAATTTTATTTGCACAGCTTACTATTATTCACAGCTAGTCTGAATACAGATGATGGATTTGCAAGATTCAAAAACTTGGATTAGCTACTCATCCTCAACCTTCTATACGGGAATGGGCGGTTTTGGGAATTCGAAAACAATAAAGACCAAAAATTCTATATCAACACTTCATTTGGCAATCAACTAGATGTAACCGCAGCCTCTACTCTGTTTTTCTTTAATCAATCACGCCTTTGATATTTTTGCTTTCTTTTACCTGTTAGAAAATATATTTTGATTAGAAATATATTAAAATTATACTGTACGTTAAGTTTGATGGTAATAAATTAATTGATTTAATTACCATACTTATTTATCTTAATTCTCCTATAAATAAGAGCATTTGTATTGTAATATTATCATTGATTAACCTTAAAATATAATTTTACGGTTTTATATGTGGATGTAGATCATAAACCGAACTACATAAAATCTTTTGTATCTCTTTAATTTATTATTCCGCTATTATCGCCATTTTTTTTTAATTTTATTATTGGACAAATGTTTATATCTTACTTTTAGCCACCCAAAATCGAACATATGTTTGTTGAGGAATCAAGATTTTAATTAGAAAAAAGGGACGACTGGTCGTTGTTTTAGTTAGCATGTAACCGTTAATTATAAGAAATTATGGATGCACTTTTCCTCCCTCTGTGTTTTTGTGTGTAATTTGTGATTTAGATCGTGTACTTTTGTGATAGTTCATTTGTGAAAATTCAATTTACGACTCTAAACGACACCTATTATGAATATATAGGTGTTTCACACAAAATTATGCGGAAATAGATCTGACCTAACAAATAATAATTAACCAAAAACAGATATGCAATGAACAATAAAGAACACATATTTTGGTTACGAAGAGGAAACCAATTAGAGAACTCTCTAATTGTAAAACCTCTCCGGGGCAGCCAAACCCAGAAAATCAACTAACTCAGTAAAAGAATAAAGGATTACAAGACGTTCACACTTACAAAACCTTTGCAATTGACACGATTTTGTATAAGACAAGCGACCCACTTGCCTTCTACCGCAATAGCCCTTTCCAGAGACAGCTGGCACAATCCTTCTACGTGATCTCCCTTCACTGGAACTCCGGTTGACTTCACTTCAACAATTAACAAGTAAAAACAAACGATCACTCTAAAAAGGAGAACAGACTCTCTATATCACAGACTCTCTTAGCACACGACCTTCTTGTGTGAAATTTCTTTTTAAATACAGATTTGTAGAGATCTATATATATAATACAAAGACCCCTAGTCTAATTAGGACTCAATTATATTTAAATTAAATCTAGCAGACTACAGGCCGTCCGAACGGTAAATGGGCTCGTCCGGACGGGCTCTAGGGCAACATCGCTTTCTCCATTCTTTTGGCGCGGCGTGTTCAGGCGGACTTGTAGATGGGGCTCTCGGGAGAAATTCATTGTGCGATTTTGAAATCCCGTCCAGACGCCATAGTGATTTGGCACACTTTGAATCCATTTTGATCACCGAACATTTAGCCAATAATTAAAACTTACAAACTCCCCCTTTGGCAATTTCGGAGACAAAATCAATCGGATGAGTCACCATCCTCTCCCCAATTTTATACTCCCCCTTTTTGTCACAAATTGACAAAAGATATCATGTTTCCTGAAACACTCAACACAAAAACATCAAGGCATATGTGGAACAGGAAAAACAATAACCAAATACTCATGATCACATATAGGAAAATGCATGAAGAATACAACAAGATCATGAATAACAGAAACTCCCCCTCAATATAAGACTTAATAATCAACAAGAAACTTTTTTTTAAAAAAATTTCTCCCCCCTCAATAGTCAAATGAACACACATGATACACACATCAACAACTCATGTATTTTAGCAATGAATATCCCAAACATACTCTAAATATGCAAAATATACACGAGACTAGAAATTGCAAGAAACTCATATTGTTTAACCCAAGCCAAGAAAAATGATCCATTCAACCCATGCTTGTGTGTTGTGTGTGTAAGACATTTAATGAGAAAAAAAAATACCAGTTTACAAAAGAGGAGAAAGTTTCACCAACACGAGGTTTTGACAAGTAAATTCAACAAAAGTCAAACCTTATCATACTAGGGCCTAGCTACTCTCATCCAATACAATCCTCTTTTGAAAAGAAAAAAATAGCACAAGTTTGACACAGTGAAAATAAATTCCATAAGGAACATGTTCTTTTGATTTTGTTTCACTATTTTGATTCTTTTTCTTTTTGGGAGAGTGTCCTTAAACAATTGGCGCTTTATACAAAAAGAAGGAATCCAGGAATTTTTAAGCCCTAGATTCAACTAGCATATGGTCAATTTGAAAAAAAAATATGACTAGTCAAAAACACCTCATGTAGTTACCTAACATAGCTCACTTTTAAAAAATTACCTCAAATTAAGCTTAAGTGTGCATAAGAATTAAGCATAGGTAAAACGTACCACATACGCTCAAGCTTTAGGTAACCACAAAAACAAGTCCATTGAAACAATTTTTTATCTCATGCCTATTTAGAATATTCCAAGATGCAAGGAATTAAATCTATGAAAGCAACATGAGAAATTAATAGACTATCTGGGTACATAAGACAAAAAAGAGAAAAGAAAAACATCCAAATTAAAAATATTTTTGTCTTTTTGAATTTTTTTTTTTAAAAAAAGTTCACACAAAACAAAGCATGTTAAAAGAAACAAAACACAAACAACAACAAACTATGACACTAGGACACAAATATATATATATATATATATATATATATATATATATATATATATATATATATATAAGCAAAGTTTATCCTAGGCATGCAATGTGTCCACCTAAATTAGGTGAGTCCAATACCACTCCCCCTTAATGGGTGAACGGTATCAACCTTCTTAACCCAAACTTTCTTCATTTTGGGAACAGAAGTGCAACTCTTGTCCAAGTCATTTAACTAGGTGATAACACCCCTTAGCATGTTGAATAATTCCTCATGACTATCCCTAAAACGAAAATAGTCTCTTTTTGAATCATGATTATTCAACTGAAAACAATTAGGGCGAATATGCCTAATCTTACCTCAGTAATGACATGTAGGAATGAACCTTTGAGAAGGTTGGTTCCTTGGCATATCAACACGTCTCGGTGTAGAACGAGACGCATAGGAATCAGTTAGAATTCCCTTACCTTTCTCACCTCTTGAAACTGGAGGATACATTTCTTCTTAGTCAAGCTTTCTTCTTTACAAACTGGTTTCACAAAAATTAATTTTGAAGGAGAAGCAGCATTAGTAGAAGAAACATCAGATTTATTAAAGCCCAATCCAGTTCCTATCAAACGAATGTTTCTGGTTATGCAACATGTGATTTAGCTTTTCACTAGAGAAGGTTTTTAGATGATTTCTTGATTTATTAAGATCATTCTCTAAGGATTTCACTTTGGCAATTAACATGTGATTTTCAGACATCAAAGTATTATGAATAACATGTGAATCAGTTAAGGTAATAGAAAGTTGATCATTTTCAAGATTAACTTATTTGAGTTTTTGCAAGTGCTGTTTATTCAACTTCTTCAATTTAATGCATTCCACATATAGATCATTATAAGCATTTTGCAGATCACCCTCCTTTTCTGATTCATTATCACATATGTCATGTTCGCTCTCTAGAGAGTTAGACTCACTAGCCTCATGTTCACTATCATAAGAAATCCCAAAAGCTACATAATTAGCAACATTTTTAGCTTTTTCCTCATTGTCTGACTCATCACTTTGAGTCACATTAAAGGCCTTGCCTTTTGAAGTTATCAAATTTCCACAATCAGCACGAATATGAAGAATACCACCACATTCATGACACTTACGAGCACGATAATTTATCTTTATTATTTTCATCATTTTTGCCTTCATAATTACCTCTAACCTCATGATTAGGATTCACAGAATTTTTTGATTCCCTATTTTTAAAATTTTCATTGTTTTTGAAAAAATTTCTAAACTTTCTAGCAATAATAGCTATTTCTTCATTGTCTCCAGAATCCTCATCGGAGTGAACTACAAGTTTACCTTTAGCAGCCTTGATCTTAAGAGCAAGATTTTTGAGCTTTTGGGCTTAGGTAACATGAGTTCAAATGTCTGAAGTGAACCGACAAGTTCCTTTACTCTCATTGTCTCTAGATCTTTGCTCTGTTGTATAGCAGTAATATGAGGTATAAACCTCGTAGGTAGAGATCTTAAGATTTTCTTTATTATCTTAGCATCAGTCATTTTCTTTCCAAGATTAATAGTAGAGGTTCTAATAGTGCTAAGCTTAGAATGAAAATCATCAAACGTCTCTTCCGCTTCCATCCTAATCTCTCAAATTGAGAAACTAACATCTGAATTTTTGAAGCTCTTACAATTTTAGTTCCTTCGTGAGTAATTTCCAATGTTTCCCATGCTTCTTTAGCTATTACACATTGAGAAATTCTTGAGAATTCTTTGATGGAGATAGATGTGAAGATGACATTTAACGCTTTGTCATTCATAGAATAAGCACTCTTGTCATCCTTTGAAAATTCGGCAATTGCCTTATCAGGATTAGTCCATCAAGATTCAACAATATGCCAAACGTTCACGGATTTGAGATATGCTTTCATACGAATTTTCCAAAACATATAATTGGATCCGTCAAAGACAGGAAGTGAGTCAGGTGCAACTGTGTGAGACATATTATGCAGAGTCTAGGATCACACTCAGGAAATTAATCCAAACAGAGTGAACCAGCCCTAATACCAATTGAAAATTCTATATACGACTCCAAACGACATCTATTCAGAATGTATAGGTGTTTCACACAATATTATGCGGAAATAGATCTAACCTAACAAATAATAATTAACCAAAAACAGCTATGCAATGAACAATAAAGAACACATATATTTTGGTTACGAAGAGGAAACCAATTAGAGAACTCTCTAATTGTAAAAGCTCTCCGGGGCAGCCAAACCCAGGAAATCAACTAACTTAGTAAAAGAATAAAGGATTACAAGACGCTCAGACTTACAAAACCTTTGCAATTGACACAATCTTGTATAAGACAAGCGACCCACTTGCCTTCTACCGCAGTAACCCTTTCCAGAGACAGCTGGCACAATCCTTCTATGTGATCTCCCTTTACTGGAACTCTAATTGACTTCACTTCAACAATCAACAAGTAAAAACAAACGATCACTCTAAGAAAGAGAACAGACTCTCTATATCACAGACTCTCTTAGCACATGACCCTCTTATGTGAAATTTCTTTTTAAATACAGATCTGTAGAGATCTATATATACAATACAAAGACCCCTAGTCTAATTAGGACTCAATTACATTTAAATTAAACCTAGCAAACTATGGGCCGTTCGGACGGTAAATGGGCTCGTTCGGACGGGCTCTAGGGCAACATCGCTTTCTCCGTTCTTTTGGCGCAGCATGTTCGGACGGACTTGCAAACGGGGCTCTCGGGAGAAATTCATTGTGCGATTTTGAAATCCCGTCCGGACGGCTATGAGTCCCGTCCGGACGCCATAGTGATTTGGCACACTTTAAATCCATTTTGGTCACCAAACATTTAGCCAATAATTAAAACTTACAATTTTTATTTATCTCTGTACTTCAAGGATTTATGGATTTAAGTGTCATAGAGTTTGCTCTTTAATTTTGCGTATTTTTACATGCTCTACAATTTTTTATTTCGAAACAAATTTTATTTTTGCTTGCCTTTCAGTTGCTGAGTATTGGATTAAAATATTAAATCAGTTAAATTTGTAACACAATTAGAAAATCTTTTTTCTGTAACTCAATTTATTACTACTTCTTTTATTCCTTATTAGTAAGACATATGTAATTGATTTCATATCATTTGGATCTTTTATGGTTGGAAATTTCAGAATTAGACGAGGTTCTTAAAGGTATTCGCCTGCAAACATGATGCTTAATTAGTTCTGAAGGCAAATGTTTTTATAAGCCTGAAGCATCATAGAATGAAATATATAAATTCTCACTAATTGTGGAAAAATTAAAGGAAAAACCACAAGCAGAAATTAAGTCCACAAAGATCAGTCATAATTATAAAAGAAATTAAGTACACCGCACTAAGATTGTCTAAAACCACAATATGAACCAATTAGATTAGAATATCTTAATAACAACATGAATCATGATTCTTTTTTTCTTTTTTTTTTATAAAAACTTTCTCCATTAAAAAGTGAACCGTCAAGGCTGCAAAAAATGAAAGATATCTCATAAATGTGCAATGGAATTTCCACCTTATTATTATCATTATTTTTTTTACATGAATTTCCACGTTATTTAGTGAACCATCAAGAGGCAAAAAATTGAATCGTTGGCAGAAAACAAATAAAATAATATATACTTAAACATTGGATCCAAGAGGCCATTTGAGTAATCAACGCTGCAGCCATGTATGTATATATGGTGGTCACGACTGCATGGTGCTGAGAAGATAAACGGTTCGGGAGTTTTTACCAATAGTAGATATTAATACAAATTTGAACACAACTTTAGTCCAAAAGCCTAAACTAATGAGCTTTGATGCACTTATGTATATTAAGTACTCTTTTTATTTATATTTTCTCGATTTGTGACTTAACACTCACAAGTGGACTCACAACAATCTCCCTTTCATTCGTAAGTCTTTTTACATTTCCAAGAGTGTCATGTGTCAAGAGTTGTGGAAGGGGACACAACTCCAAGCCAGACGCGTCCGAACACCCATTTTAAGAAGCTAACCATAGCTCTGATACCACTTATTGGGGATAAAAACACCTTTATCCCATCCAAAGACCTGTGAGACACGAAAAGAATGAAGGACTTATGGAAAAACAAGATAAGCAATCACACAAGAACAACAAGATTTACGTGGTTCATCGCTAAGGGCTACGTCCACAGAGTTGCATCAGATTCCACTATGTAGAGAACCTTACAGGAAGATTACATAACAAGAGCATTGAATAAACTCTTCAACCTCGATAGAAATCCTCTATAAAAAATCTCACAATTCTCTATGATATTTTTTCTTAGAATTTAGCTCTCAAGAACATAATTCCAAAGTCACAAAAAAAGACTTTAAATAGGGAGCAGCATAAATCGTAGCCGACCTATCCAGGAACTCCTAGAGTTAATGAACCCGTTGCCCAGCCTGTCCGGAGAGATGAACACAATGTCTGGACACGGCTCAAAACTGATGCTATTGGTGGCTCCTGTCCGGACTCCTTTCTTGGTCCGTCCGAACATGCTTAAATCCTGGAGCTCTTGGTGGCGTCTGTCTAGACGCCCTCAAGGCCCATTCAAACACGCTTGTCCCTAGTTACTCTTAGTGGCTCCTGTATGGACACTCTATAGCCTCTCTGAATACACACACAACCAGACTTCACCAACTTCAACACTTGAGCTACCTAGGATCACACCCGATCAGGTTGTTGTATGATGACCGCTTATTGTGCGCATCAAAACATCGGTGTTGTACTAGAAGTTCTTATTAGTGTTGGAAATAATTTTGGATGGCGCACAAATTGTCATTGATATAAAATAATTACAATATGAAAATTAACAATAAAATAAATAAAATACAAGAGAAGAAAAGTAGAGTATGGAAAGATCTCACAATGCTATAGAATCACGCAAGAGTGTTGTCCTTAAAAGTTGATTCGTGCCTCATGGAGTGTATAACTCGGTGCGATCGGATCCTTTGACACGCAATCTCCCAGGATTAGACTATAGCGTCTACCTTCGTTAAGGACGCACTTCCAATAACGAAGACTAGTAGAACAACCATTTGATCTTCTTGATAAAAAAACTGCAAAGAGAAAATAGAAATTGAATAGAATAGAATTCTATGCAATTGGTCTTCTAGAATAGGACAAAACCCTTTTAGAAAGAAAATGAGTTTGCCTTTCTTTTTTATTTGTTTTGTTGCAAACTCACTTTGCCACAGGATTGGGGATGTTTTCTTTCTTATATAATTAATGACCAAATGGTCATAACATAAAAAAAGGGTAAAACATTTGTTAATAATCAAATGGTCAAACTACAATAAAACTTGTTAAAGGCTAACGGTCAAAACGGTAAAAATAAATTAAAACTAATTTTTATTCAATAACTCATAACCAAGTAATAAATACAAATGGTCATAAAAGTTATATCTCATAACCAAGTAATAAATACAAATGGTTATAAACCAAAATGGTTAAAGTTGGTTTTTATTTCCCATAAAAACTCATGAAGATAATGTCAAATGATAAAACATTTTCAAATGACTGAAAAACGAATGTTTGTAACAAATATTACAACAATTAGAACAGGCAAACCCTATTGAAAATGGGTTAATGGCTAGAATTGACCATATGAAGGAGAGTTATGACCAATATATATTTGTATAAAAGTGTGTGTATATGTGTGTCTATCTATCTATATATATATATATTGTAATTCCACTAAAACAATCTTATAACAAGAAAATTGGAGCTATCGGACGGCCGACCAAAATAGCGTTCCCTGGAATGCTTCAGACCTTACGTCCGGGCTCGATACCGTACGTCCGCTCCGATGGATTTCAGGTAGAACCTCATTTTGTCCATTCGTCCTCCTATCCTCCCAAATCGATTTCTAAGGCTCCCAAAAGGCTTTCTAAGACTACCTATCTCAAAATAATGTCTCCATGCAATACAAAACACGTTCGATTGTAATGAAATGCTAAAGTCAACTTTAATCAAGATCAAAGGCACAACCTAGCTTAAAGTTTCAATCAACAACTAAGCTAATCTTGTAAAAGAGTAATAACAACCTAACCACAAGTATGGCTTAAAACGTTACCTCCCTGAAGCCAAGCCTCAAGAATCACTCCTCCTTCTCCATAAAACACACCAAACACACAAGAACATACTCACAAGAGGATTTTCACAGAGCCTAGGTTGTAAATGGGCATGTGAAACATTGAGGGTAAGGGGTATTATATAGCAGAGGGTGCTATCAAATACTTTGAAAAGTAGCGGACGTCCGGGTACTATTGGGGCGTATGTCCAGTACTGTTTACACAACGGTCCAAAGGTTGTAGCGTACATCCAGGTATTATCCAAGGGGTATTCCAAAAGTAGCGTACGTCCATGTTCTATTGCAGGTGTACGTACGGTGGTCCCCCTTGCGTACGTCATCTACTACAAATAAGAGCGTACGTCCAGCAACCCTAATGTAAGTCCAGTTCGAAAGTTCAAATCCCAAAATGCCCCTCTAGCGGTCTTTAGTGACCCAAAACCCAAATTAACCCTCTAACTAAGCTACCTAAGCTTAGTTAATTTATTTGGTTCACTACATGCACCACCTTTCAAGTGATTGATAAACTAAGATATGATAACTAATGTGCATCCTTAATTGAGAATTGGACCCAGATACCCAAAGGTAATGGACCTATTGAATTATGGATGCATTATTAATTATTCCTATAGGTGAAAGGAAATCACCATAATGATCACACACACACACACACACACAGATATATATATATATATATATATATATATATATATATATATATATATATATATATATATATATATATATATATCATAATTTCCACCCAAAGGTGAATTGCGGTAGTACCACTTATTGAAATATTATTTTATGTTTGATAACTTAAAGCATTAATGTTGTGAGCATTTATTTAATTGAAACGTTAGTCCTATTTCGCTACATTTGCATACTTCATCTGTTGTGATTCTTAATGGAACGAATTTCTCAGATTAGTTTGAACAATTTCAGTTTCACCTTGGTGTTCTAAATCTTGATTTGGTACTCCAGATTGAGAAACCGTTTGCTATTACTAATTCAAGCAGTGCAGAAGAAAAGACTATATACAAGTCTTGACAGATTTAGCAATATGTTTATGTGAATGAGCATAGCGAATAATATTAAGTAATTATTTCTTAACTGGGGAAGAACATTTCCGTTCAGCTAATAAGACTCTTGTTGTGACGTTGATGGCTGAACTTACTTCCATGAAATTTGATGGTAGATATGGGGATGCATGAGCATATCCTTGAAATGAAAAATCTATCTTCTAAATTGAAGGATCTTGAGATGAATGTAGATGAGTCCTTTCTCATGCAAATTATCTTGTATTCCTTGCCTCCTTAGTATGGACTATTTTAATTCATTACAACACTATTACGAATAAGTGAAATGTAAATGAATTGGCCAGTATGCTTGTTCAAGAAAAGGCAAGGCTTAAGCAACAAGAATATTATCTAGTTCACCTTGTAAGTCAAGGAGAGAGAAAGAAGCTTAAAAGGGGCAAAACGATAGAGTCAACTATAGTTAGTGGACATCCTTAAGCAATTGAGGTTCATGAGAAGAGATAAAATAGTCTCAAGTGCCATTTGTTGCAGAAATTTTTAGCATGTTGAGAAAGATTGACACAAACTTATGACATGGTTCGAAAAGAAAGGTAAGCGTTTAGTTTGTGTTTGTTTCGAATCAAATCTCACTGAAGTTCCTTCCTATACTTTGTGGATTGACTCAGTTATACTGTTTATGTTTTTATTTCGATCCATGGCTTTCTTTTTTGTTTGTTTCTAGATATTGGTTATTGTCTAGATTTGTTTTCAGACACTTCATATTCCTTCTATTTCATTAAATTTGGTTTCTTTGTCTAAACTTTATCTTGATTGCTATTACTTTAAATTTTGTAATAAAAGATTTAGTTTATTTTATTTTATTTTTTATTAAAAAAAAAAAAAAAAAAAAAAAAAAACCTATTTTTGTGGGTTTTGGGATTCTATGTGATGATTTGTATAAATTACATCTTAATAGCCCTTTTGCCGAAAGCCTTTTAACCTTGCATCATAATGTTGAAATTAAACATAGCCTGACTAGTAAAAAGTCCTTTTGACTCACCATTTTTTGCTAGAAAAAAAGGTATTTTATTACTTTTATTAATGACTTTAAACGTTACAATTATATCTATTTGTTGCATAAAAGAATCTCAAACAGTGGATGATAAGCGTCGAATGTTGCACATTCAAGCCCTTAATTTGCATATGTTAATTTCTTAGCATTGTTATTTGTTTGATTTTGTTTTGTTTTTGTGTTTTCAGGTGTTTAATAAAGATACAAGAAAATCATTGATTTTTGGCTCAAAATGCATTTCAAGACTGTAGCATCACTGTAGCAGTTACTGTAGAGGGTACTGTAGCAATTTTGCTGTAGCGAAGTTACTGTAGCACATTACTGTAGCTATAGTGCCCTCGAGCACACACGGGCGGCAGAGACAAAAATGAGTCCAAAATTGAGAAGGAAAGCTTTTCTAGGTCTCCCAATCCGACTGGGAGACTGAATTACGATTTTTCTGAGATTCTTAGGGCTTCTAGGGTTCTCCTAAGCCCTATAAATAGGCCTCTAAGCATTGAGAAAAAATGACACACCGCTTCCTAAAGTTAGAAATCAGAAATTTGTCTTTGGAGCATAGAAGATCATGAACGGCTAAACCCCTTCGTGGGGTGATGATGTAACCCTATCAAAGCACAATGATTTGATTGTATTTAATTTCTAGATTTTCAATTTATGCATGTTGATTATATAACTATGAGGATTTCTACAATTGATTTATGTTCTTCATATTAAATGCAAATTTTCTTAAATTCCAAAATCAATATTTGTGAAATTATTCTCTTGTCTTAGAAAGTATTTTACTTTTATTGAAATCAAATCATTCTTGTTTTCTGTGATTATGAGGATGATGGTTTTACAATGGGTTTAATTGACATATGATCAATAGGATTTGATAGGCCATGTCTAGGGAAGACGGATTGTACTACACCCTAGTTTAGTGTAATTTAGGTAGACAATCCGTGCCAACTGAAGATGGGTTACACTTATTCATTGATTGTATGTATCTTGTTAAAGAATTTGATAATTTATACCTATGGAAGACGGGTCGTACCGCATCTTAGTGGTTAGGTGGACGATTCGTGCCAACCGAAGATAGATTATGCTTATTCTTTAATAAGGTAGTTTCTTGTTTATTTATAACATGCATAGAATGAACTTCTGGGATTAATTATGATTAACCATTGTTGTGCGGATAGAGGTGAAGTCAATACCTTACACTCTCTCTTATTTTAAATCTTTTTTATTTTCATGCACTTTAAGTTCTAAAGAAAATCAAATCAATTCTCTTTTTAATAAAGTTAATTTTAATCTTTCGAATTTTGATAATAAAACCCTTGCAGTCCTTGAGGTTCGACACCCTCAATATAGCTCTATGCTATGGGATTCGTCCTATTGCGAGTGGTAATTTTATAATTGATATTTTTTATCACAAAAATACCACAATCAGTGGATGACTTCAAGGTATACAATACTGAGGTTGAAAGACAATTAGATACAAGAGTAAAGGTTGTTAAATTAGATAGCGGTGGTGAGTATTATGGAAACTATGATTGATTGGGTCAATGCCTGTCCCATTTGCTAAACTCTTTGAAAAGCAGGGCATTTTTACACATTACATTATGCCAGGTACATTTCAGCATAATGACGTAGCTAAATAGCGTAATTGTACTTTAATGGATATGGTTAGAAGTATGTTAAATAATTTGGGTAACTTCATTAAAGACCCCTGAACTTTCACTCGATTTGACAAACTCCCCTAAACTTCAAAATCTCTCAATTAGTCCCCTGAACTGTTAAGTTCTCTCAATTTGAACCCCTCCATCAAATTTAGCCGTTAGAAATACCAAAAAAGACCAAAATATTCCTGATTTTCGTTTGTTTTAAATAAAAGAACATTTTGGAATTAAGGGTAACGTTTGAATTTTATAAAAAATTCAGGGGTATAAACGTTATTTAACGTTTAGAATCTGACGGAGAGGTCCAAATTGATTGCAATTGAAAGTTTAGGGGACTAAATTGAGAGATTTTTAAGTTTAAGGGGGTTTGGCAAATCGGGTGGAAGTTCAGGGCTCTTCAGTGAAGTTACCTCTAAGTAATTCATTTTTACCAATTTCATTGTGGTTGGAAGCCCTTAAGACCGCTGTATATTTATTAAATAGAGTTCATACTAAAGTAGTTTCAGAATCTCCTTTTGAACAATAGACTAAAGACACCTACATGGTTGGGGTTGTCTAGCGGAGGCTAGAATTTACAATCCACATGAAAAAAAATTGGATTTTTTGCCCTATATATATTGGTTATCCAGAAAAATTCAAAGGGTATAGATTTTATTGTCCTACATATAGTACAAAAATTCTTGAAACCGATAATGCCAAATTCCATGAGAATGGTGAAATCAGTGGGAGCGATAAACCACAAAATGTGGTTATTTAAGAAGTTAGGGTACACGTCCCACTACCCATAATTTCTAAAGAAGTTGTTCCTACAGTTGTACAATCGTTTGAGCATTTTAAACAATAAGTTATTGATCAATCACTCCATGATGAGATTATCACCGATGAACCAATTATAGAAAAATCACAAGAAACAGCGTTAAGGAGTTCTAAAAGAAAACAAAGACTCGCTATTTCAAATGATTATGTGGTTTATTTACAGGAATCTAATTTTGATACAGGGACGAGTAAGGACTCGGTTTCATTTTCATAAGCCTTTGAAAGTAATGATTCTGTTAAATGCATTGATGCCATGAATGATGAGTTGAAATCAATGGACCAAAGTAAAGTCTGAGACATTGTTGAATTGATTGAAGGATATAAGACAGTCAGTGTAAATGGGTCTTCAAGACTAAGCACGACTCCCATGGAAATATCAAACAATCAATATAAAGCCAGACTTATGGTCAAAAGGTTTTAACTCAGAAATTAGGCATTGATTATAAGGTGTCTTTCTTTCCTATATCCAAGGACTCACTTAGAATCATTATGGCTTCGGTAGCTCATTATGATTTAGAGTTGTACCAAATGAATAGAAGTTTAGAAGAGGAAGTCTACATGCATCAACTTGAAGGCTTCTCAATAAAGGAAAAAGAGCACATGGTTTGCAAATTAAACAAGTCAATATATAGACTTAAACAAGCTTTCACGCAATGGTATCTTAAGTTCAATGATACCATTACTTCCTTTGGTTTTAAGGGAAACACTGTTGATCGGTGTATATACTTGAAGGTTAGTGGGAGCAAGTTTTTATTTCTAATTGACAACATATTGCTTGCCAGTAGTGATCTTGGTTTGTTGCACAAAACCAATAAATTTCTCTCTAAGAACTTTGAAATGAAAGATATGGGTAAGGCAAACTACGTGATAGGAATATAAATATTTTGAGATCGATCATGTAGTTTGTTATGGTTGTCTCAATAACGATATATTGAAAGAGTTTTAGAGAAACTTGGCCTGGAGAACTATTCAGCTAATGTTGCTCAAATTCAGAAAAAGGGATAAGTTTAATCTTATGCAATGTCGAAAAAAAAATGATGGAAACCTTACGCTTGTATTGTAAGAAACTTGATATATGCACAGACTTGCATTAGACCGGACATCAATTTTGCAGTTGGCATGTTGGGCATATACCAAAATGATCCTAAAATGAATCATTAGAAAGCTGCAAAGAATTGATGGGGTACTTGTGAGGATTAAAATATTTTATGCTCATTTTTAAGAGGTTTGATCATTTAGAGATGATTGATTACTCTAATTCAGATGCTACTGAATTTGTGGCATGCTTCAAGGCCACATTTCATTTATTATGGTTGCAAAACTTTATCTCAAGACTTGGAATTGTCGACACTAATGCCAAGTCGCTGAGAATTTATTGTGATAATCCTACATTTATATTTTTCTCGAAGGACGGCAAATATTCTAAAGATGCTATAAGCATATGAAGCTTAAATATTTTGTCATTAAGGAGAAAATCCAGAAACAACGAGTGTCTATAGAACATATTAATAAAGAGCTCATGATTGCATATCCATTAAAGGGTTACCAACAAAGACATTTAAGGAACATGTTAACATAATGAGTCTTGATTGTAACCTATAATGCCTATAATATTTATTTATGTTATTAGACACTTTTGAGATCTCATTAAATATGTTTCTGATTCTCTTGTTTTCCATTTTGTACGTACATATAAGATTGGATGAATGACAACAAGAATAGTCTTTGAAAAGAGACATTTCTGTGGACCATTTTTTAGACACTTCTCATTTATGACCATGATTGAACAAGTTGCTAGTGTTTTGGTACATGGAAGGGACTATGTCGTCTTTTGATGTACAACCACCATGACTCACACTAGTAGGTTGTTTAATTATGGTATTTAGGATTACCAAATTAAAGTAAGGATGGATTAAAATTTTGTGCACCTAATGTTAACCTCATTGAGAACAATATTAGTCATATGGGCCAAGTGGGAGAATGTAAGAATTTAATGTCCCACATGACATGGCACATATGAGTATTTATTAGACTCCTTAAGTTATGAGATTATTTAATCTTAATCCTTAATAAACCATTGGTTAATTAATTAAAAGAAGTGGTTTCCTATTGAATTAACTCTTACTTTGATGGGAAGTTGAGTTATAAAGGAATAAAGGAAATCGATCCTCTCTCTGCCTTATAAATGTATGCAATTTCCATCATCTTTGTGTACCTTAAGCAGGTCAAGCGAGAGAAACCAGTTTCTAGTATTTATGCTTTCAAAGAAGAATTAAAGAAGCAATGGATTCTGGTATGTTTCATTTTTATCAATTTATTGTGAAATCCATGATAGCTAAGATATTGGAAGTTATAGTATGTTATGTGAATTTTATGTTTACATATCTCTGATGCTTCCTGCCCCTTGTGTGGTTTGGCAGTGGAGACCATTTTTCACATACTTTAGCAGTGCTCGTCCGTAATGGACATTTGGAGTATGGGCTGTGCAAAGATATTGAAGAGTTTGTTCCCTGGTCCGAGTTTCAGGCAAATGATTGAGAATCTGTTTAACAAATGCAATCAGGAGGAAATGGTACTGTTTGCCGGGCTGGTCCAACAGATATGGCTGAGGAGAAACGAAGTGGTATTTGGGGGATTGATGTCCTCTCCTAAGATCCTGTTGTAGACGACGTTACGAGCCATTGAGGATTGCCAACTTGTGCAGGGGATGAGGGAGACGCCACTGCTTGCCAATGTGGAACCGATTCCTAAATGCTGGACAACTTCTGTACCGGGCTGGTTAAAGGTGAATTGGGACACATCTCTGGTGACACAGAGGGGAATGATGTGGTGTGCGGTGGTGATCCGTGATCATATGGAGAAGTTGGTAGCGGCTAGATGTTTGGCCTGTAAGGGATGTCCAGCATCACAGGTAGTTGAAGCTTCTGTGGCTTTGATGGCGATATGCCTATGCAAGGAATTGGGTCTGCCTAAGGTTCACTTCGAAGGGGATGCCTAATCCGTTGTTGAAGCAGTGAATTGTGGCGAACCGGATGGGAGCAGGATGGGTCAAGTGGTGGAGGATATAAAAGTGGAGGTTCAAACTTTTATTTAGTGGGAAATGTCTTTTGTTAAGAGAGAAGGAAACATTGTAGCTCACATTCTATCCAAATATGCCACTAAGCATGTTCTGGATAAAATGTGGGTGGAACCACCAGATTTTATTCGGGATTTGTTATTGCTGGAGTAGTTAGCTCTAGTTACTTGACTTTTTTTTTTTTTTTTAATGAGAAATTGACAATTTTTTTGAAAAAAAAAAAGGATATCACACATCATTTACTCCTCCAGATATCATGCATTATTTACTCTTCCTAGTAAATATTTACCCTTCTACATTCGCAAGAGGATCCAGTCCTCTAAAATTAGAGGGCAAAATTATCCAAAAAATATGAAATGACAATTGTGCCCTCTAACCTCCTTTCCAGTATCCAGTCCAAATGGATTGGAGAGGATCCTAGTCCTCCACATTCACACTTCCTAATTTCTCAAGCATCTCATCTTCTCTACTAAAGAAAAAAAATGAAAAAGGCTCACCTTCTTTATCTCTCTCTTTTTCAAAAAAGTCTCAACTTTCAAACCCAATCGCTGCTCAAGCTAACCCTAGCCACCATCCTCGTCGACGAGAAGTATGGCACGTAGAAGAGGTCTGCTTTGTTGGGATCTAGAACTTTGACGAGAGGCAATCCGACATGCTCTAATTCAGTTCTGATCAGATCAAAGAACAAGTACCACTCCACCATGTAGTGGTAGCTCGAGTACTTGAACAATATCACATCTTTAAGGGTGTTAGAATATATTCAGAATATATTTTGATATTCACCATAATTGCTGATTTGATATATTTTCCCTATATATATATTTTGATATTATTCTACAATATTGTACATTAATTATGTGATTGTATTTCCTAGTTTATTTGGCCTTATTCAACTATAAATAAGCCTCTTTGTATACAGTTCAATACACATAGAAATATAGTATTGAGTTTCATCCCTAGATTCTCTAGTTTATTTTAACATGGTATTAGAGCCAAGTTTTGGCCTTGTCTAGAGAAGTAGGAAATCAGTACGTTCTTCACGCAATTCAAAGGCTTTTTCGATCTTGTTTTGGTATAACTATTATACCAACAGGCTCAAAAAAGGTCCGATCTATCTTGTGGATTTCTCAGATCGTTTTTCTGTAGTTCAACGCGCTATCATGCGCCGTCGTAAGTGTCTGTGTCACTGTTCACGCGCCACCGCCGGCCACCATGCGCCGCCCAGTCAGCCGTTTTTCATAAAAATACCGCCAGAATCCAGATCAGAGACTGCCGATCTACTGGCCTGTTGAAAGCACGCTCCACCAGGAGACGCCACGCGCCTCCACAACTTTCTGTGGAATTTGCCGCACGTGCCGTTTCCGGCCAACATGCACCGCCCCTGGCAGCTGTTTTCGGAAATGAATCACAGATTCGTGATCGGAGGCTGACGATCTGTCGAACTAGTTGAAGCATGCGCCACCAAGAGCCACCATACGCTACCACGCGCCGCCACCTTTGTAAGTTGTTGTTTTTTTTTTTTTTTTTTTTTTTAACTCACCTAGTTACACTACAATCGACCACACTAGATTATTTCTGATTTTTGAGCCCACAGACTTATAATACACTCAGCCACACCAAATCTCAATCCCTTTTTAACAAAGCCTATATTCGTTATTATACACTCAACCACACCAGATCCTAACCCCTAAAAACAAGCTCATATCCCCTATCATACACTCGGCCACATTAGATTCGATCCTCTCACCAGGCTCACAGAACCTATCCTACACTTAACCACACCGGATTATATTCCAAAAAATAATAATAATAAAATAAAAAAATGGCCGTACCTACTACCACTCTCCCAAACACCAAAGATATTTTTCAACTTATCCCTATTATTCTCGATGGCTCCAATTACCCATCTTGGTCTCAAAATATGAGTAGGTGGCTCAAAGGACATTGTCTTTGGGAGTATGTTTCTGGTGAAGAACCTAAACCTCTTACTGGAGAAGAGGAACCCGCTGCGGCTTTCTCTACCCGCCTCCGCACATGGAAAAGTATCCATTACAGGATTATCTCTTAGTTCTCCAACACTTTTGTCGTCTCCATCAGCATGACATTTGGCAACCTTGACAATGCAAAGATGTCTGGGACATGTTAGCTCAGCGCTACAACACTACCTATCTTGCTCAGCGGTTTCAGATTGTGACCAAGCTTCATTGCATGCGTCACGAACCAGGTTAGAGTATTACTGATTTTTATTCATAAATGACTTGTCTTTGGAATCAATTAGCACTATGTGAGCCTAAGTGGAGGAATAAGGTTGATGCCTCTGAGTACATCACTTTTCGCGATAGCATGCGCCTAGCCGAGTTTCTTGCGGCAATTCGAGATGAGTTTGAGCATACTCAAGCTTCTCTTCTTCACCGCTCACAGTTGCCATCCTTGGAAAGTGCTCTTAGTGAACTCGTTTTAGAAGAGACCAGATTCGCCACTATGAAGTTACACACCTCTGAGATGGTCATGGCCACTGCATCCCACAATACGCATGCCCCTAATTCTATTTTTGCCGGGTCTTCCTCATCCAATCGGAATATCCAGTGCCACTATTGTTAGAAATTTGGCCACAGGTATAGTAAATGTAGAAAAAGGCTCTCTCGTGGGAATCATCGAGCTCCTAGTCATAAGGTTGCTACGGTCACTCATACTGATACATCAGATATGTCTTATACCGATGTTGCACCCCAACCTAGTACCCTTTCTCCTGCAGAAATTGAAGCTCTTATTCATCAGGTTTCATCTAAGTCCAATCTTAATACCGCCATGTCCACCACAGCAAGTAATTCCTCTTGGTATATTGATTATGCTTGTTGTAATCACATGACACCGAATTCTTCCATCTTTTTTGCAAAATCTGTGTTACCTAGGCCTACGACTATTTGCACTACTAATGGTTCCCATCTTGATGTTAGTCACGTCGGGTCTGTTTCTACTCATCAACTCTCTTTGTCTGATACATACTTGGTGCTTAATCTCTCGTTAAATCTTTTATCTGTTGGTCAACTTTGTGAACTTGGCTTAGAACTGCACTTTTCTAACTGAGGTTGTGATGTGTAGGATCCACAAACGGGACAGCTAATTGGGACCGCCCGTAAGATTGGACGTCTGTTCGAGCTTTCATCACTCCATCTTCCTCCTACTGTGTCTGCTACCACTCCATCTCGGTCTCCCTCTACCACCCTCAGTTTATGGCACTCTCGTTTAGGACATGCATCTCTTTCTTGTATTCATTCTTTAGCTACAAGTGGTCAGTTAGGGTCTGTTGAGTCTGAGTCATTTGATTGTGTTGCGTGACAACTTGGAAAACAAAGATCTTTACCTTTTAATAATAGTGCATCTGTTTCTTCTGCTCCTTTTGATTTGGTGCATTCTGATGTATGGGGCCCTGCGCCTATTCCCACCATGGGTGGATCCCGCTATTTTGTAATTTTTGTGAATGATTATTCTCAATACACATGGCTTTATCTTTTACAAAATTGGTCTAAACTTCCAAAAATTTACTCTGAATTTCAACAGATGGTTCAAACCCAATTTTCCTAAAACATAAAAAATTTTCGTTTTGATAATGCCATGGAATATCGTGAATCTACCTTCCTTACTACCCTCAAACAAAATGGCACTCTTACCCATCGCTCATGCCTAAATACTTCTCAACAAAATGGTCGTGCTGAACATAAACACAGGCACATCTTAGACACTGTTAGGGCTTTGCTCCTATCTGCTTATATCCCTGAACACTTTTGGGAGAAGCTGCTCTTTCTGCTATTTATAGCATTATTAGGGTCCCGTCTCCCACTACCTTAAATAGTTCCCCTAATGAACTCCTGTATGGTTCTCCCCCTGATTACCAACCCCTTTGCACATTTGGTTGTGTCTATTTCGTGCTTCTTCCACCCCATGAACGAACAAAATTAGAACCTCATTCTCGCCTATGTTGTTTTCTTGGGTATGGCATTGAACACAAAGGATATCGTTGTTATGATCCTATTTTCAAATGGCTCCGTATCTCGTGGCACGTCACTTTTTGGGAACATAGGTTCTTTAGTGATATGGAGTCTTATCCTACTAGTCCTTCTAATTCTTCTCCTATCTTTACTAATGTCTCATTTGATTTGCTCCCCGACACTACTGATCTTGATGCAAGGATGACAAGCTCTCCAGACGACATTCCGACGGTCGACCCCAATGACTCTGCCCGCCTGTTGATCCATCTACTCTTGAGCCAGCTCCCTCTATCCCTCGTCGTTCTACTCGAGTAATATCTCTTCCTTCCCACCTTCGTGATTATCGCTGTTATTCTGCTTTTGCTACTCTACATGAACCTCACTCCTTCCGTGAGGCTCATACTAACCCTCTTTGAGAGAATGCTATGTCTGAAGAACTTAATGCCCTTTCCAAAACCCATACTTGGGACTTAGTTGATTTACCTCCAGGCAAAACTGCAGTAGGGTGCAAGTGGGTATACAAGATTAAGACAAAATCTGATGGATCTATTGAGCGATACAAGGCACGTCTTGCGGCAAATCAGGAGTATGGTATTGATTATGAGGAGACTTTTGCACCAGTGGCTCGCCTTACTTCTGTTCGATCCCTCCTTGCTGTGGCTTCTGTGCGTCGTAGAGATTTTTTCAAATGGATGTGAAAAACGCATTTCTCAATGGTGATCTTAGTGAAGAAGTTTATATACAACCTCCTCCTGGGTACAATCATCTGCCACACAAGGTTTGCCAACTTCGCCGTGCTTTGTATGGTCTGAAACAGGCTCCACAGGCTTGGTTTGCCAAATTCAGTTCCACTATTGCGCAAATTGGGTTTGTTTCTAGCCCCTATGACTCTGCTCTTTTTATCCGGTGATCTGATACTGGTCTCATTCTACTTTTACTATATGTTGATGATATGATTATTATTGGAGATGATAATGTCAGTATTCGTAACCTTCAACAATTTTTGAGTCAACAATTTGAGATGAAGGATTTCGGTTTTCTCAACTACTTTCTTGGATTAGAAGTATCTTCTAATCCAAATGGTTACTATCTCTCTCAAGCCAAATATGCTTTAGATCTCCTCTCATGAGCTGGCCTTACCGATTGTAAAATTGTTGATAGCCCTCTAGAGACAAATGTCAAACTTCGTGCCACTGATGGTGAGTGATAAGCGCCGAATGTTGTACATTCAACCCCCTTAATTTGCATATGTTAATTCCTTACCGTTGTTATTTGTTTGATTTTGTTTTGTTTTTGTGTTTTCAGGTTATAAATAAAGATGCAATTAATTCCATTGATTTTGGGCTTAAAAGCACACTTTGAGATGATTAAGCTTAGCCAATCATAACAGAGGACCTATATGTTGTGGTTAAGTTTAATCAAATAAAGAAAATGATTAATTCGGAATTTTTCAAATTGGAGTCAAAATCGGATTGGATTCAAATTTGGATTCTACATATGTCTAAGTATTTTGGCCAGAACTTTCAGCTCAAATATCCGATTGAGGTGATTCAAGTGGCATTAGAAAGATAACTCAAATTTATATAAATAACTATGAAATAGCATTTTCCTAATTCGGAGCACCGCAATGCCAAAATCGCCCCGGCAGATAGGAACGCAATTCTGGGCGAATCCTATTCCGATTTGGACTTATGTTTTCTTTATCCTAATTGGACTTGGACTTAAATCTCTGAAATTTCTAGGAATACTAGGGCTTCTAGAACTCTCCTAAGCCCTATAAATAGGCCTCCAAGCATTGAGAAAAAAGACACACTGCTTTCTAGAGTAAAAATTTAGTAAAATTGTCTTTGAAGCTTAGAAGATCATGAGCGGCTAAACCCTTTCGTGGGGTGTTGATGTAACTCTATCCAAGCACAATGGTTTGATTGTATTTAATTTTTAGATTTTCAATCTATGCATGTTGATTGTATAACTATGAGAATTGCTACCTTTTGATTCTGTTCTTAATTATTAAATGCAATTGTTCTTAAATTTTAAAATCAATATTTGTGAAATTCTTCTCTTGTCTTAGAAAGTATTTTACTTTTGTTGATTTCAAATCATTCTTGTTTTCTGTAATTATGAGGATGATGGTTATACAATGGGTTTAATTGACATATGATCAATAGGATTTGATAGGTCATGCCTAAGGAAGACGGATTGTACTACACCCTAGTCTAGTGTAATTTAGGTAGACAATCCCTGCCAACCGAAGATGGGTTACACTTATTCATTGATTGTATATATCCTGTTAAAGAATTTGATAATTTATACGTAGGGAAGACGGGTCGTACCGCATCTTAGTGGTTAGGTGGACGATCTGTGCCAACCGAAGATAGATTATGCTTATTCTTTAATAAGGTAGTTTCTTGTTTATTTATAACATACATAGAATGAATTTATGGATTAATTATGATTAGACATTGTTGTGTGGATAGAGGTGAAGTCAATACCCTACACTCTCTCTTATTTTAAATCTCTTTTATTTTCATGCATTTTACTTTTAAAGAAAATCAAATCAAATCAATTCTCTTTTTATTTAAGTTGATTTTAATCTTTCGAATTTTGATAATAAAACCCCTGCAGTCCTTGAGGTTCGACACCTTCAATATAGCCATATCCTATGGTATTCGTCCTATTGCGAGTGGTAATTTTATAATTGATATTTTTGGTCACAAAAAATGCCACATCAGTGAGCTACTTTCTGATGCCACTCTCTATCGATAGTTAGTTGGAAGTCTCATCTATCTTAATGTGATATGACCGAATATTGCCTATGCAGTCCATCTTGTTAGTCAATTTATAACCGCGCCACACTCAGTTCATTATGCGGCTGTTCTTCGCATCCTTCACTACGTGAAGGGCACTTTGTTTCATGGTTTGCATTTCTCTTCTCACTCATCATTAGACTTACATGTATATTCAGATGCTGATTGGGCAGGTGATCCCACTGATCGTCGTTCCACCACGGGTTATTGTTTTTTAGTTGGTGATTCTCTCATCTCTTGGCATAGCAAGAAACAATTTGTTGTTGCCCGCTCTAACACTAAAGCTGAGTATCGTCCTCTTGCTGACACCACCTCTGAGCTTCTCTGGCTCCGTTGGCTCCTACAAGATATGGGAGTTTCTCAGACCTCCAGTTCTCCTATCTTTTGTGACAATTGAAGTGCGATTCAAATTGCACATAATGATGTATTTCATGAACGTACTAAACACATTGAGATCGACTGTCATTTTGTATGCCATCATCTTTTGCAGAGGACTCGCCGTCTCTGTCCTATTGCTTCCATTGATCAATTGGCCGATGTGTTCACCAAAGCACATCCACCTGGACGGTTTCGTGATCTTGTTTCCAAACTCAAGTTGGCATCTACAATAAACCTTGAGTTTGAGGAGGGATGTTAGAATATATTCATAATATATAATATATTATGAATATATTTTGATATTCACCATAATTGCTGATTTGTATTCCTAGTTTATCTAGCCTTATTCAACTATAAATAGGCCTCTTTGAATATAGTTCAATACACAAAAAAATATAGTATTCAGTTTCATCCCTATATTCTCTAGTTTATTTTAACAAAGGGGTTGACCAACACAAGCCATGGAATGGTGCTCGATGATGCCATGTGTGAACCTTCTGGGTAGATCGCAGAGGTAAACGTCATTGAGCCTAATCGTGAATCTGGCTCGGCCATCTAGGTCTCATACCAAGTTTGCCATCAAAGAAGGAAGGGCAAGGACATGTTGGAGATTCTAGTCCCGGTGAGCAAGTAAGAAAGATCATCATTTGGTAGCCGAGAAACTTTCAATTGTTGTTTGGTACACAACTAAGAAAACGCCATTTATAATACTTGCAACATTGGTGTACCTTATGGAGAGAAAGAAACTCAAGGCTTTTTACAGGTAAATGCAAAGATTATACACAGTGTAAATGCAAAGATTTTACCGTGGTGTGTATGGACATTATATTAAATGTTTGATTCAAGATCAACTCCCTCTCCTTTGAGTCTACTTATCTTAACAAAATATTGACCTTTATGTCCACACCCTAATTGTCGCTCGGAGGAATATGTGCTTCTAAAAGATCTATTATCTTGTGCCCAATACTGAAATTAGTTCTATACATATGATTAGTAACGAGAAAAATAAATGCAATAGCTAAATAATGATGAACAATATCTTCACCATTTCCTGATAAAGCTTTCATTTGAGAGGATGTCCTTTATGGTTCCTGCCATTAACACGGGGAGAGTTGAATTTGATGTTTAGTTGTGTTAGTTTTTATGGATGTTTCTCCTTAGGATTGACACTCTTGGAAATGTAGGGCCCATTTGGTTTGCGGAATAAACTCCTGGAATGGAATAGCTAAACCGATGGAATAGTCATTCTTTTGTTTGCTAGAAGTCTATTCATGGGAATAGTATTATCATGGGAATGACTAATCTCATCCACACAGTAATAGCTATTCCTCTAAAAAAAAATTAGAGGAATAGCTATTCTTTATGGGAAGGACAAGGTTTTTCAAAAAAAAAAATCATATGGGTGGCCAGCCACCCACAGAAGGCCCTGGGGATGATCTTGGCCACCCCCGATGGCCTTGGGGGTGGCACGGCCACCCCAAAATCTCGCCAGGGGTGGCCTGGCCCTTGGGGTGGTCGCGCCACCCCCAGTGCATGCTGTGGTGCCGGCCATCCATTCTGATGGTCAGCCACCACACATTTAACCAATTTTTTATTTTTTTTTTAATTTGAGATTTAGAAAAATTAGAAATCAAATGAGCTTTTTAGTAATTTTAGTTCAATTCCAATTATGAAATATGTGTTGCTACCAAACTCGAGAATTTGAATAATTATTCAATTTCAACCTGTTTCATTCCCAGTAATAACTTTTCCCTTTCCCAATGGAATATGCATTCTGTGAACCAAACGAGCCCATAAAAAAACTTACAAGTAAAGGGGAGTTGGGTCAATGTGAAGAGACTCACAAGTAAAGGGGGATTATTTTGAGTGTACTTGTGAGTGTTGAGTCTCACGTTGAGAAAGTATAAAGAAAAAGAGTAGTTAATATACTTAAGTGGACCATAACCCATCAGCTTAGGCTTTTGGGCTAGAGTGGTGTTCAATCATGTATATTATATGTACTCTAACTTGGTAGAAACTCCATAACCACTTTATCTCC
Organism: Corylus avellana; assembly: GCF_965113065.1. Lineage (NCBI taxonomy): Eukaryota > Viridiplantae > Streptophyta > Magnoliopsida > Fagales > Betulaceae > Corylus > Corylus avellana. The sequence goes on from NC_142492.1 coordinate 20,423,808, forward strand.
CAACAAAGAAATTATAATTTTTTTTTTACTAAATTTTTCGTCTTTTTATGTCAATGAAGTAATTAGTAGATGTCTTTTAAATTTAAACTATGTAAATTAGTTGACGTGGTTTAAGTTTAGACAACGTCAAAATGTACGTTGTTTAATTTAAATGACATCAATTGACTTAACGACGTAAATTCTTGTCATTTGTACAAAAAAGCGACGAGGAAAACTTTTCTCGACGCTGGATAACATGACAAATGATATACAACGAGAAACAAGTGACAAGAACTATTTCTCGTCCTTAGTATCATTGTTAACGTCATTTAAAAATGAGAAATCCCTGATTGTTTTAATGAGGTTTTCTAAGTCACAAGGTATTATGGTTTAGATATTCTGTTTAATGATCTCATTAACACACCTAAACCATATTTAATATGAATTAAAGGACTGCATATATATATATATATATATATATATATATATACACGTTCAATGTCCTAATAAATTTCAGAAAATTAAATAAACCACTTAATTAATAAATAAAAAATGTCATACAAAAGAAAGTGTCTTTTATGGGCCAATCCCTAACAATTTTCTATTATTATAAGCATAATTTCATTGTGATAATTATGAGCCCTATAAGTTTAAATATATTCATAAAATATCAAGTTATATTACCATGAAATTTACATGCTTTGAATGAAAACAAATTTTGAAAGAACATGTTTTTGGAAAAGAAAAGAGGTTTGGAAGGAAAAGTCTGATTTCCTAAATAGAAAAGAGTTTGTGAAAAGATTATTTTACAAACCTAGTGCTTAAGTGGGGGTGATGCACTTAGCATTCAGATGCTACGCAGGGAAAGGAGGTGAGAAAATTAGCAAACCAACGTTAAATGGGGGTGAAATGCTTAACAAAAGTACCTATCGGTCAAGTGGGGGTGATATACTTAGCACCCCTATGCTAGGAAAGGGGAGAAAAAGACTAGAAAACTCAATAATGAAGCAGTGGTGATATGCTTAACAAGACAAAGAAATAAATGATTAAATGATGATGAAGCATGTGAATTATTATTAAATGTATCAAGTTGTGATTTAACTTTTGTTTTACAATACCACATGTTACCAATTGCGCGCCTTTCTTTGCATTAGATTATGAGTATGAGACTTGAAACTTTAAGAAATGAAAATGCCTAAGAAAACTAAAGTTTTGGTTTTACTATTATGAAAAGTCTCTCTCTAAGATGTATGATTTTACAAAACTGCTACGACACATGATAGACAAGTTTTATGAAAAACTATGCATATGTTTGTAGAAACATTATGATCTTGAATGCCATTTTTCGAAAGAAAGAGAGAGAGTATATATATATATATATTAAAAAAAAAAATTCTCACGTCACACAAAAGAATAATTGGTTTCAGTCGTTGACTTTTGGTACTCAGCCTTAGATATGAATGCCTTGTATGACATCTTTTGTAGTTGTACAAAACAATAAATAGTGTAGGAATATATGTAATGACTTTTGAAAATGTATAAAATGGCTGCTCAATATTAGAGTTTAGTATATTGGCTTGTTGAACTGAGTTTGTAGTTTCAAAAAGAAAAAGAAAAATTATGCTTGAAATCTTCATTGCAAATTTTTTTTGAATAAAATGATCACTGGAATTTCATTAATCTCAACAGGAAAGAGCAATTTGCTCCTCCAAAATAATATCAGAGATACAAATTGAGATTTCATCAATCCAAACCTGATCTATGACTCTCTTTACAGCCTCTTTGGCTAGAGTATGGGCTGCTTTATTACCACTTCTTCGTACATGGCCAAAACGCCAATTCGGAATACTGTCCAAAATAACCCGAATATCATCAATTAGTTGGCCAAAAACATGAGAATTTGGTTCCCCTGCTACTACCGCATCCACCATTGTCTTAGCGTCTCCTTCCATATAGATTTGAGAGAAACTCAACTCTCTACAGAAACACACAGCCACATATGCTCCCAAGGCTTTAGCTGCAGTGGCCTCCAGAAAACCTATTCTCGTTACTCCTTTCACTGCTAATACTGCCCCCACCTCATTTCTCACAACGATGCCTATACCAATTCGGCCATGGTCTTTATACAGCGCTATATCCCAGTTCACCTTGCACCAGCCATCGTCAGGAGCTTTCCACTGAATTTGGCTTCCATCTTCGCCCCTTTGACTATGTTGATGCAGGTTGGCCTTCACATACTCCTCCATTCCCCTGGTTGTGGTTCTCACAATGCCGTTTGGGTGAGTGAACCTGCCCTCATGAGTCCACTCATTTCTTCTTTTCCAGATGTTTCGAGTAACTCCCACAAATAACTGTAAAGCTTCATCATCACATCTTTCTAGCAGACCCTCAGCCACTGTAAGGAAACTTGGGCCTCTACACCAATCCTTCTGAAATTGACGACCCATGGTGCACCACACGTCTTTTGCAGACTCACAGCTCCAAAGAATATGGAGTGTGGTTTCCTCCTCCTGACCACATATGGGACACCTTGGGTCCTCCATCACCTTTCGACGCACTAGGTTGGCTCGAGTAGGTAGTAAATCATGGCATGCCCGCCAAAAGAACATTTTCCATGCATTTGGTATGCCCAGCTTCCACAGTTTGCTCCAAATTCTGCTGTCTTCATTTCTCTTCGATCCTTCCACACTTGAGAGGCATATATACTCTTTCCACAAATGATACGCACTTCGGACAGAGAATTCCCCGTTTGCCGTGCCTCGCCATATTTGTCGATCTGGTTGATTGGTATTACTGAGCGGGATAGTAAGAATGGCTGCAACTTCTTCAGGCCAGAATAGCTCCTTCAACAAATTGTGATTCCACCCCTTTGTGCGACAGTCAATAAGGTCCTTAACTTTTGCATCTGGAGGTAACAAGGATCTAGGGGACTGGATCATGTAAGATGATGGCCGAGGTACCCATTTGCTGCCCCAAATATCCACCTTAGTGCCGTTGCCTATTCTCCAGATCAGCCCATTCCGAATCACCTCACTAGCTCCCACGATGCTTCTCCATGCAAAGGAAGGTTTATTACCCAAACCTGCATCAAGAACCTCAATGTTCGGATAATATTTTGCTTTCAGGATTTGAGCAGTGAGACTATCAGGGACCTTCCACAATCTCCAAACCTGCTTTGATAAGAGGGCTTTGTTGAAAGCACTAATATCCCTGAATCCCAATCCTCCCTTTGATTTAGGCAAACCCAACCTATCCCATTTCATCCAATGTATGCCTTTTTCTTTCTTATTTGAACCCCACCAAAACTTTTACATGAGAGAATTAATCTTATAGCAAAGACCTTTAGGGAGTTGAAAAATAGACATACAATAAGTAGGGATCGCTTGGATTACCGCTTTGAGCAAAATCTCCTTGCCGGCTTGAGAGAGGAGCTTGACCTTCCAATCTTGCAAGCGCTTCCATATCCTGTCTAGGATATTTTGGAATTCTTTTTTTCTTGATTTTCCAACAAGGGCTGGAAGACCAAGATATTTGTCATATTGCTGTGTAACTAGAATTCTTGCAGCTTCTCTAATTTTGTGTCTGTCTGCCGAGGGAGTATTTCTGCTAAAGAAAATAGCAGTTTTTTCCCGATTAATCCGTTGGCCCGATGCTCTCTCATAAGTGGACAATAATTTCGTCAAGCGATTCCAATGACAGCGGTTTGCCCTGCAAAACAACAAACTGTCATCTGCAAAGAAAAGGTGACTGATTCGGGGCCCCCTTTTGGAAGTAAGGACCCCACTCAATACACCTTGTCTATCGGCTTTGATGAGAAGAGAACTAAGGGCTTCGACACAAATGAGGAACAAGTACGGTGAAATGGGATCACCCTGTCTTAGGCCACGTGTTGGAATGATGCGGCCCCATGGAGCACCATTCATAAGAACCGCATATGAAACTGTTGTAACGCACATGGATATCAACTGAATCCATTTTGAATCAAATCCCATCCGCTGCATCATGGCCATTAGAAACCCCCACTCCACTCTATCATATGCTTTACTCATGTCCAATTTAATGGCCATGAACCCCTCCTTACTCCACATGCGTGAATGCATCGTGTGCAGTGTTTCATACGCCGCCAAAATATTGTTGGTTATCAACCTCCCCGGTATGAAAGCACTTTGAAATGGGGAGATTAAACTTGGCAGCACCTTTTTGAGTCCATTAGCCAAGACCTTCGAGATGATTTTATAGAGAACATTACACAAACTTATAGGCCGGAAATCAGTCACACGCTTTGCTTGTTTGATCTTGGGAATGAGAACAATATGAGTGGAGTTTAAATCAGTAGGCATAACCCCTGAATGGAGAATATTAAGCACAACTTTACACACATCTATCCCCATAATGGCCCAGTTTTGTTGGAAAAAACAAGCTGGAAGTCCATCTGGACCTGGGGCTTTGTATAGGGCCATTTGATTCATAGCCATATTTACTTCTTCAGCCGAAAATTCCTGTATTAGAGACAAATTCTGTTATATTGTTACTCTTACCTCAATAGCCTGTAGACACTTCTCCCAACTTCTAGAGCCTTCAGTTGAGAACAGGTTGCTGAAATAATTGGAGAAGGCGTTCCCGATCTCTTCCTGGGAGTTGCATTGGTTCCCCCTCTCATCAAGAATCCTTGAAATCATGTTTTGCTTTCTCCTCTGATTAGCGCATGCATGGAAATAGGTGGAATTCTTGTCTCCAAATTTAAGCCAAGATTCCTTTGCTCTCTGGCCCCACTTCATGTCCTCTTTGTCAATTTTCAGATTCAGCTCTTCCTGTAACTGATCTCTCATAGCCAAGTCTTGTTGACCCTCCACTCCCTGCAAATCTAGAAGCCTCTGTTTTAGCATTCTAATCTCCTCCTCTGGCTTCCCATTTGTTTCTTTATTCCAACGCCGCAATTCCTGTTTGCAAAGTTCCAATTTATTACGCAAAACCAGCCAGCTCCCCACATTCATCATATTCCCTTGCCAGACTTTCTTAATCAATGAAGGCCCTTCTTTAGTTAAGCCCCAACAAGCTTCATACCGAAAACCACGCTGCCTTGGCCTTGCCGTAGCGTTAGGAGAGAGCTGCACCAGCAATGGGGAATGATCAGAAGACACCGCCACTTCAATGGTGATGGTCACCTCAGGAAATAAGTCACAAAATTCCTTGTTTGCAACCACGCGATCCAGTCGTTCCTTTATGAAGAACGAACCTTCTTGGCAGTTACTCCAAGTGAATTTTGGTCCTTGGTATCCTAAGTCAAACAATTCGCACTCCTCCAATGTATTCTTGAAGGCCTCCATCTGACTTCTTGGTCTCTCCGCCCCTCCAACTTTTCCAGTTGAGTCCACAATTTCGTTAAAATCCCCGGCACACACCCATGGAAGGGGTTCAGTACCCGAGAGAAAACGAAGCAGGTTCCAGCTTTCATGGCGTTTGTGCACTACTGGGGAGCCATAAAACCCTGTAAACCTCCACGGCGTGTTTTTTCCGGTCTCAGTTACAACGGCTTGTATGTGGCTTCTGCTATAACTTTGTATATCTACCCCCACCTCCTCCATCCATAAGAGGGCAAGGCCTCCACTTTTGCCAATACAATCTACCGCTAACATGCTCGTAAAACCCAGTCGATACCGAATCCACTCCATCTTCTCCTTTCGTAGTTTGGTTTCCATAAGGAAACCCAAAAAGGGTTTCTTATCCCTCACCAAACGGAGAAGATCACGAACTGTTCGGGGGTTCCCAAGCCCCCGACAGTTCCAACTTAAGACATTCATTGCAGTCGGCGAGGCTGCTTAGCAGCCACCGCCACTCCCGAACCTATATCCTGTGTTTTTTTTGATTCCCCAACAAAGACGTGGTAACAGGAACCAGCCTCCTTCGTTGTCTTTTTCTTCCATTGCTTCTGGATCCCGGAATCTCCTCCATCTCCCTCTCCAACTTGTTTACGTTTGCCCAAACTAGCTGGAACACCCATCTGTTTTGAGCTATGAATCGACCGCGCAATTCTTTTCCACGTTAACACCGTGTTACCTGGAACCTCTTCCTGCGTAACTGGCTCCTTTATTTTTTCTTGGGCCGAAGTTCCCCCTTTCCCTTCATGCTCAAAAACCCCATTGTTTCCACTTGGGCCATAAGTGTCATTATCCAACCTGGGCCCATATGCTTTTTGGCTTTTATTCCCATGGGGGATGCCACGTGATTTAATTTACCATCACCAGCTGGCATTTGATTGACTTCCCCATTTGTGTTCGCTTGAGCTTCCAGAATAGGATATTCTTGATTCCCCGTGCTTCCGTTTAGATCCCCAGCTTCATTCTCCTGAATCTTTGCCCTAGATTTCATTCCGCTATTATGATTTAAATCAAAACGCTCCTTTTTTCCTTCCTGTTCCATCCCGCAATTAGCGCTCACTGAATCACAGTTAATATTGTCATTAATACTCCCCGTGAAACTTGGGCTTTCCAAATCCACAGCTTTCTTCCCCCTCTCCTCCATTCCGGCAAAGCCGTCCTGGTGGACTCCGCCGGAGCTAGCCGTCCTAAACGGCGTCCCGTTTAGGTTGTCTGAAAAACTCCCCCACTCCGATGCTTCTGGCCTTGATTTACTTGTTTCCGTCTTAGCGAACCTGCCTCCAAGTCTCCCCCGTACCCTATTGAAATGGTTGGAAGGTGGCGCCGCCCGCATCCACGGTCCATATTAGGGTTCTCCTCCTTGGTTCTTAGCATTGTGACGCTTCAAACAGCCTATCTTGCCGTGACTAACCAGTCCACAATGGAAACAAATCCTGGGCAACCGTTCGTACTGGAAAGTAATCAGCTCCGTTTTCCTTTTGATTTTCAGCACTCTCCCTCGTGCAAAAGGCTTGTTCAGATCTATAGTGATTCATGCACGGAGAAATTCTCCCCATCCCACTCCATCAACGTCAGTATCAACTTCCTCCACTTGTCCCAATGAAGAACCAATTTGATGGCCAACCGTCTGTCCCATACAGTCAAGAGGCAAGTTAAACATGCGAACCCAGAACGTTTCTTTCATGAAGTCGATTCTTGATGGTGGAGTCAGACCATCATAGTCAACAAGGGATAGCAAGCTTGCTTTAAAAACCCACGGTTTCCCTTCCATCACTCTCGTCTTATCCCACTCGTGCTCGAAATCTAGCAGAAAAACATTCTCCCCCAGCACCTTGAAGGATAGTGAACCAAACAACCTCCATTTCCTTAAAAGAGTGGATCTAATTGTTTCTTTGCTAATCAAATGATCAGCAAGAAGTTTCCCAACAAGACAGTAATGCCCTTTCTGTTCCAAACCATCCCTCGAATAATCCAGTACCTCCAATTCCACCTTCTCTTCTTCCTCCAGGGAGAGATTCCCCCACCTTCTCGTAATTTCATCCGCCATGTTAACAAAACAGGTCACTTTCCTTCACCGTCGAAAGCCGAACGTGAAGCAGAGACTCCTTCTCCTCTAGGTTGTATGAGACCAGAGAGAAATAAAATACATTTTACTTCTTCATTGCAAATTTTAAAGGAAAGTAAGCGCCACCTGGAATATGAGTTTATTCCACGCTTGTATCTTAATATAAAAGTCCAAGAGTTACACCTAGCCCTAAAGGGATAGGGGTATTACAAGTTTCCGGCATAGAAAGATTTAGCTATGATCATTCGCACACTTTTAATAGATAGATATAAGAGGCGACTGCAAGTTAGGGCTGACAAAACAGGTACTTGATACGGTCTGATTACGATTTGCGAGGACCTGTTACACGATTAATCTATACACGAATACGACCCGTTTAACTAAACGGGTTAGCGGGTCTGACACGATTATAACACGAAAAATAGCCGGATAACTCGACATGACTCGTTTAACTCATTTAAAATAACCGGGTCATATCGGGTAGACAAAACCCACCACGAACCATGTTCTTAGAAGCAATGGTGGAGAGACAGGGGGGACCTAGGGGCGGGTGCCCCCGGTAAAAAAAAAATTAAGTAATTTTAAGTCAAAAGTTGGAGGGCACCCCTGCTAAAAAATTTCAATATCATTACCGCCCTAAAAAAAAATTTAAAAAAAAAAAAAATCAAGTCTCAATGCTCTAGCACCAACACGGCAATATACTAAACAAAAGAAAAAAAATTAAATTAAATTAAATTAATCTTACCCTAAATCCCTAACCCTTCTTCCAGACTTCAACCTGTCATACGGCTCAAGCGTGGACTGTGCAGCACTCCGTCTCCCATCGACCTTGAATTGCTTAGCCGCACCACCGGTATTTTCACGCCACGGCTACCCATGGTGATAGCCCATCTGACTAATTTTCGTTGTTTGTTTTCTTTGATTGATTTTCATGAACTTTGTTCAATTTTAGTATATGGGTTTTGTTGGTTTAACTCATTTGTCTAACATGGTGATTCGGTTTTTGGTGGTTCAGAACTCAGAAGGGAAACAGAGAAAGAAAGTTTGCTTGTGTGTGTGTGAGAGTGGTGAGAAACAAAGGGATTGGTTACATTGGTAGTGCCGTAATGGGGAGAGATCAGACATGGGAACTTGGGAAATGGGAAGGCTCTTTGTGATTACACTATTGAAGCCAACAAATACCGATTAGTGACAAAACTTGAATTGGGCTCCACACTCCACTTTTGACTGACTCTGTGAGTACTAATTAAGGCATCAAATTTGTTTTTTTTTTTTTTTTTGTGTGTGTGTGCTACTCTCCTGAGTCCTGACCACATGATAGCTTTGCTTACTTTTACTAATTTACATTTGGCCCATAAAAACAACAAGACTCAAGAGATACTTTTGTATATTATTCACAGTAGTTAATTTGTTTTTAGTATATAAATTCAGGGATATCTCTGGCCTTGGCTTTAAAAGTATCGCCTACCTTCTGAACCTTCCCCACTAGAACACCATAACTACAAGAGAGAAAGAGAGAGGGAATGCAGCTCTCTTACTGTGTAAAGTGATATAACAATATATTTGGTTGGTACTGGTTAGAAAAGTGTGAAAGATTTTTATTGATTATTTATCCTATTCAAGAACTTTATAGATTTTAGGGGATATCCTATTCAAGAACTTTATTGTTTATTTATTCATTTTGAAGATTGTAGTGCAGCGCTCTCATTGTAGATGCATATTTCTCCTTTAATTGGGCAATTTGCAAACTCTAATATGATTGACTGAAATTTATGGAGCTTTTTAATTGTGATATATCTCTTATTTTCATCATTTTGTTTATCTTATTCTAATAAAAACAATATTGTTATTTTTTTTTGGTAAGGTGTGTCTTATATATTTTGGGATTTTGTCAAGCATCAACGAGTTTTAGAAGATTATTGCCAATCTCAAGTTTGTTTTTTTTATTAATTCATTTTAGGCTAATAGCTATCGGAATATGCTAATAATTGTATTATAATATCATTAGAGACTTAGAGTATGTTTCATTAGACATGAATTGTTTAGTGTGAGAATTAAAACTAATAGATAAATAATTTTTCAGGTTTCTAAAAATTCTTAAATTACATTATGGGCAAGCCAAAAACAATTGATGCATTTTTTAAGGAAAAAGATGCTGATTCAAATTCTAAAATGTCTTCCTCGACATCCAATCCTCAAACTTTAGCTCCTGAGCAACGCCCTTCCAAGATGCCAAGAATTGAATCTCAAGTAGTTGAGTCATTTGACATTTCTACTCTACAATATGATCCCGGGTTGCGTCCTCAAATATGGGAATGTCCTATTAATCAACAAGATGAAATTAGATGTGCTTATCTTAAAGTCGGTCCGAATAGGTTCATTCCTTCTAGAAGTTCTGGATATCCGTTTTCGGGAACTGAAAAGAACCGCCGAGGATCCCAATCATCTTGGTATAAGATGTTTGATTGGTTAGAATCTTCTGAGGACAAAGATGCTGCTTATTGTTTACCCTGCTTTCTTTTTGCTAAAAAGCCAACGGGCGGTTTGGAGGTAGTGCATTTACTATTGAAGGATTTCGTAATTGGAAGAAAGTTAATGATGGAATGCATTGTTCTTTTTTGGTCCACATAGGAAATGGGCCATGTTCACCTCATAATAATACTGTTAAGTGTTGTGACAATTTGAAGAATCAGTCTCAACATATTGATAAGGTGATAGATAAGCAAACTTTGGAAGAAAAATTGAACAATCGATTGCGATTGAAGACTTAAATCGAATCTATTCAGTATTTAGCATATCAAGGATGTCCTTATAGAGGTCACGATAAAGGTCCCGATTTTAAAAATCGTGGCAATTTTCTTGAGTTGATAAAACTTGTGTCCAATTTCAATGACGATGTTGCCAAGGTTGTTTTAGAAAATGCTCCACAAAATGCAAAATATACTTCACCTCAAGTCCAAAAAGATATTTTACATGTCTTGGCAAAAAGAGTGCGAGATGCAATTCGTGAAGAAATTGGTGATTCAAAATTTTGAATTATTGTTGATGAGGCACAAGATGAGTCTAAGAGAGAACAAATGGCTATTGTTTTTAGATTTATTAAGAAAGATGGTTTTATACAAGAACGCTTCTTTGATATTGTCCAAGTTAAAGATACATCGGCATTGACTTTAAAGGATAAAATATCTGATGTTCTTTCTCAAAACTGTCTTGATATTCAAAGCATTCGTGGACAAGGGTATGACGGTGCTAGCAATATGTGTGGCGAATGGAAAGGATTGCAAGCATTATTTTTTAATGAATGTTCTTGTGCATCCTATGTTCATTGTTTCGCACATCGATTACAATTAGCATTAGTTGCTGCATCTCGAGAGGCAATTGTTGTTCACGATTTCTTCTCAAATTTGAATTTCATTATCAATGTGGTTAGTGCTTCATGTAAACGTCATCGTGATCTGCAAGATGCTCAAAAAGCAGATATCACATATTTGATAGCTATTGATGAACTTGAAACTGAAAAGGGAGCTAACCAAATTAGCACTTTGAAACGAGCTGGTAATTCTCGTTGGGGTTCTCATTTTTATTCTATTTGTAGCCTACTAAGGCTGTTTAATCCTGCTTGTTTAGTGCTTGAAAAGATTATAAAAGAATGATCCACTTACTCTCAACGTGGGGATGCTGATGCTGCTTATGAAATGATTACTTTATTCAAATTCATATTTATTTTACATTTGATGAGGGAAATCATGAATATCACTGATTGTCTTTGTCAACATTTGCAACAAAAATCTTAAGACATCTTAAATGCTATGCAATTAGTTTCTAATACAAAAGCACTCCTCCAAAAATTGAGAAATGAAGATTGGGATAATTTTCTTGAGAAAGTAGTCTATTTTTCCAAGAAATTGAAATAGACATTCCAGATTTGGGTGCTTGTTATGTTAAAGACTGAGGTCGTCTTCAACGGGACCACATTACGGTGGAACATCATTATCATTTTGATGTACTCAATGCTACTATAGACTACAGACTTTCAATTGCAAGAGCTCGATTGTAGATTTGGTGAAAGGGCAATGAAACTCTTGACACTTAGTTCAGCTTTGGATCCAAATGATGCTTATAAATCATTTAATATTGATGATATATGTAGTCTTGCGGAGAAGTATTATTCTCTTGATTTTTCTAAGCAAGAAAAAATTATTTTGAAATTTCAGTTGAAGCATTTTGAAGTTGATATGCTTAATCATCCGAAACTACAAAAATTGTCTTCCATTTGCTGAATTATGCCGAGGATTGATAGAGGCAGGAAAATCATATACATATTATCTTATTGATAGATTGGTTCATCTTGTTTTGACTCTTCCAGTGTCTATAGCAACTACCGAACAAGCATTTTCAGCAATGAAAATTGTTAAAACAAGACTTCGTAACAAAATGGAAGATGAGTTTATTGGAGATAGTTTACTTATCTACATTGAAAGGGAAATTGCTAAAAGCTTCGATTCAGATTTGATACTTGATGATTTTGTTTCTCTAAGACCGCGTAGAATGCAATTTTAGGCACTTTGTATTTTGTATTTTTCTTTACTTTTGTACTAGTGCCTATATGATAACTGATATATCAATTTAGCATATATTTGTGAAGTCAGATAACTATGCTTTTTGTGATATATATATATTGTGGTATAATTTCTTTTTTTGATTGTATTTACCATATTATAATAAAAATATAATATATAACGAGAACAAAAACAATTATTTTATTATTATATTTTATTATTTTATTGACACCCCTGGTAGAATGAATTTCTGGATCCGCCACTGCTTAGAAAGATAAAGAATGATGGCATAAAACATCAAAAACCCATGAATACACCCATTTCAGGTAATTCATTGAAGGAGCAGTTGGTCCATGAATCCCAACGAGTTAGGTCGACAGAAATGAAAGGAATATAAGAGGAATAACATAATTGGATATTGAAGAAGATCTCAGGAAACATAGAGGTTTGCCAATTCCTGCAAGGACTCGGAGCTAAGATTTGGGTCGACATTCTCAAGCATCCACAAGAGATGGTCGAAGAGAACCACCTCATAGTTGACAACCAAGACATCATCGTCCCCTGCCTTCGAGTTTGTCCTGTCGATGAGAGCACTTATAAAAGGATGTCTTAGGTGGTTGGAGCTAATCATGTACCGCTTTCTGGTGCTTTCCACAAATATAGTTTCATGATGATGATGATGGTGGTGATGATTTTCCATCTCACCTACCCATTAATCTCTCTCACGGTGATACTGTGATAGTGTGAAGAGAGTTTCAGAGAGAGAGAGAGAGATAGGTGCAGCTTGGAGTTGGGTGTTGGGGGTCTGTGTCGGCAGTCGGCTCAATCAGAATGGCTGATACGTCTTAGGGTAATTAGTTTAGTTTAGGGTTTTTTTTTTTTTTTATTTTTTTTTTTTTTTTAAACAGGTCTGGCAGGTCGACCAGCTAGGCACGAAGAGTAACCAGGTCTTAATCGGGTGACCTGATTAAGACCTGAACTCGATAAGGCTAAGCCCAATACCCATTTTTTCGTGTCGTGTTCATGTCAAATTCGCGGGTCGTGTCAAAATTGACAACCCTACCGCAAGCTAAGCTTGGCCTACCTTCTAGCTGTGAGAAAAGGACATAGGCAATGCTAGAGTACTTAAGAGCATAGTGGAAAGAGTGTCCTCAGCCACCCTTGCCCTTTTCTTCTTCTTCTTCTTTTGAAATTTTCTATTTTCATTTTGATTTCTTTGGTTGAGGTATCATTTCTGTTCATGTGGAGCTATTTTATTGAGTTTGACGAGACCTTATTTCTAAGAGCTTGTTTGAAATTGCGTTAGGGAGGGTAAAAAGTACTTTTAATACCTAGAAAGCTATGCCAAACAAAATGCTAGTATGTTTAGGTGTGTATTCGAGGGGTATAAAAGTGCGTTTAACACTCAAAAAGTCCGTTTGAAGAAAAAAAGTACTCGTTTGATAAAAAAAATTGAAAGCACTTTTAAGGGTCAAAAAAGCCTAAAAATGGTCAAAACGCACTTTTGGAAAAATCTTTAAAATGGAGCTTTTGTGAAAAAAAAAACATTTTTTTTTTTATTTAAAAGCTCTATTTCTCAAAGATAATTCCAAATATGCTCTTAGTAAAAAATTTCAAAAGAACTTTCTTTGACTTTTTTACTTTAAAAATGAACAAAACGCACTTTTAGAAAAGCTTAAAATTGAAGGTTTTTTTCTAAAAGGCTCTACTTCTCAATGCAATGTCAAACATGTCAAATTTTTTTTGTTAAAAACATTAATAGAGGGGGTGATTTAATAACATGGCTAGCATACCTTAAGGAGTAATTTCCTCAATTTTAAAGTGATTTGATAAAAAGATTAAACCTCAAGTACTTCTACAGTTTTTTTTTTTTTTTTTCCCCCATGAAAGTATATCAACTTGTTATACTAAATACTCAAGCACGACAATTTATGGTTTTTAATATAGTGGCAGGAGCAATTATTTGGATCCCATATTCGCTCTCTCATAATCACTCCTTTCGAATGGAGAATAACAAATATATTTAATTGCAATTCTACTGGCATGAACTAAGTTAATTACATGCAATAGATTATAAAATGGCAGTGCAGTGCCTTAAATAAAGCCTGATTATCATATTTAATTGGGAAAATTATATAGAATTGGAGTCAAATGGGCTAAGGACACAACACATGTGTTGTAGGCAGAGTCACCCTCCATTTGAAGGGATAATAAGATCTAAATCTGAATCCCACCAAACATGTAATGCTGGGTGGCACCATGTGCAGTAAACGGTGCGTTGGTTGGTCGGTAAAATGGGCATCAAAACCCTAATTATTTTATATATTTAAATGGGAGCCACTTGTTTTGGGGTTTCATGGATGTTGGAGGCATATCTTCTCAACACCCAACACATGTTCATGCTTTTGATAGATAGAATTTATTCAACTTCCACTTACATATACCCAGATTCTGTGTATCTTATATTATGGTGATCAAACATGCACACCTGTATAAAGAGCTTTGACGAATCTTATCTAATATAGTAAAACCAAATCCAAAGAAAATATACCCTACTTTTTTCTCTCTTTCTCTTCATCACTTATTTGATTTTGACCTACTCCTGTCTCTCTCTTATTGGACCTATGGATTATTTAAATTTTGGAAAAAGTTGGGGTACTCCCTCGAAATATTATTCGATTGTCAATATTCCCCAACCCCAAAACAATTGCTACCACTACTTACGAGTCGATCACCACTACTTTTTCTTTTTCAAAAAAAAAATTTATTTTAGTTTTATTTTTTTATTTTTGAGTTTATTGAGATATTTTTATCTTATTGAAAAAATTTTAGGAATTTTTTATTTTATTTTTGTCTTTTTGCCGGCCATGGGAGAATATTGACAATTTTTTGATAGCTTGAGCGGACATTCTCGCCAGAGGAATGCTACATGATATTATTTTCCTGATCTTACATGACGGATATTGTTTTCTTTAAAATTAAAATTAAAAAAAAAAAAAAAAGAGAACTTATCTTACTAGTCCTCGTATTTTTTTAAAAGAATAATATCTGCGTAGGTCCATGAGAACACCATGTAGCATTTGTTTTGTTGCAATCTAAAATTTGGACGAACGTTGTCCCTTAGTTGATAATTTGAAACAGATATGTGGACTAAAATTTTTTAAAAGGACATTATTCATACCGATAAATGCAGATACTTTAAATCCTAATTATAAAATAAATAAGATTATATTCCACTTTGCTTTCAGTCTTGTGCCTCGATTATCCGGGCATTATTTCCGGATTTTGCTTACTTGTGAAGCCCTTCTTTGATGGAGTGAACAATTAGAGATTTATATAATATTTCCAAGATGGAATTCCGAACTTTCCTGTGGTCCCATGATGTTAATATTATTAGTTTTTTCATTAAATTATTTAGTGCACATGTGCGCATAATTGGGTGATCCAACATGATATCCCTAGCTATTTAAAGCTCTACATTTCTTTTGCCAGAGTAATTGTGCTTCCTTCTCATTCTTCATTTCATTTCAGTTTGCCAAAGAAAATTCTTCTTCCAAATGGCTTCTCCAATGCCTGAAAGCTTGGCATGCAACACTGGTGATGCTGACTTCCAAGGGATTGAAGTTTCAGAAATTGATGGTGCCATGCTCATGTCCTTTTTGGAAGAATCACAAGGTGAGGAGCGCGACGAGGACGGATTAAATAACATCATTCGGTCCCTGGAAGCGGAGATCCATTCCGATACAATGGAAGGTTGCGATTTAACTCTAGACCCTGAGTTCATCAGCGACGTAGAAGATGGTCGGTTGAGACGACACATGGACGGTCACGATTGCGCGGTGCCACATGATCAGCTTGGTTTTGGATGGGTTGATATGGAGCCTCAGCCAGTGCCTTGGTACATGGAACCTTGTGAAATTGAGATGGATGGTGTGATTGAATTTGGTGGTCTTAGTGATTATTCTCACATGAATTATGGTATTGCCTTAGATCAAGAGCAAGGGTACAGATCTTTGTGGCAGGAAACATATGACACAATTATGTATGATTAGAAAATCCTGGGCCCTGTACATTTTGATTCTAAAGCTGTGGAAGGCACTTCCTTTTATTATAATTTTTTTTTCCCAACATATTGCAAGCTAGCTATTGGTAATGAATCTTTTCATGCATCTTTTTCTCTTCTATTTAGCTTTCCTATGCTTATTACTTCAGTGTTATAGAAGCAGCGGGACCAAGTAAACTGCTTATCTGCAACTGAGTGTCCAGGCTAGCTCGATATATTTTGAGGCCTAAACTTTATATGGTGGGTCGATGGTAATTTCAAAGCTTTTTAAAAGTGTGATGAAAATATACATTTTTAGTATAAGGGCTTTGATTGAAAGTGACAACTCGTGTTCGCATGTCGAATTTCAATCATTTTGAGACATATGTATAAGATTACATAGGTCAACTCTAACACGACCCATTTAATTAAACGGGACAAACCCATCAACCCTAACCTTTTAATTTTGTATTGGGTTCGTGGGTTGTATTAAAAATTTCCTACTATTATGTCATGTATCAGATTTGGAGCGTGTCGAAACATGAATATAAGATTATATATGTCAACCATAACCTAACCCATTTAATTAAACGAGTCAGATTGCTCAATCATAACACTTTAATTTCGTGTTGAGTTCATGTTCAATTCGTGAATCATGTCAAAAATTGCCACGTTAACCCCGGCAAACCATGAATTTTTTTATTTTTTTTTTAGCTTTGCTCTGCACGTGGAAGACTACAAGCACAAAGATGAAGATATCGTTGACACTTGACCGAAAGGATATAAGGTCGGCCCAGAAAGGATTAGTCTTGGGCCTAATAGTGGGCCCAAGCTTAGTCTTAGTACAAGGGTTATTTGGGAGCAACGACAGAGTAATTAATCATTATCATTCCTAATTGCTTCTTAACATTCTACTACATGTCGTCTCCTGGCCTACTAGCTAGAGGTAAGCACCAAAAGGCCTCACTAAGACACTAACAAAGGGTCATGCACCATTTGCATGCACATTCAATCTATTATTAGACTTAGAAATCCACCAGCCATCAAGTACTAACACTTATCCGTAAGGTTGTAAATGAATCGTGTTGTTCCTAAATAGCTCAAGCTCGACTTGTATAGATTCGATTTAAGTTCGGTTTATCTATTGAACTAATTGACCTTGAACATAAATCTCAGCTCATTTATTAAAAGAGCTGAACTTGTATAAATTCGGCTCCATTTGTATTACTTTATTTGTTTTGTTTTTTAAAGTATTTTTTGTATCTCCATAATGCTAATATCTCAAGTATTTTTTTTTTAAAAAAAAAAAAAAGAAAATTTTCATCCTAATAGATATGGTTTGAGTCTTTATAGATATATAGTCACTATCTTTTAATCCACACAGAAAAATTATATATATATATATATATATATATTTATTTCGGTAGGTTTGGACCCCCATGTAAAAACAAATTTGGTTGTGCCCCTACCTAAAGCAATAAGTTTAAGCTCGAGCACACGCACGCAGCAGGCAGCATTACTGATAGATCAGCACGCCTGCACTCGAGCGCACCTTCGTAGACTGCACCAAAACGGGCCAATATCTAAAATTTTGCCAAACTTATGTTTGGTCCGTTTTGTGAGTTTGTGAGTTTTTTGTTTTTAATTTTTAGTATTTCTGTTTAGTTTTGTGTTTTTGTGTCAGTCACTACAAAAATAAAAATAAAAAAAAAAGTGGTTTTTGTTGACCAATAGTTTCTGACGTGTCAAGCATATTGACACGTTAGAAACCTCTTTTTGACATGTCAGTATTGACATGTGTCAAAGGTTAATATTAAGGCGGGTGTTAAAAATTCCAATTTTTTGACGTGCCAACTTTGACACGTCAAAAATTACTAGTCAGAAATTGGCACGTGAAAAATTCTTTTTTGACGTGGCAGTTTCACCACGTCAATAATTTAATGACGTGCCAAAAAGTGGCAGGCCAAAAAAAATTTTTGACATGTCAATTTCTGACACGTCAATAAATTATTGACATGTCACTAAAGTTTAAAAAAATATTTTAAAAAAAATTTCCAGAAGTTTTTCTTTCAATTAAATTTACTTCATGTTTAATTTATCATAAAAAATCCAATTGCAACTTAAAACCCATATAAATCCCTACAAATGTTGAACACCCATATATATCTAACTATTGAAGGAAAATTCCCAAAATCTCATCATGAATTCACTACACAAGTACTTCGATCTCTAAACATCCAGTAGAAATTCTTAAAATACTTCAAACCCCCAAATAATGTTGAAGAACAAATCTAAAGTGGGTTAAAAATAAAAAATAAAATAAAATAAAAAATAAAAAACTTCTATATAAAAGACTAATAGATCTAGAATAACTCAAATTCAAGCATTTATACCTTAAAATCCCCAAATATTCAAACACCTTCCCTTCTCTCTCCATTGTCTTTCTTCTTCACCTTTTCTCCTCTTCTCTCGCAGGTTCCTTCTCTTCTTTTCTTTTATTTTGTTTAAGCTACAAACAAGGGAGGTGGGCGTGAGAAGAAGAAGAAGAAAAAAAGAGAGAAGAATATATATATATATATAAGTGAGAACCGAAAGACAAGCAAAAAGAAGGAATTTGGAAGAAAAAATTAGTTGAAAGGAGAAGGAGAAAGGAAAGAAAATAAGGAAGAGATCTCATCTAGAAGAGGAAAAGAAAAAGAAAAGAAAAAAAACAACTTATTTGAAAAGGAAGGCAGTGGGCGCACGCGGGAGGAAAAAGAAAAAAAAAGGAGGGAAAAGGACAGAAAAAAAAAAAAAAGGAAAAAGAAAAAGGGGTTCAGCTGGTCTCGCACCCTTTCGATGAGGTTTCTTAACGTGTCACATGTGGCACGTCAAGAAAGTCATCATCTAATTAAAACATTACATAATTTTTATTATTAATTAATATATATATATATATATATATATATATATATATATATATATATATATATATATATATATTTTGTTACCTAATATTAATTATTTCCAAATAAATTAAACAACACAAATTAAGTACATATATATAATAACCATATATAGTGAAAGCATTGCATAATTTTTATTATTAATTAATAACCATATATATATTTTGTTACCTAATATTAATTATTTCCAAATAAATTAAAGAATACAAATTAAGTACATATATATAATAACCATATATAGTGAAAGCATTGCATAATTTTTATTATTAATTAATAGCCATATATATTTTGTTACCTAATATTAATTAATAACCATATACCAATTATATATATATATATATACCAATTAAATTTTGTTATCTAATATTTTTTTTTAAAAAATAAATAATTAATATTATTAATTAATTAATTTTTGACATGTGAAATAATGGCACGTCAATAATTATTGACGTGTCGCATGTCAATAATTATTGACGTGTTACATTTGACCGTCAAGAAAATATATTGAAAATAATAAGAGAAAAAAATTATATGATCACTTATTTTTTTTTAAAATACCATATACTTAAAACTAAGGTAATACTTATATGAATTAATATTCCTACAATATTGAAAACGTGATATGTATTAATACTATATCACTTTAATTAATAACCATATATATTTTGTTACCTACTATTAATTAATAGCCATAAATTAAAGAATATAAAGCACATATATATATATATATATATATATATATATATATATATATTAGCCATATATATTTTGTTACCTAATATTAATTAATAACCATAAATTAAAGAATTCAAAGCACATATAATAACCATATATATAGTGAAAGCATTGCATATAAGAGACGAGTATTAACTAGTTTGATAAAATTTTAATGGGTTTGAATATATCTCTTAATATATGACGACATATACCAATTATACATATACCAATGAAATTTTGTTACTTAATATAGGTACCAATTAATATTGTTATCTAATTTTGTTAACCAATTAATTGAATTTTGTTACTTAATATAGGTACAAATAATTAATATTATTAATTAATTAATTTTTGACGTGTGAAATAATGGCACGTCAATAATTATTGACGTGTCATTTTCACACGTCAATAATTATTGACGTGTTAAAATGTCACATCAAAAATTATTGACTTGTCAAAATGTGACATATCAAGAAATTATTGACGTGTTACTTTTGACATGTCAATAAAATATATTGAAAATAATAAGAGAAAAAAATTATATGATCACTTATTTTTTTTAAAAATACTATATACTTAAAACTAAGATAATACATAAATGTATTAATTCCTACAATATGAAAACGTGATAGGTATTAATACTATATCACTTTAATTAATAATCATATATATTTTGTTTCCTACTATTAATTAATAGCCACAAATTAAATAATATAAAGCACATATATATAATAACCATATATAGTGAAAACATTGCATAATTTTTATTACTAATTAATAGCCATATATATATTGTTACCTAATATTAATTAATAACCATAAATTAAAGAATTCAAAGCACATATAATAACCATATATAGTGAAAGCATTGCATATAAGAGACAAGAGCATTAACTAGTTTATAAAATTTTAATGGGTTTGAATATATCTCTTAATATATGACGACATATATCAATTATACATATATCAATTAAATTTTCTTACTTAATATAGGTACCAATTAATATTGTTATCTAATTTTTTTAACCAATTAATTAAATTTTGCTACTTTTTTTTTTTTTGTTACTTAATATAGGTACAAATAATTAATATTATTAATTAATTAATTTTTGACGTGTGAAATAATGGCACGTCAATAATTATTGATGTGCCATTTTAACACGTCAATAAAATTATTGACGTGTCAAAATGACACGTCACTACTTATTGACGTGCCATTTTGACACGTCAATAATTATTGACGTGTTAAAATGACATGTCAATAATTATTGATGTGTGAAAATGCGCCACGTCAATAAAGTTTTTACTGCTGTAGCCACGTCAATAATTATCGACGTGGCAAAAAGTGTGTTACTGTTTGCCATGTTTGTAGTGAGTTTTCATTTTTGTTTATTTAATTTTGAAAAAAAAAAAAAAAACAAAAAAAACAAAAAAAAAACAAAACAAAATAAAATAAAATATTTTGGTTAATGTTTTATGTGGGATATTTGCATGTTAAAAAGTGAGGGTGAAACATGAATTTTCAGTTTAGTAATTTTAATGCTTCTCCTTTTTTTTTTTTTTTTTTAATATTTTTAATGCTTCTCCTAGTTGTAGGACACCAGCTCC
This sequence comes from Corylus avellana, assembly GCF_965113065.1. Lineage (NCBI taxonomy): Eukaryota > Viridiplantae > Streptophyta > Magnoliopsida > Fagales > Betulaceae > Corylus > Corylus avellana. Next base: position 20,445,101 of record NC_142492.1, read on the forward strand.
TACCAACTACTCTCAAAATTTTCACTCACATGGACCATGCTCATACTACTCAAATCCTTATCTCAGTTCTGGTAATTTTCCATTTTGGGAACAATTTTCTAATTTTTCACATGAGCAGATGAACACCAATTTCTCCAGTTTGGGGTCTGAATCAAATTCCTATTTTTACACCCCAGACTGGAGCAACCATTATAATTTCTCGTGGTAAGCTCATGCTACGGGAAATTACGCTCCCCAAGTCGATGAACTGCACCATCCTAAATATCTACAGTTCGACAACCAATCTTCCCATCCTTCAACCTACGACTATAAAGCCTCGTTGAAAGACTCTCAACTCCTTCAAGCAACTAATCGCCAATCCACCATTCAAATGCCACAACCACAATTATCGTTGGAAGACACACTCAATGAGTTCAAGCAAACAGCCAACTGACCTATTCAAGAACTCAAAGATGCCACTATGGCAAATACTGAAGCAATTGCAAGGTTGGAATGACAGCTCGGGCATCTAGTTGCTGAATTCAACAAAATCAAGGAAGAAGAGCTTCAAAGAACTCAATGGAAGACGCACTCAATGAGTTCAAGCAAACAGCCAACTGACCTATTCAAGAACTCAAAGATGCCACTATGGCAAATACTGAAGCAATTGCAAGGTTGGAATGACAGCTCGGGCATCTAGTTGCTGAATTCAACAAAATCGAGGAAGAAGAGCTTCAAAGTTAGGAGATGGTGAGAGTGCAATACATGAGTGATGAGGACGGCACCAGCAATCCTTATCATGGGCATGTCCAAGCCGCCACCAATTAGAGGAAATTGTTGAGGAGACTGTTGATGAGTCAAGTCTTGAGGACCCTTTGAGAGAATGCCTTGCTCAATTTGGATGTGACCTAGACCTGAACAAATTACTTGAGCAAGTTGAGGCCTTATTGGATTCCACTCCTAAGATGCGACCTGAGAATGGGAAAACCACTATGATATTATTCCCTAACACATCTTCATCAGCAGCTGAGCCTTTCATCATTGATAACTAGGAGGAAGAGAAAGAGGAGCATTTGGAGCCAGTTGAGCACCTGAAGCAAATTGAGCCCCCGTCAACTCCAAGTTTGTCCAATGACAAAGAAGAGAGTACTGAAGCTCATTCCTTCATCACAATCCCTTTTGAGACACATCATGAACCCCAAGCTTCATTTATTCAATTGAGTCCCCTCTTGTCTTGTGATTAAAAGAGGTATGTGATTCTCATCTTTGATCTATACATGCTACGGAGAAAGAACAAATTTATTATTGAAATATTCTAACGCTTCCTTATATGCCCACAAAATTGATCGGTCCTATTATGAGCCTAAAACTAAACAAATACAGCGACATCAACATTATTAAATGAATGTCAATTACAAAGCTTTTTATTTTTATTTATTTTTAATTTTCTTTTGCTATAGCGACAAGCACCTCAATGGACACCATCTTGGTATTGTGTCTAGATATTCACCCCAACACATAAAATAATTTAAAAAAAAAAAAAAAAAAAAAAAAAAAGAAAGAAAGAAAGAAAAAGAGAAAAAGACATTCACCGTTTTTCAGCCAATGATGACACCAACAATTTCCCACCGTGATTGATTGATAAAATACACCTCTCCTTTCCCACTCTTCTCGATCCTTCCACTTCTTCTCCCTCCCCTACCCTCTGCGAAAAATGGCTGTATCATCACTACTTGTGATCTTCAGCACTCTTTTCCTTACAATCCTACCGTTGGGGTGGAGGATTCTTAACTGGGTGTGGCTCAGGCCCAAGCACCTGGAGAGGTGGCTGAGAGAGAAAGGCTTTTCCGGTAACTCCTACCGGCTCTTCTTCGGAGACTTGAAGGACAACTCCATGATGTCGAAGCGAGCAAGCTCTAAACCCATCAATTTCTCCGATGATATCACCCCTCGCGCCATCGCCTCCGTCCATCACATAGTGGAGAATTATGGTACGTGGTCATCCGTTTAAAAACGTTTGGGAGTGCCTTTTTTTAAAAAAATAATTTTCGATTTTAAACTAAATCTCAACTTTAGAGTGTTTGGGATTGCGATTTTAAAAACGCAAATTTTAAAATCGTAAAAAAATCTGTGATTTTCATAAGCTGATTAGAGGGTGCTTATTTGAAAAAGTGGGAATTTAAAACAAAATCACGATTTCTATTAAAAATATATTTTGCACAATAATTACCTTTTTTAGAACGAAAATGAAAAAAATACCAAGAATATCCACTTAAAATATATTAAAACCCTTTGTTTTTTTTTTTTTTTTTCTTCATCCTCTCTGTCTTGTTCATCCTTATTGGTAATTTGGTCATGAAACCGCAATTATATGCTAATGTTATCCAAACATTCAATTGATAAAAAAAGTACTTTTTAGTATGTTTTACCAAATGCCTGTGCGATTTTAAAAACTCAATTTTTAAAATTGCACTTATTGAAATCGCACTTCCAAACGGGCCCTAAGCCGATTGGCCTATTAGTATTTTAATTATGACTATAATCCACTAAACTTCAAAGTCTTGACTCTTTGGAAGAACTATTTTGAACTTTTTACCTATTCACAGTAAATGCTTCGAATTAAATTTCGTTAAAACATTTTATGAATTTTGTGAGGTGTCATGTCCGCTCCACATGGCACTCTTAATAAAAAAAAATACAGACATATAAAACTAAAATGTTAATAGAAAGAAAAAAGGAAAGGGGTGGCAGCCAACCCTTTTCTTTTTAATTTTTTTTTAGTAGTATATATTTATATTTTTTAATAGGGTAAAGTCCACATAACCTTCTCAAACTACCATCCAATTAATAATATTTCCCCCAAACTTTCAATTGTGACAATATCCCCCCTAAACTACCAAAACATTGTCAATGTCCCCCATGAATAACAAAAAGATCAAAATGTCCTTATATATTTCTTAATAAGACAAAAATACCTTTATAAATTTAAAAAAAAAAAATCTAAAATAAAAAACAAAAAATTTTAATTTAAAAAGAACAATTTTTTTAAAAAAAAAAAAATTAATTAATTTTTAAACAAAATTTTTTAATTTTTTTATAAGAATTTTTTTTTTTAAATGAATATATTTTTTTTAAATGGAAATTTTTATTTTACAAAATTTATAAAACGAAATAAAAAAAGAAATTTTTATAACAAAAAAAAAATCGAAAATTTTTAATTTTTTTCTTATAAAATGGATGTTTTTTAAAATTTTTAATTTTCTACCCTTTGGATTTTTTATTAATTAGTTTTGGGTTTTTCTAGAAGTTTTATTATTTTTTGTTTTTATTTTATTAAGGGTAGTTTTGTCATTAGAGGAACATTAACAATTTTTGGTAGTTTGAGGGAGACATTGTCACAATTGAAAGTTTGGGGGGGACATTGTCAATTGGGTGGTAGTTTGAAGGGGTTATGTAGACTTTTTCCTTTTTAATATATTTATTTCATTTTATAGACTGCTTCTCAACTCTATCCCAACTAAACGCAAAAGGTAAGTGGCAGAGCCAAAAAAAAATTAAAATTGTAAGGGCCAAATTAAAAATATAATAAACACAATTTAAAATAGAAAATAAATGTTTTTCACTTGCGACCCTTAGGTTTCCACGACTAGAATTTTATAACGACATTTTATTAACTTTAACCCTTAGAGATTTAAGAGGACGCTGTTTGAGATTTAAAGTTTTGTCATTAAAATCCAACTATGTATTCTTTTTTGGAATGTCAACTTCTTTTCTTTTGAATAGATAGTTTTAAATTTTAACATTATGATTTATGACCCTAAATTTTTAAAGTTCAATTACAATTACATAAGAGACAACTAAATTGATAAACAAAAAATAAACAATTATAGAGTAGAAACAAACATATATATATATATATATATATATATATATATATATGGAATAAATTATATACAGCTAAAGTATTTACTTTTTTTGCTCTGATTATGAACACTTCTCAACTTTTTTTTTTAAACATATATGTCTCGAAATCTTCTACAAGCTAATTTTATATAAATCTTATAATATTCTTTAAGTAGCAAATAGTGCTTGATGGCTGATGCAACCAAATCAAATATCGTTTTTGCCTTATTTATTCAATAGAAAAAAGATGGTTACCAATAATTCAATAAAAAGCTTTAGAATGGTTAAAAATTAATAATAATAAAACACTGATTTTTAAAAGAGCAAACAAGCCTGTCATTCAAGTATTTATTTATTTATTTTTTAATGACAAATAAATAAGCGCCATTTCAAAAATTTTCTTATAAAAAAAAATTAAAAAGCTAGTGGGGGCCACAACCTCCACTTACTCAAACCCTCATTCGCTAAAACAAATATTCAATTCATTTCTATTTTTAAAATTAGTGTTTGTTGAAATTCAATAATAATTAATCATAAACTTAAAGATAATTTTGAAGAGGAATATTAGGCTTATATATAAATTTTACAAAAATAAATAAATAAATAAAACTTTTACAAATTAATGTGGTATAACATGATTGGAAATGAGATAAATTTAAAATTTGAAAAACTCAATCATTTTATATCACATCAGTTTATAAAGTTTTTTGTAAAATTTATTTGTAAGCATAATTTTTTTCAATTTTAAAAGTCTCTTTATTTTTTATTTTTCAATTCATTCTTTTCACCTTTAACACATTAAAAAATAATTAAAAAAATTATTAGAACATATATATATATATATATATATATATATATATGTTTTGATCATTTAAAATATTCATTACCGCCGAAGACGACGGACAGGTGAAATGATTGGTTGCTAAAGACAATCGTGGGGTTGAAAATAATCTTTCAATTTCAACCACAAAATACGAACTGAAAAAAACGCAAAGAAGTTTTCACTTTTTGTTTTGGTCCTACGTGAAACCAATTGAGAGCAACATCACTTTGGGTTTTTTTTTTTTTTTTTTTTTTGATATTTTCTTCCAATGATTGTACTTAGATCCTTCATTTTGTGGCTGTAATATGTAGAAATATATAATATGAAAGAGCGGGAACCGAAGCAAAGAAAGAAAGAGACTGATCAAGACCGTTAGGTTTAGGGTTACATCTGAACAATTGAAGTACATTGATGTTTGATACAACTGTATTACAATAAGTAATATTTATAAAGAGATTAAGAGCGGTGAACACAAAAACTCTAAACTAAATAAGGAAAATAATCTTTCTTATAAGAAAATAGAATTAAGGCTTAATTAATATAGAGAAGAGAAATGTTATTTTGTATTTTCTTATTATTTTTTAAAAATTAACTATTGAATATATATGACCTATATAAGTGGAAGTGTGGATCTTACCCATTCAATAATTGATTTTAAAAAAAGATAAATAAGAGATGGATGGAAAAATACAAAATAATATTCTAAATATTCTAACATAATCAATTAATTAGTGGTGCCTCTTTTTCGGTATAATCTCTATTGCTTCACATTCAAATAACTTGATTTGATGTGTTGGTGCTTTGGTTGTTTCGGTTTACTTACTGCTCTTATTGGAACTTCTCTTCATGGGTTGGGTTATTTATTTGATAAATTTGCAATAATTTTTAGGTATGTTGTACTGATTACGGGTTGTTCCCAGGATCTAATTTGGGTTGCCCACCCTTATTATTATTTTTTTTCATGTAATTTCATTTCCCTATTCCTGAGTTGAATGAAAATAAATAACTTCATTTCAGAAATATATATATGCAGGGAAGAATTGTTTTGTATGGGTTGGGCCGAAACCGAGATTGTTTATTTCGGAGCCGGAACAAATAAAAGATATTTTCAGCAAGATTGGTGAGTTTCAGAAGTCGCGTCATCCAGTTGCCAACTTGCTATCAACGGGAGTCGTGTCCTACGAGGGTGAGAAATGGGCTAAACACAGAAACATCATCACCCCTGCATTCGGGATCGAAAAGTTGAAGGTTTTTTATTTTTTATTTTTTATTTTACTTCATTTTTTCTTTAAATCCATTCCGAATCAATATTACATTCTTGTTATCACTTTTAATTACTTGAAAATGTTGTTGGGTTTTTTTGGCGTAAAATATTTTTTTAAAAAAATAACCCTCTCTAGCCTCTCTCCTTCCATTGATTATGATTACCCGAGTCCCTTATGCATCACAACGGCCCCACACAAGAATAATGGGTGAGTTTGGAAAAGAGTTTCGAAAAAAAAAAAAAAAAATCATAGATTGATGTGATATATAGGTAAAAAATTAAGTAAAATAAATTAACCACCCTTTTATGGGAGTTTAGCTAACCCGTAGAGGTGCAAAGGTGGAGTTCTTCACCCGAATAATTTTATAAGTTCCTCTTGTATGATGTGGCTCTTAAAATTAGGGTTATTAATTTTGACATGACTCGCGAATCTGATACAAACACTACGCGAAGTTAACAAGTTTTCAGTTTGTTTTAAACGGGTTCGAGTCATAATCGGGTCACACGTTTATGACCCGCCAGACCCGTTTAAAAAAAAAAAAAAAAAAAAAAAAACTAAACTAAACTAAACTAAACTAAAGAGTAAAGCCTAACCTAATGACGATGGAGTTTTGTTTATTTTTTGTTTTTGCTAGCTTTTTATTATTATCTTTTTCTTAATATGATTTTACCTTACTTGGTAAGTGATTCGTTGTTTTATAGGTTTAATTCCAAAAGATTGAGTTGTTATTTGAATAGATAATTAAACCTATTAGAAGCAATTCCCAAATCATTTACCATGTAAACTTTGTTGAAGCAGTTTCCGGTATGGTGAACTTGAGGGAATCCAAGTCTCCGAGCTATGCCTTTCGTTGTTCACCTTTTTGTAACCTGCAAAACTAAAGCACGCGTTAAGAGGATGCGCCGGGTGTTAGTTGGCGGTTCCTCCTCTGATGCTTAAGTCAGTATGTATATAAGCTTAGTATGCGTCTTAGTGGTCCCCTCATACTTTTGGAGTGAGGCCTTTTATAGCTGAGCATGCGGATGTGGTTACGATGGCCGGGCGGAGGATCCGGGATTTGGGCGTAACGGCTAAAAGAGTTAATATTTGTGTCTCCTTTCTTTATGATCGGTAAGAGGCCGTTACATATATTGACAGGATTCCGAGGATGGCATGTATCTGTTAGGCTTCTTTAAGAGTAGGATCGTAACCGTCCCGGTGATCTTGCTATGTGAAAGCCATCTATGTAGTTGAGTCTTTTTCCTGATATGATCGATGCATCTGGATGTTAAGTGCAGAAGGTTCATTGTGGCTAAATATCTGGACTTTGGCCATCCGAGAGTGTAAAGGACGACGTCGTATCCATTGTTTTGTGCTAGGCGTGTTTGGTAAGCCCATTTGGATGCACTGGGCTTTCTTGGGCCCACGGGCCTTTGACCCGTGGGCTTGGGTGATGGGTTTATGTGTAACAGTTACCCCCCGAATTCCTTCTGCTGAGACTTCGGGATGAGAGAATTCAAACTCTCGATCTTCTGGTGGTGTTCTTTTCTCGAGGGTAGACCGTTCAAGTGTCTTTCCCTACTCGGTTCCCTGTAGCCATTTTTCTTGGCATCTTAGTCATTTATGGAACCTGACATCTGCACATCCCGAATATTCCGAGATCTGTTGCAATCTTGAGATTTTCAAATCTTTTGTCTCTATCCACATAAATGCGCCGTTGTTTGTCCAAGTGTTCTTCTAAACGTGGTTCGAAAACTGACGAAATAGATATCGATGTGTGAACGGTGCCTTTGGTTGCATTTTTTGAAGGGAAAGTTGGCTTGAGTCTCTTTGGTTCAGGCGCGTCTGCAGGCTCATGATGTCCTTGCATTAAATGCCTTGCACCTTGTCCAAGGTTTCCCATTCTATAAAGATTTTGCCGTCGACCTTCATTGCTTAAGCCTTCTAGATTTTCATCCATTTATTAGATCTTAGTGCATTTGATTTTTCCAGTGATCATGTCTTCTTAGAAAATTCCAGTATAGGTTGACGAGATTGTCGATGAGCAATCATCAGAGACTCCTCTAACTCACCGCTCAGGCTGCTCTTCAGCCACAGTGCGTCCGGTTTGTGAAATGTCTCCTTCATCCTTGAGCCTAGACTTCCTGCATCGGCAAAGATCCTCTTTCTCAGTGAAGGACAAGAGGGTGCTCCGCCACAACTACGACATACCCTCGCCGGTTTCACTATATTTTCCAAATGGCTCTACCGGAATGGTAGGCGGTCCTGAAGAAATCTGTGTTCATGAACGTATGTTCATGGCAGGAGTTCGCCTACCCTTCTCTGCCATAGTGAGGGAAATGTTATCTTTCTTGGGGGTGGCCCCTGTACAACTTATGCCAAACTACTATTTCATGGCCACACTTCTGTTATGGCCCTCTGTATTTCTGGGGAAAATCCTATCGATCCCCGAATTTTTAAGCATATTTGGGCCTCATTTTTACCCTACTTTCGAGACAGTTATCTTTATAGTTCGTGGGAAAAACCAATTTATCGCGCTCGGGAAGACATTCTCCAACAACAAGCATTGGGCGGAGTAGTTCTTTTACATATTTGGAGCCTAGGAGGCATCGGAGTCCAAGGCTCTCCCCTTGCAACATTCTATTCCTCGAGAATGGGGAGTCTCTAGAGAAAGCTGTAAGTGTTTTCGGTTCTTCCTCTCTTTTTCTTTATCCTGCTTTACACGTCCTTATTTCCCTTTCCTTTGCAGGGAAGGAATGTCGTGCACTGAACCCGGAGCAGCAAGGCTGGGTTGACTACATCATGGAGTATTCTCAGCTTCTCGAGAATACAGATCGGATGCTTTTTGGTAACATCGTTACTAATTTTGCTCTTCGTGAGTGTCTGGGGTACTAGATTCCGAAGGACAAGGTTGTCTGGGATCGTCAGAGAGACCAAATCCAACCAGTGACAAGATGGTTTTAAAGTCACCTGCTCGGCCCCCAAGCAAGAAGAGTCAAGCGCACAAGAATGTCTTTTCTTCGAGCAAGCCAGCTGTAACCGTGGTGTCTGCTTCAAAGGATTTAGATTCGGCTTCTAAGCCATCGAATCCTTATATTAAGGGCTAGGTTTCATTAGCTCTAGTATCCACGACAGACCCATCGGTGTCCAAGAGGAAGGTTGATAGAGGCAAAGTGCCCCTAGAACTGCTTTCGAAGAAATGGCGTGCGGACAAATCGAGGGATCTCCTGGACGTGTTGTCTTCTGTTTAGTTTGATTCTATATCGATAACTTTTAATCGTCCTCGCGGCTCAAACAAAGCTTTAGAGCCTATTTCTATAATGGAAGCTACTCCTCTCCACATAGTACCTTTGGATGCGCTACCTTGGGAGCTGGGAGAGCCAGTGGCCATTCATCGTGAGACCCGTACTACATCTCCTTTTGAGGATAGGCCTGTAGACCCCTAGGTTGAACCCTCAGACCAGGCTCCCGTATACCGACGACAACCACTTAGAGGGCATTCCGGGAGGAGTTCACCGATCATTAGATCTTTGGCTTCGGATTTGGTGGGAAACCCTTTTACTGGTCGTCACCAAGTTGACAAGCGTTAGGTCATACTCGTCCACCTTGTATCCCTTGTCCCTTGTGTTGTCCGCCCAATCACACTTGAATATAACATACTTCATCCTGTCGTAATACTCTACCTCAAGTATTTGAGTTACTTTCCCGTAATATGTTTCGCCATCAATAGTCGGCATGCACATGCCACTATTCTGAAACCTCTTTCCCACATTATGTGCGAAAGTGTGAAAGAACTTGTTGTTGACCACATATCTGTTATACTGGACTACTGAGACCATCGGCCCTCTACAATGTATTACTAGTTTGTCACCCATATTCTTCCTGCGTCGATTGTCCGAACAATCGACCTATGAGTCATATACAATGATGAAGTGTAGTTAGTGCGATGAGGAAATGTTTTGGAATTTACAAGGTGTGCATGACATTAGTCTTATGTAGTCACGGTACTAATCGCAAAATTGCTCAAAATGTTTGGTTTCCAACTGATAGTCCGTCGTTCACCTCCTATTTGCAGTTTGTCTTATCGAATCCTTGTGCATCCTATATTTTGAAATAAAATCAATTAATTATAATTCACAACTAACGGTGTAGCAGGATATGAACATACATATCTTGATTACACAATACTCACGTCTGTAATTTGAGGAACTCATATGAGTTAAACATAATGTAACGGTGAATCTGTTTCAACATAAGTCGGTCGAGGATGACTCGAGTTACCACCCCTTTAGGCCCATCAGGGTTTTGTTGCGGCCTATTGTAAAATATCGGTGTGTTCTCTAAATACATTGAACAAAACGTCACCAACTCGGTTGCTATGTATCCCTCCGCAATGCAGCCCTCAGGAACCACTTTATTGCGCACAGTAGATTTGAACCCCCCGAGGCTCCTATATACTAGTCAATCATTACATCTAATAATTGTTTTTAAATAAATAAATGGTAACAAAATTTTAATTTTAATTTTTCACGTGAAATTTTACCTCTCTGCTGGATGCATTCACCTATACTGTACCAGTTCACCGAGTTGGCATTCACGAACAAGATGCACCACAACATGAACCATGCTGGTGAAAAAATTGGGGGGGAATATATGTTCCATCCTGCACAAAATGATATAGATGTCAGCCTCAAGTCGGGCCATATCCTCTTGGTTCAACGCCATTGAACATATGCCCCTGAAGAATGCAGATATCTCAACCAGAGGTCTAACCACGTTTCCAGACAGTGATCCACGCAATGCAATCGGGAGAAGCTGTTGCATCAATACGTGATTGTAAAGACTCTTCAAACCCGATATCGTCCGGTCTTCAAGTTTTACACATCGGGAAATGTTCAAGGCATATCCGTCGGGCACCCTTATATTTCAAAGCACTTTTAGGAAACTAATTTTATCCTCTTTCGACATCGTGTGGCAAGCATGAGGCATATAGATTCTCCCATCATCACCCATGAAAGGATGAAGTATATGTCTCAAACCCATTTCTTGCAAGTTTTTACGAGCTTGAAGGTTGTCCTTCGTTTTCCCCTTAATGTCGAGTATTGTGCCAATTATATTGTCCATCACATTTTTCTCTATGTGCATGATATGAAGGTTGTGCCACAATAAATTATCCTTATAGTACGACAACCGAAAGAAAATACTTCTCTTCTTCCACAATACATTATCAGTTCTCTTCCACTTTGCATGTGAATTATCAATGTTAACTGACTTACCGGCGCTCTCATCCCCAAATATCATCCATTTTAACTCTTTTAGGATTTCATCTCCATCTGGCACATCGGGGGCACATTCTAGTTCTTGGTTACAATTAAATGTCCTTTTATTCTACCTACACGGATGATCCATGGGCAAGTATCGCCTATACCCCATAAAGCAAAATTTATTTTCGTGTTTTAATCATCTAGACCTTGTTGCATGCATACAGCAAGGGCATGCCTTTCCACCCCTTGTAGGCCACCCAGACAAGTCCACGTATGCCGGGAAGTCATTAATTGTCCACATCAGCTGCGCTCGGAGCATGAAATTCTTTTTCAAGGAAACATCAAATGTTCGTACCTCCACACTCCATAGTTGCTGTAATTCCTCAATTAAGGATTGCATGTAGACATCTATATCCATTCTAGGTGAACTTGGGTTTGGAATAATCAAGGATAATATGAAAGACGCTTGTTTCATGCACATCCAGGGAGGCATGTTGTACGGTACAAGCATTACAGGCTAAGTACTGTGGGATGTGCTCATGTTCCCAAAAGGATTAAATTCATCCGAGGTTAGGCCAAGTCTTATGTTCCTACTGTCCGCTGAAAACTCCAAATATAAATTGTCGAATGACTTTCATGTTTTGCCGTTGGCTGGATGCCTCAATACGCCGTACTTAGTGCGGCCTTCTGTATGCCACCTCATATAGGGTGCAATATGCTCTGATATAAAAAGCCTCTGTAGTCGTGGTAAGATAAGAAACCACCGCAAAACCTTGACCGAACGTCTCTTACTCGACGATATGGGGTGGCCATCCTCGTCCAAATGAATTCCCTCCTTCCACTTAAATTTTTCCACATTTAAGACATGAATCTAAGTCCTTATTGCCCTTCCAAAACAACATACAATCATTGCGACAAGCCGAAATTTTCTCATACCCGAGTTCTATGTCCCTTAGAAACCGTTTGGCCTCATATGTATTAACTAGAAAAATTCTATCATCTGCAGGCAGCAACTGATTGATTAGCTCGAGGAAACACGAGAATATCGTGTTACTAACTCCACCCACACACTTCAAATTATACAGATGTACAGTAGCACTCAGCTTGTTATGTTTGGTCTTATCATGAAGCCGTTTGTCTACCTTTTTAATCAATTCCTCGTACTTTTGTACTTCATCTCCATCAACTTCATCATGCACAATGTGTTCTTCCTCTCCATGCACCTCAACCCAAGACTCATTGTTGTCATCTCTAACTTCGTGCATGCCAAATGCATCATGCAACATGGCGTGCATATTTTCACCCTGTTCAGTGCTTGCACCCGCAGCTGTGGCCGGACGTGCTGAATTCGAGCCTTCAACAGGAGTTCAAACAGGCCTCTCACCATGATAAATTCAGTCTTTGTATTGGGGCCACATTCCTTTCCCCCTTGTCAAGTGGTCGTATACCAAACCTGGAGGGTGTCTCCTATTACAGCGATACGTCTTATAGGGGCACACAATAAGTTTGTTTGGAGTGTCACAGTTCCTAACTGCGAAGTTCACAAACGCTCTATATCCGTCTCTGTATTCCTTTGTACCCCTAGACTTCTTCATCCAACTCTTGTCCATAGTGTTACTATGTATATTAGAAACATAAATATATAAGAATTACCCTAAACTTAAACATAAATGCATTAGTATGGCCCATGGGGACCCTAAAAATGAATAAGTAAAACTAGGTTCATTACTTTTTTGTTATTATTTTCTTTCCTCTTTTTTTTTTGGCTTAATATTTATATAAAGTAAATTTGCAAGTAACCCAAACACAAAATTGAAGCCCAAAACTTAAATGCATTTGGTACAGGAACCGTAAATAAGTTAAATCTATGTATGTTGTGGCCGGTTTTTGTAAATGCATTTGTTATGTATATATTTGGACCATAAATAAAATAAATATAGGTTAGTTATTTGTTTTCTGTTTGTGTCCTATAGGTTTTTTTATAACCCTAAACATAATCTACATTTTATATTTTTCTATTTTATATCGCCTTTGTTACGGGGATCCTAAATAAAATAAATCTAGGTTAATTGTTTTTTTTTTTTTTTTCAAGACATTTTTTTTATTATCCTTATCTATTTTATGTAATTTACGAAATCTAAATTTCTAAACCTTAAACCACATTATAATACAAAATTAAAAGCATTTGTCATGGGTACCGTACATAAAAAAAAATCTATGTTCGTTGTTTCCAAACTTAAACCAAATTATATAAAACAAATTGAAAAGCATAATTTGTTATGGGGACCCTAAATAAAATAAATTAAAGTTATGTTTTTGTCGCAATTTTTTTTTTTTTTAAATACAGTTACATAATTTGAACTTTATATGGAGACCCTAAATAAAATTCATCTAGCTAGCTAGGTAGATTTTTTTTTTTTTAGCTTTCTCTATTTTTTATTATTATTTTTTTAATCATTTATATAAGAGGTTTGTAAAACCTACACAAAATAAATAATAAATAATAAATAATAAATAAAATCTAGCTAATTTCAAACTATTTACCTAAAAATATAGATATAAATATTTTGCATGCATGCTCATATCGAACAATCCTACATTCCTATGTATGTACCTATCACACAAACTTGGGACCCTAAAAATCATATATTTCAAACAAATTAATAAGTTAATTAGCTAACAAAAAAATTTGATCATATGTATATACACTGCAAAGAAAAAAACTATCAATATATACACCGTAAAAAATTTTATATATATATATATGATCGATGATGAGGCAGGAGATGGCCGGAAAATGTATGAGAGGTGAGTTGCCGGCCGGAGCTGAGTTCGCCGGCGGAGAGAGAAGACGGTGGTGGCTGAGGAGGAAGAACTAAGTTGGGTCTCGTCGGATCAGCTACAAAATCGAAGCTGAATTCGCAGGTGAGAGAAGAGAAGGTGGCTATGCGAGAAGAAGAGAGAAAAATTTGGATTGGAGAGGAGAGGAAGTACTGTGTGCGGGGGAGAAGAAAAGGTAGAGAAAGAGGGGGAAAAAAAGAGAAAGGAGAGGAAGAAGAAGAAGCTGGCATGGCCAGCTTCATGCGCGTTCTCGAGGCTAGTAGTAACGTGCCACATAAGGCACGTTACTTCTTTTGTAACGTGCCATGTGGCACGTTATTAATATATTAAGTATATTAATAATATAATAATATAATATACTTAATATTTAATATAAACCTTAATAAATTATACTTGCAATTTAATGCTTAATATATATTATAAAGCTTAAGCTTTATATTAAGCTTAATAATTGATATATATATATATATAGCAATTTAAATATGCGTAATTTATAATATAATGAATGCAAAACATAAATCATAATATAAAGAACTTAAAATATGACAGTAAGAAAAAAACTATCCTATATACTTTCTAATTATTATAAAGTAGGATAGTATTGAATTGTTTATTTATTTCATTAGTTTATATAAACTTTATAATTTAGTGCTCAAGTTTTTTTCATGTTTACTTAAAATATGGCGTGCATATTTCTATCATGTTCAGTGCTTGCATCCAATTTCCTTTGGTTAATTGATAGGGTTATTAAGAATCTAGCTCTTTTCATAATTACTCTATTAGATTGCTAAGGAATCACTAAATTTAACTATAGCGTTGCAATCATCTGTCCACCACAAAGTCCTAAGCCCCCATTTCCTTTTTCTATATATGTTTAACAACTCATCACTCTCATTAAATTTATAATATGGCTCAAATTTTTACAATTTATTATAGTTTGAATTATTAATACACGTACTAAATTTGATAATAATAATAATAATAGAATGAATGTCAAGAGGTTGTTTACAAGATTCAACACTTGTATAAAAAAAAACACTTCTCATCTAGCAAATAATGCAAGGAGTCACTAAACACTTCTCACTGAAACAATTTTTTTATCATCAAATTTCTGAAACAATTTATTTTTTTAATTTTTAAAAATTTTTAACAATTTTAGTAACGTGTTAATTTAACACATTTCAAAAATAGTAACGTGGCATCCTGACACGTTACCATATGGTAACGTGCCAATTTGATACGTCACAATATGCTAGCGTGTCAATATGACACGTTACTATTTAATAATGTGTCCATTGCACACGTTACGATAAGATGACGTGTCAATTTAACATGTCATCTTATGGTGACGTGGCATTTTCCACACGTCACCAAATGGTGACATGTGGAAAATGACACGTTAGTAAGAATTCTACTAACGTGTCGGCAACTAACACGTCACAATATGGTGACGTGGCAATAACTAATGAACAGTTGTCATGTCACTAGAAGCTAATTTTTTTGTAGTGATTCTTTACACACTTTGCGGTGATTTGCTGTCTATTGGGTATTTCTATTTTCAGTCCGATATACTTTTGGAAATTTCATTTGAAGCATCAGCTTTGTAAGAGAATATGTTGGCTCCTAATTTGTTATAAGAAAGAAAAAAAAAATGGTTGAAAAGAAAAAAAAAAAAAAAAACTGTTGAAAAAAAAAAGAAGGAGAAAATCAATTGCAAAAATATATATAGCCTCTTTTGATATATATATCAAAAGAGGCCAAGTTGTCCGTCCTTTGCCCCATAGTTGGTCTATTTTTGCTCGGCTCTGTGGTATTGTTTAAAACTCAGGTCATTTCAGCCCAAAGTTGGCTCTCTTTTTGTTTGGCCTTTGTGGTATTGTTTAAAAACTAGGCCTCTTTCAGCTTATTGTTGGCCTGTTCAATTTCTCTTCGGCTTTGTGTTATTGTTTAAAACCCAGGCCAGTTTCAGCTCATAGTTGGCTTTTCATTTTGGCTCATATATAGTTGGCATATTGTTATTGAAAGGGCATCTCTGATCATTGTCGCCAACCACCTCCAATCACTCAAGTGCTGCCATTTGTAGCAAAAAAAAAAAAAAAAAAATTCAAACTCAAGGTTCCAGAACCTTCCACCTTAAGTTTGAGGGAGAATATTAGAATATATTGTGATATTATGGGAATATATTAGCATTGATTATAATTGATAAAATCAAATTAGAATTAAATATACCTAATTTGATTTTATCCTATAAATATGGCCTATTTGTATTGTAAAATCATTCATTGAATAAAAGCATAAATGTAGGTCATAGATCGAACCATGTCTCTATTTTATTATTTCCGCATTATGAATTTCTTCATTAACTGGCTAATAATATAATATTAAAAAAGTGAACATGAAACTTATCTCATGGATCCAATGAAAGTGAACACACTGTGTATTGATGAACACAAATCTGTTATAGTCAAACGCAGTCTGCCATGTATGGGAGGTGACTGGTAACCCTGTGGTTTCCGTATGTTAAAAATGAACCTAGATAATTTCGAGGTAGATAACCAATTCGGTTCCTCTCCCAAGCTAATATTTGCCTTTATCCAATACTCTTGTTGTAGTCCCCAAATGATAGCTCAATCGGCTGGAGGCCACGCCTTAGGAAGTGAAAGTCACTAGTTCGAATCCCCCCTCCCTCCTCTTATGTGGACATGTCAAAAAATAAAAAAAATACTGTTGTTGTAGAACCGAGGGATTATTCATTTATGATAGTCCTTCTGTTCATGTCAGTTCCTGACATCTCTCATATTGCCTGTGTTAAATAAATCTACACTGAATTCTTAACAACAAGCTTTAATACACTTAGATGTTATTAAACTTGTAGAGGATTTGGCTTACATGCTGTTATTAAAATAACAGTATGTATGTTGTAGTTTAATTAATGGTCAAGACTAAATCTCAAAGTTGACTTAATTTTAGAAGCTTTTAATAAGAGAGAGAAAATGAAGAGAAATTTTAAAAGAGTCAATCTTGACCATTGATAAACTACAGCATACATGCTGTTATTAAAATAACAGCATATAAGTCGGATCCGTAGAGAATGCCCAAAACAATGCAATGTCTTATCTGTTGGCACTAAAGCCAACAATCTATGATTTTTTCTTTCTAATAAAAGGCACGTAAGTCGAGATCAAAAGCCTCTCATATTTATGCTTATGCTTTTGTTTTTTTTTTCCTTAACGTGAATCCTGGGGCCAAAACAAGAGACACATATCCTTATGTATATTTCCATTGCAGAGGCAATATAATGGAATTGCCAAAGTGAGGGGCTGACTAAAGAGTCCCAAATCTGACCATCTCTAAGGAAGTTGAGATTGAGTTTTCACCAAAACCTTGAATTAAAGCCGAAAATAATAAAAGTACATGTAAAAATTATCTTGTAGATCGGGAAGGGAAATAAACACGGATTCGGTGTGGATGACTGTATACCCATTGCAATCGAATTCTGATTTATCACGTTTGAACTTGAATTTGTAATTGACGATCATAGATGTCCGCAGATCTGCTACAAATGATGTATTTTCCGTGGGGCAAGAATTTTGGGGAAGAAAAATCATCGGCCAGTCTTAGCACGTGATTTTTAAAAAGATGTTAAAGATGAGAACTGTCGTATGAGTGTGTGATAATCACCATTACGGATTTTTTGTATGGGAAGAAAATAACGTTTTCCACAGACAGCGCCAAACTGTTGATGCAGTTTTTGGTACGGCTTGACCGGCGATAGATTGCAAAATAAAAGAGCATCAAAGGGTCACGGCCTTGGCTAGAGATACTCCGATGCTTAAATTAGCAAGTTTGTCTAGAGTGAACAATATAGTAATGAGCTTAAGGTCTCTTTTTGAAAATGATTTTATCTTATTGATTTACCCCTTGCCTTGAGTCCCCTTTTGTAGGATTTTAGGTAACTGTTCTCTCCATATTCCACCTTCAGGTGGTTGATAAATAACGGGAGATAGTTTAAAGATAATGAAGGGTGGTTGATAGATAGTGGGAGGTAGTTGAAATATCATGTGTTGTCCACAATAGGGGTGTCAATGCTGCAAAAACCGCTAACCGTAACCGCCTTAGCGGTTATTAAATTTCACTGACCACAACCGTAACCGCTTAGCGGTTAGCTAGTAACCGTCGGTTAGTGGTTAGTAAAACATGTAATTGCCCGCTATAACCGCTCTTTCAAAATTGGGCGTTTTGGACTTTTTTGGGACATTTTGGGCTTTTTCAAGATAAACATAAAACCAATTTTCAGTTTTGGGCTTTTTTTGGATCACTGTAGCATTTTTACCTCATTTGTTTTTTGCATTTTTAGTGTCTTCTTGGGCCAAATTGTTATAAAAAGAGCCCATATTGAAAAATAAAAAATATTTGACCCCAAATTTACATTTACACGTACTTAAAAAAACTTCCTTAAGTATAAATCACAACCTGTTAAAATTTAGTTTTAACATGTAAAAAGTCTTTAAAAGAACATTTAGTTTTAATAAGAATTTGTACATTAATAATATGATTAACTTGAATAAAGTATTTGAATTGTCATTGAATCATATGATTAAATATTGATCTTATACATTTATATTATTTATATGCATATATGTATAATTATAATTTATAGCATATATAGACTTATAGGTTTATAACATACATTGAAACTAAGTCTCTAGGTACTTAATTGTTATATTAATATGAATTGATATACTTATGACTTATGTCATATTATATATGCATAATTTGTTATTATATAATCATATAAATTAGAATGATAATACATTAATGCTTCAATTGTAGTTATAAGTAACACATTGTTTAATCCAATGTCAATTACTTAATTTGATATTATACGAATCACATTATCATTATATATTAATAATATGATTCATTTTAATAAGTATTTGAATTGTTATTGAAACATATAATTAAGTATTGATCTTATACATTTATATTATTCAATATGCATAATTGCATATATGTATAATGTATAATTATAATTTATAACATATATGGACTTATAAGTTTATAGCATACATTGGAACTAAGTCTCTAGATACTGGATTGTTGTATTAGTATGAACTTGCATACTTATGACTTATGAGTTATGTCATATTATATGTATAATTTGTTATTATATAATCAAACGATTTAATGATCAATTGATCATGTGATATAATCATATAAACTATAGTGATAATATATTAATACTCAAATTGTGATTTAATCATCTCAAAGGAAATTTGTGATTCAATGATCAATTGATTATGTTATATGTATAAATATTATTATAATTATAAGTATAAAAATATATTATATAAAAAGGCGGTTAGCGGTTACGGTTAGTAAACCCAAAACTGCTAACTACTAGGCGGTTATAGCGGGCATTGGCACCCCTAGTCCACATTTAGATAATGGTTGAGAGATAATCTCATAATGGTTGATTGTGACCCATAGTAGATTTTATTCCCACAATGGCTTAAAGCCTAAAAACAGAGATAATATCTCTATTTAAATTTCATCCAAAATTTGACAAAAATCTGCATAAGCACCTTTAAAAAATTGACACGTGTCCATATATTAATTAAAACAAAAATTAAATTAAAATTATTAGAAGATTAGAATTAAAAAAAAAAAATAAAAAACAGAGAGAGAGAGAGAAAGGAGCCATCCATTTGGACAACATGGGGACGGCTAAGGTTAAGAGAAAACCCTAGCCTCCTACTCCCTTGGAAACCAGCTAGGGGCTGGGGTTTCGTCCCCAACCCAACACTACAAGAAAGTTACTCATTAGGGGCGACTAAAAAGTCGCCCCTAATACTCAACTATTAGGGGCGACTTTCAAAGTCGCCCCTAATAGTTCCGTATTAGCGTCCACCTACAAGTGGACGCTAATAATGGGTCGAAAATTGGACTATTAGAAGTCGCCCCTAATAGTTGAGTATTAGCGTCCACCTACAAGTGGACGCTAATAATGGGTCGAAAATTGGACTATTAGAGTGGACGCTAATAAGTCGACCCTAATATACACGCGGGAATTATTTAAGGGGCGGGAAAAATTTAAGTGGCGAAAAAAAAACTTTTAGGGTCGACAATAGTCGACCCTAATAATTAACCAATAGCGTCCACTTAAGTGGACGCTAAAAGATGAAAAAAAAAAAGAAAAAAAAATTACATAAAAGCTCAATAGGGTCGACTTTGATCGTCGACCCTAATAGTTAGTTATTAGGGTCGACTTTTGTCGACCCTAAAGAGTGCGTAGAAGAATTAAAAAAAAATAAAAAAAAATATTTTGATTACCAATAGCGTCCACTTTTAGTGGACGCTATTGACGTATTATTAGGGTCGACTGTGAGAGTAGACCCTAATAGTTACTTATTAGGGTCGACTTCAAAGTCGACCCTAAAAGTAGGTAGTAAATCAAATAAAAAATAAAAATTGATGTCCAATAGCGTCCACTAAAGTGGACGCTGAAGATACATCATTAGGGTCGACTTTTAAAGTCGACCCTAATGCTTATGTATTAGGGTCGACAAAAGTCGACCCTAAAGAGTGGGTAGTAAATCAAAAAAAAATAAAAAATAAAAATTGATGACCAATAGCGTCCACCCTAAGTGGACGCTGAAGATACCTCATTAGGGTCGACTTTAAAAGTCGACCCTAATGCTTAGGTATTAGGGTCGACTTTTGTCGACCCTAAAGAGTCGGTAGTAAATCAAAATAAAAAATAAAAAATAAAAATTGATGACCAATAGCGTCCACTCTAAGTGGACGCTGAAGATACCTCATTAGGGTCGACTTTTAAAGTCGACCCTAATGCTTATGTATTAGGGTCGACAAAAGTCGACCCTAAATAGTGGGTAGTAAATCAAAAAAAAAAAAAAAAATTGATGACCAATAGCGTCCACTCTAAGTGGACGCTGAAGATACATCATTAGGGTCGACTTTTAAAGTCGACCCTAATGCTTATGTATTAGGGTCGACAAAAGTCGACCCTAAAAAGTGGGTAGTAAATCAAAAAAAAAAATAAAAAAAAAAATTGATGACCAATAGCGTCCACTCTAAGTGGACGCTGAAGATACCTCATTAGGGTCGACTTTTAAAGTCGACCCTAATGCTTATGTATTAGGGTCGACAAAAGTCGACCCTAAAGAGTGGGCAGTAAATCAAAAAAAAAAAAAAATTGATGACCAATAGCGTCCACTCTAAGTGGACGCTGAAGATACCTCATTAGGGTCGACTTTTAAAGTCGACCCTAATGCTTATGTATTAGGGTCGACTTTTAGTGGGTAGTAAATCAAAAAAAAAATAAAAAATAAAAATTGATGACCAATAGCGTCCACTCTAAGTGGACGCTGAAGATACATCATTAGGGTCGACTTTTAAAGTCGACCCTAATGCTTATGTATTAGGGTCGACAAAAGTCGACCCTAAAGAGTGGGTAGTAAATAAAAAATAAAAAATAAAAATAAAAATTGATGACCAATAGCGTCCACTCTAAGTGGACGCTGAAGATACCTCATTAGGGTCGACTTTTAAAGTCGACCCTAATGCTTATGTATTAGGGTCGATTTTTTATCGACCCTAAAGAGTAGGTAGATTAATTAAAAATAAATAAAAAATCTGTTGTTGCGATCGATCGCACCCAAGGTGCTATCGATCGTAATAACAGAATGTTGAAATCCAATATTCGATTACTGCGATCGATCGTAACCATGGTGCGACCGATCGCAATAACAGAAAGTTGGATTTCAACATTTTGTTACTGCGATCGATCGCACACAAGGTGTGATCGATCGCAGTAACAGAATGTTGAAATCCAACTTTCTGTTAGTGCGATCGGTCACACACAAGGTGCGATCGATCGCAGTAACAGAATATTGAAATCCAACTTTCTGTTATTGCAATCAGTCGCACCCATGGTGCGATTGATCGCAATAACAGAAATTCTCAAATATATATATATATATATATTTTATTGCTGCCCAATAACGTCTACTAAAATTGTGTTTATATATATCACTGCATTATTTAAAAATTTTAGATAAAGTGACACAATATGCAGCGTCGATTCCATCCTCCTAAAGAAAGATTTTAATTTGTATATATTTGCCATTTGGTTAGTTGTTACATTTGGACTAATTTGAAGAGTTAATTCCCATTTCATAATTCATATTAAATTTTACAGATCTAATAGTGTATATATATTATATGATGAATATATTGATACCTTATGGAAAGATTTTACACTGTTAAATATTACAAAATAAAATCTAAACCGTAAAATAATTCATCTCAGTTTTAAGTGAAAATATATTGATACCTTGCAATTCAAAAACCGGTCATGTGCAAATACGGGGTCATTCCCATAAGAAAACACAAAAGCAAGTCAAAAGAAACAAAACTAAAGACAAATAAAAAGATTAACTTAAAACATACTAAACAAAATAAAAAGGGTAAACTATGGGGTGCCTCCCAAGAGCGCTAAGTTTAATGTCTTCAGTCAGACGGTAGTCCCTGCTTACTGTTGTCCAGAAGATGATGCTCCTGCAGAAGGTGGTGGCAACCGGTTGACAATGGACTGCATCAATTCTTTTAAGGCGCCTAGGCGTTTGTCCATCAATTCATTATTTTTCCGAGCCTCCTTTCTTTGGCCAGCCAACTCTCTCCGAAGGCCCGCTATTTCTTCACTAAGTGAGCGGTTTCGTGCTTCACGAAAAATTCTCGGGGCCTCCTCCTCAGCTGTCTCTGAATCAACTATAGGTTCATCTTCGACCATTGGCTCGGCCTCATACTCTTCCGCACTAGCTGCTGGTGCTGGAGCTACCTAGGGCATGTGGGAGAGGCTCTTGTTCCATTGGCGAATGCCAAATATGAGAGTAGTAGTGACTGGTTCATCAGCTGCGGTACCCTTGACGCCTTTCTTCCGGAGGATGTAGGAGATTAAGTATGGGAAAGGCAACCCCCATGAATGTGTGGACCCCGCTCCTCCAACGTGCACCCCATTCCAAAATTTGTAAATTTGCCTCCAAATTATGTCGGGAATGGAGTACCAAGCACCTTTATGGAAGGCGTAGAGTGCTTGAAGAAATTGATCCCGCCTCTACCTTTTGTGCCCCAAGGGAAAAGCATTACGGTGTAATACGGAGTTCACAAACCAAAGCCGTTGAGGTAGCTTGGATTGGCTGGCGGCATTATGGTGGGCATCGGCATATATCCCTTCGCACATGTCGTCAATAATTTCCGCCACGTAGAAGCTGTCCGGTTGGTCAGCAAGTTGTGCGGCTTCTGGAGGTTGCTCATCATTGCATTGAAGGGCAGCAGCAATGTCGGCCCGTGTTATGTCAATAACTTTGCCTTGCACTTTCGAAGAGAGGGCAGCTATGTTCCTGCAGTCATGAGATAGGTGGACATAAAACTCGATCACCAATTTTCTGTAAGCAGTGGGGATGACCGGCTTGAAAAGCTTCTTCAGCCCCCGTCGCTTGAACTCGGCGACCGCCCATTGAGTCCCCTCAAGATTTTCAAAGTCTTCGCGAATGGCGAAAGTGGTCTCAAATAGCAACTCCCGTTCCTCAAAAGTGGGCGGGGCAGAAATGGCTCGGGTATCAGACCCTCGGGAGGACGAAGCTCGAGTTCTTGGCATGATGAGCTTGATTGGGAACTTTTGTCGAACACCTGGCGTGCACTAGAGATAGGCAAAATTGCAAAACAACGCAACTTCGCTCAAAACCCCCTGCAAAAACATCCAAATCCAACCACAACAAAGCAATATGGGTGGATGAACACCCACAATTGCAGAAATATGAGAAAAAAAAAAATTTCAAAAGTGCTCGTGGTTGGGGTGTTGATGGGAATGGGGAATGGGGTGTAAAGTAGAGGTGGTGAAAAGTACCTGGTATGGTTGCCGGAGAAGAGAACCGTGTGGTGGTTGTGTGGTAGAAGTGATTAAAAATGGTGGACGAGTGGTTGTGCCGGAGGTGCGTGGGTGCCTTGGAGAGGTGTACGGCGCAGGGGGGGAAGAAAATTTTGTGGGGGGTGGGGGGAAAGTGACCTAAAATAGGTCACGTGGTGTGCTGTCCGAGTGCGATCGGTCGCACACATAGTGCGATCGATGGCATTCGGCCAAGGATGTGCGTGGTGATTCTGTTATTGCGATCGATCGCACATTGGGTGCGATCGATCGCAATAACAGTGTGCGATCGATCGCAATAACAGAATCACCATATATATATATATATATATATATATATATATATGCAAATATTTTTTTTTTAATTTTTATTGCATAATGTACAACAACTTCGATCATGATATGATCAAATGATCGATCAAACTTGAAACAATTGAAATTGAATGTTTGATTAGACATCCAATTGGTCCAACCTATTGCATTCGTTCGATCGATCGTGATAACATCAAATAATCGAACAAAATCCAAACAAATTAAATGTTCGATCGAACATTGAATTGAACTCTAAGCATTTTCTATTATATTAGTGCATTACTTAAATTGATCGGGATACAATCAATAAAACTTGACATGATTGAAGGTTCAATCAAACATCTGCTAAAATCAATTCCGATCGATACTATTACATATTAGTTCGATTGATCGCGATAGGATCAATCGTTCGATCAAACATCCGATTGATCATAATGAATTAGTTCGATTGATCGTGATATGATTAAATGATCGATCAAACATCCGATCAATCCTAATGAATTAGTTCGATTAATCGCGATAGGATCAATCGTTCGATCAAACATCCGATCGATCATAATGAATTAGTTCGATTGATCGTGATATGATTAAATGATCGATCAAACATCTGATCGATCCTAATGAATTAGTTCGATTGATCGCGATAGGATCAATCGTTCGATCAAACATCCGATCGATCATAATGAATTAGTTCGATTGATCGTGATATGATTAAATTATCGATCAAACATCCGATCGATCCTAATGAATTAGTTCGATTGATCGCACGGATATCCTATTAGTGTTATAATTTATTTACTTCATTTTTGATCGATCAAACATCCGATCCGATCGATCCTAATAAACATAAAAATTAGTGTCATATTTATTTACTTCATTTTTTATTCTTTTTCACTTCTCTCATTCTATAATTCTAGTGCAATTTTTTCTTTTCTTTTTGAATTTCCCTTTATTGACAAATCAGGGCATCTGTCTCCAACACTAATCTAATCTTCAACTGTCCACGTATCAGGCCATTTTTTTTTTTTTTAACAAAAATTTAAAAACAATAACAAAATATCTCAATATATAAAATACTAAAAACTACTTTTAATTTTATATTATATTACAACCAAAGCAAAAAAATAAAACACACACACACACACATTTTAAAAAATATTAAAATTTAGAGCATCTCCAGTAGTATTTTTAAACTAGTTTTTTAGTTAAATTTAGCTATTTTATTAACTTTTCTTGCTCCAATAGACACTGTAAAATAGAAGATTTTCCTATTACTGCTACAATGAACTTTCAAGAGCATCTTCAGCAGTAAGATGTATTCTACCTAGTCAAAGCACAATTCTATATTTTAGCTACTCATTTTTTAATACCAACTCCATATTCTTTATTTTATTAAATATTATTTTTTAATATTATTTTTTTTTTTGATTTGGGATTGCTTTTGCATTGTCTTGTAAATTGCAATAGAATTGATTAACGTAGGATATCCGTGTGTTATTTTTATTAAATGTTTTTTGGAATAAATAATAAATAATTAATCATTGTAGTTTACCTAAATTACAAATTTCTTCATATCGTATTAAAGTAAAATTAAAGGTACAAAATTTGACTTCATGGAATAAACTGTTTATTTTTTTTAAATATCTAAAGAACCGTACATTTGATTTTACTTTGTTAAAAAAGTAGGGGTATTATAAAAATATGACAAAATAAGTAGACTTTTTGATACAATTTGATAGTTTGACAGGCTACTGTAGTTTGGAGGATTTTTATTTATATTTTTCTCTTTTATTTTTTTTTGTAAATAAAATACCCCAAATATTTAGCTGCACAAAAAAGTTTACCAATAGCTTTTTTGTGAACTACATCTGCTAAAAAAATATCGGAACTAAAATTGGCGGAGGTTCTAAAATTTTCGGAACTAAAATTTCACCAACTCCCACACCTCCCGCCATTCGTCTCTCACTCTCACTCTCACTCTCACGCTGTCTCTCACTCTCACTGTCTCACTCTCTCGAGCTCACTCTCACTCTCTCCCTCCCTCTCTCTCGAGCTCACTCTCACTCTCTCCCTCCCTCTCTCTCGAGCTCTCTCTCTCTCTCATTCACTCCACGTTAGTTTCTCTCCCTCTGGCAGCTGTTTCCGGCGCACCTCTCTCACTGCCAGCTCTCACTTCGGCGAACTTAACGCTCTCTTGTAGCTCTCTCAGGTATGAGTTTCTCCTAAACCCTTGCAAACCTTAAATGCCTCTCAATCACTCAAATAGTATCCATGAATTGTGATTTGAAGAAATGGGTAAAGAAAAGGGGCAAGAATGGGTAAAGAAAGCGTGAATTCTTATAAATTCAAACTCTAATAGCTCAAGAATGGGTAAATAATGAATTAGTTTCACAATATTTCTTTACCCATTCTCAAATGAATTAGTTTCACAATATTGCTTCATTTCTCATGAAATTGCTTGTTCCAATGAAATTGCTTCAATTCTCATTATCCCACAGCCTGGGAGCTTAGGATCTGAAAAGAAGCTCTATATGCAATTTATTTCTTATAATTATACTTAGCATCCAAAGGCTACTCTTGATTAAAGCTAAAGGTTTTAAGATACACTTTGTGGTGCTAAACAAAAATCATCAAACATATATGAGAAAAATGTCACAGCTTTGTTACAAAAAATATTATGCTTGTAGAATTAGAACATATATGTAGTTATCCTACAGGGCAAACATGACAAAGTGTGATTAGTTATCAACAAATATAACTTGGTTGAGAAAATACCTGCACTAAAAAACTAGGTGCTGTTATGAATCCCAGTTTGCTGAGCTCCATAGATGCATCATACTGCCAATTAGTCAATGGGACAAATGGTTAGTGTTTTTCCTAACAAAGAAATAGACAATTCTGACATAATTAACATTAAACAGTATACTAAAGAGACATGAAGATGAGTTTTGTACAGAGCATCCATTGCATGTAAAACAATGATAATTTTGCTGGACTTTATATATCTGAGATTCTTCTCAATTAGGAAACAGGGTCCATGCTGTTAGTTTAGGTTATGTAATATAATTAATGTAAATTCATAACTTCCATCATTAAAAAAATGAAAATACGAAGATACAAGAGGTTTGTTTATTCAGCTTCATTCCTGGCCAAGTGCATCCCAAAATAAACACTCAAGCCACCTTATAGGCTTATACCTGGTTTCTAACACATGCAGCTTGCAAGTATAATCTTGGAAACCAATGTTACAAGAAACCTACCTAATGAGGCCAAATGACATCATCATGCCTCAAGATGGTGTAAAAAAATATATATAGAGGTTCTAGATGAAGTCTTCCAATTAAATGTCCTACATGTCATGTTAGAATTGGCTCCCTTCAATGAAGCTAGCAACTTTAAGGTCCTCTAAATGTCTGGTGTATAAGAGCATATGAACTGAAGAAAAAAAAAAAAAAAAATATGCATCCATTTTACTTAGATCCTATCAATCCATAACCCCTTCAAAAGTCATAAAGAAAAAAAAATACTGATATGTATTTGTGCTTGTATATTTGAGATGTTAAGGGCTGTAATATACTACACCTGAATGCCACCATCTTCACCAAATTTACCATGTATAACTGGGAACACTATGTCTACAGAAGCAGCAAGATGTTCTGCAAATGCCTATCTGCGATCGATCGCATCAGGCCTGCGCTCGATCGCAGAGTACTCTGATTCTCAGTTTGAGCTTCTGATCCTGCGATCGATCTTGCGATCGATCACAGTTTGCTTTGCTTCTCACATTGAGTTTCTGGTACTGCGATTGATCCTGCGATCGATTGCACGTGACCTGCGCTCGATCCCCTAAGGACAAGCTTTAACATATATAAACACATATAATCTTTTGTGGTTCCATTAAACCTTTCTTCTTCTCTTGTTGTTGTATTAAACCTTGCTTTTTCTCTTATTATTACTTTTAGATTAGTATTAAGTCTTATTCTTAGATTACTATTATGTTATTAATTTTCTACTTCACATCTACTTCTGTTATCAAAGTTGGTATGGATTATAATTGTATAGTCTTTTCTATTTAAGTTCAATAAGGAAGCAGCACAGTAAACTTGAAACAAGACAACATTCTATAATAAATATCAAACCTAACAACAATACTAAAAAAATGTAAAACTGTCATTGAGCTAAACTAGTAAATAAATTACAAATAGAAATTTGTTCTAAACTAATAACCCACTTCTAGAATATTTTGTTAGGTAACATCGCATTGAGCTAGCATCATTTCGTGTATATTTGTTCTAAACTAGTAACCCACTTCTAGAATTCTCTTATTACCCATGCTCCTTTTAAACTTTCCCTCCCTTAATATTTGAGAACAGACCTCCCATTTAATTCTATTAATTCTTAAGAATCTGATCTTCTAATTCCCTTGTGTGCGTACATGTACGTAACGAATAACCTTTAATAGGGACATCAATATGGATAGAAGTTGGATGCGGGAAAGTACTCGATGTTCAGAGCGATTTCGAAAAGGTGTCGAAGAATTCATGGGAATGGCAGTTAAATCAGTTGATTCACGTGATATGACAAAGTGTCCATGCCGTGATTGTGCAAATCGATATTATTCTCATATTAGCGAGGTGAAGGGTCACTTGTATATGAATGGATTTACTCCGACATACACTAGATGGATATTTCACGGGGAAGAAGATCATTTTAGGGAAAACACTTCTACAAACATGCACACACATACAAGTGAAGTGATGGAAGAGGTTGATGCAGTTGAAGAATTGTTAGACGATGTATGTATGGGGACATTTGTTGATGCTAACATCGGAGAATCCTCTACTTCACAGGGCCCCACAACTGATAATCACGAACAAACAAGCTCCTTCTACCAATTTTGGGAAGATGGTTTACAAGAACTTTATCCAGGCTGCAAGAAATTTACACAAATTGCTTTTATACTGAAGATGCTTCATATAAAGGCGTTTTGCAACATGAGTAACAAGGCGTTTGATATGATGATTGACTTGATAAAGACGGCCCCCCCAGATGGAAAGACATTGCCACGCTCGTATAGAGAAGCAATATAGTTTAGGCGACACTTGGGATTCGGTTACGATAAGATACACGCATGCAAGAATGGTTGTGTGCTTTTTTGGAAAGAACATGCAGACAAAGTGGTATGCCCAAAGTGCAACAATTCAAGATGGATTGATGGCAAAGGCAAGAAAAGTAATATTCCTCAAAAGGTCTTATGGTATTTCCCAATAAAATCGAGGTTACAACGGTTGTTTATGACAAAAGAAATGGCCAAGGAAATGCGGTGGCATAAAGAAGGTCGAGAAGATGATGGCAATACTCTCAGACACCCCGCCGATTCTATTGTATGGAAAGAGTTTGATAAAAGACATGAGTGGTTTGCAAGTGATTCCCGCAACGTGCGGCTTGGCTTAGCAAGTGATGGTTTCAACCCATATGGTAATATGAGTACAACATATAGCATATGGGCAGTAATGTTAACGGTGTACAATCTCCCTCCGTGAATGTGTATAAAGAGTCCAAATTTGATGTTGCCCCTTATTATCCCAGGGCCTTCAGATCCTGGAAAGAATATTGATGTATATTTGCGGCCATTGGTTGATGACTTGAAAGATTTATGGAATGAAGGCATACGCGTGTACGATGCATCAAAGAAACCGACATTTCAATTGCATGCGACATTACTATGGACTATAAATGATTTTCCCGCATATGGAAAATTATCTGGGTGGTCTACAATTGGAAAGCTTGCATGTCCAGTATGTAATAAGGATACATCGTTCAGGTATTTGAAGTATGGGCATAAGGTGTGCTTCATGTGTCATCGTCGGTGGCTTCCTCAAGAGCATCCATGGCACAAAAGAGGAGATTTGTTCGATGGTACAGAGGAGCATAGATTGCAACCTGAAGAATTATCTGGAAGTCAATTGTTGAAACAGCTAAGAGATGCTGAGGGTTTGCAATTTGGAAAAACAAGCGGGAGAAAGAGAAAGAACACAGATGTTGTGTTGAATTGGAAGAAGAGAAGTATTTTCTTTGAGTTGCCTTACTGGTCAAGCTTGAAACTACGTCATAATTTAGATGTAATGCATATTGAGAAGAACATATGTGAAAGTATCTTAGGTACGTTGATGAATATCGATGGGAAGACCAAGGACACAGTCAAGGCACGAAGAGATTTACAGTTGATGGGTATACGTAAAGAATTGCATGTGCAGCCAAATGGTGAAACTTATAGGATGCCACTTGCGAAGTACACCTTGACAAGAGATGAGAAGAAGAGTTTATGTGAGTGGTTGAAAGGTGTTAAATTTCCTGACGGGTATACATCTAACATTAGTCGATGTGTGAACAAGCTTCCTGGTAAAATTTCGGGTATGAAAAGCCACGATTGTCATGTCTTCTTACAGCGCTTGCTTCCTGTTGCAATTTGAAATTTCTCTACGTCAGAAATACGAACAACATTGACCGAGTTCAGTACATTTTTTACGCAGTTATGTGCACGGACGTTGAAAGTTGATATCCTAAAACAAATGAAAGTCGACATTGTAATAATTTTATGCAAAATGGAAAAAATATTTCCGCCAGCTTTTTTTGATGTTATGATCCATCTAGCACTTCATTTACCTCGGGAGGCCGAGCTTGCTAGTCCCGTACAAAACCGTTGGATGTATCCGTTCGAAAGAGAACTTGGAAGATATAAGAAGTGGACGCGTAACAAAGCGCGTCCAGAGGGGTCTATTGTCGAGTGTTACTTAGCTGAGGAGAGCTTGACCTTCTGTTCTAGGTACCTTCGGGGGATTGAGACAAGATGGAACCGTGAACGGAGAAATGTTGACGTTGATGTTGTAGAAATGAGCCAGCGCTTGGATGTGTTCTCCCAACGAGTTCGGCCGTTAGGAGCAGCTAAATTAGTAACACTGGATGCTAATGATTTTGCTAGGGCACGATGGTATGTGCTTACCAATTGTAACGAAACGGCCTCATATTTGGAGTAAGTTTAGTAATGGCCTTTGTGTTTTACTTGTTACGACATGTTATAATTGTAGGGTTGATGATCATTTACCAATACATTTATTTTTCATGCAGTGAACATTATAATATGATCAAAAGAGAAGGCGGCCGTGACATTGATAAAAAGGATGAGGCTAACTTTGAACGTTGGTTCCATAAACGTTTATACAATAGTGGGCGTACTGCAAACAATGACTCAAAACACTTATATGATCTTGCATGTGGGCCTGATCGTCATGTTAGATCGTATAGAGGTTGCATCGTGAATGGGGTTAGGTATCACACGAAAGAATGTGCAGAAACTCGTACTACTCAGAACAGTGGTGTTTCTATTTCAGGTGAGGACGAAACCTCAATAACGGAGTATTATGGTGAGTTAAAAAATATTCTAGAGTTACGTTACCCTGGCCAAAATCTCGTGTACTTGTTTGAGTACGATTGGTGGGACACTGGGAGTGCAACAGGAGTACGAATGGACCAAGGCTTCACGATTGTGAATACTTCTCGTAAATGGTGTGAATCCGACCCGTTCATCTTAGCATGTCAAGCTTCGCAAGTGTTTTACTTGGATGATCCCAAATTGGGTGGTAATTGGAAAGTGGTGCAGAAGTGGATCAATAGAGACATCTATGATATTTCAACAGTACAAAAGGGAGATAATACAGAAGATGACCAAAGACTCAGTGATGACGTATACTAGGAAGGTGAATGTGTTGGGGGTAATATGGTCTTTGTTGATGAAGTGAATGTTGAAGCCTCCACTCAATTACGTAGAGATAATGCGACAATAGCAATTGACGAATTATATATTCAACTTGATGCAAGCATGTTTGCCAATGATAACTTGCCGGACGAGGACCATTATACAAACTTTGATGAGGAAGAAGAGTTATGTAGCGACAACGATATAGACTCTGAACACGAAGAGGACTCTGAACACGAACAATCATCTTCAAGTAACAGTGATACAGATTCTGAATATGAATCTGATGATGAAATGTGTTGAACACATAAGCTCACATTTGGTGTAAGTACAAAGTATATTAGCATATTTAATGAAGTTGATGCTCTCTCTCTCTCTCTCTCTCTCTCTCTCTCTCTATATATATATATATATATATATATATATATATATATATATATATATTGTGGTGTTTTTTTTTTTTTTTACTAGCATGATTATTGTATGTTTGTCAAAAATATTGAACATGCTATCTGGTTATAAATTGACTAATATAATTTTGTGGTTTTTGACTTGTTAGTAGATTGATCATAACAATGACAACAACAGGACGCAAACGTGTTCCAGCAGCACGAGGCCGAGGCCGAGGCCGAGGCCAAGGTCAAGGTCGGGGCCTTATTGACGAGCATGAGAGTCCGACTCTCAATTCTGGGTTTGGTGATACAGATATGCAAGTGTCGCCCTCGCCTCCCCTCCTCCTCGAGTCAGTGGATGAGAATCCTTCGCATGAGTCTAATAATCCTATTCACTCAGTGGCAGGATTGGATTCACAGGGATCCGCCCCTACTGCATCTTGTAAGTTCATGAATTTTATGTTTATGAACTGTTATTTTTGTATTATTTTGGTTTGTTTTAGACATTTGACAATATACTTTTCCAAATATAACTTACTACGTTACCATGTTTTGCGTAACAACTACCACGTCTGTCAGAAGTGTAAGGGGTAAGGCCAAGTGTAAGAAGTTGAGTGACCACGTACTTAAGCATGATCCCTTAGTGCTAAACATCCCAAATAGACACCGGGCACCTGTAGGCGAGAATGCATCATGGTTTGCAAGCAAGATTGGGGAGATTATTCGTAACATGTGCGAACTCCATCACGGTGAATGGAAAAAGGTCCCAGCTGAAGAAAAGAGCAAGTTGTTATTTCATGTTCAGGTATGAATATCAATGTAATGTTTAATAATATGTTTCATATGGAAAATTAATGTGACACATTTTTTACCATTGTTTTCTTATCTATTATGTATCAGTCAAACTTCGCACTGAATATGGAACGATACGAGCACATCAAAGCTGTTGAACATAAATTGGGTCGTGCATATGCTAGGCTTCGTTCGAACTTGTATAGGGATCATTACAAGAAATATTTTGACGACATTGATAAAAACGATGATGAGCGGATTGCCAAGGCTAAGGCTATTGGGAGGAAAAACGTGCCAGCAGGGTATGGTCCTCAACAGTGGAACCTAATATATGACTCATTTGATGACGGTAAATGGAAGGTAAATATATATTATTATACTGATTAGAATATTCAAATTGATATAATTTGCATGCACTTGAAGACATTTTATGAATAATTGTGTTTTTTTTTTTCTTTCCAAATTTCATAGAAAAAGTCTGAACGAAATATAAAAAACAGAAGCAAATTGGAAACAAATCACACAGCTGGGACTTGTTCATTTGTCAACGTCATTTACAAAAAGGTAAGTATCTCGTACCATAATTTAATGAAAGTAACGTTATTTAGTGTAAACTTTGATTATATGTATTATGTGTAGGAACAAGAAACAAAAGTGAAGCCTAATCCTGTTGAACTATATGAGGTTACCCATACAAGAAAAAAGGATAAACAATTTGTGAACGACAAATGCAAAAGTCTATATGTAAGTAACTATTTACGCTCCGATCATTAAGTTGACTAGTGAAGAACATGAATAGTAAACTTGCATGAAGTATATGTTAAACTAAGGCCAACTATGACTTGTGCAGCTTCAAATGCAAGAATTAACAACCAGTGAGGCCTTAGAAGAAGGCAATGTGGAGGGAACAAGTGTGGATGACCGAATGCAAGAAATAGTCACACAAGTACTAGGGGGCCGACGAGCTGGGCACGTTAGAGGAATGAGATGCGGTCTTATTCCTACCCCTTTAAGAACTTCATCTCAAGCGTTCACCCACTTCGACAACCACGATGAGTGTAGGAAAAGACAAGAAGATACTCAAAGCGAGCTTCAACAGACTAGAATTGAACTTCATCAGTACAGGGAGAATTTACAAGCCAACGTTGAGGAAACGAACAAATTGAAAGCCACTGTTGAGTTCTTAATGTCACGTATTGGAGGGTTAGTGAAACTCTACCTATGCATTAATTTTACAAAAACATACATACTAAGTAATCGTTAAAAAGCTTATTGATCATTATATGAAATTTTATTCTTTTAGGTCTGGAGGGAGCTTGCTTGGAGGTGCATCAAGTGAAGCCAACAATTGAGGGAGCTTTGGAATAACTTTATTTAGGATGTACTCTTTGATAGCATCTATTTGTGATATATTTATTGATACTATGTATTTGGATAGTTGTTGGTACTTTCTATTTGCTAATGTGTATTTGACTATTTGTTGATCGTGATCTGTTTGGTAATGTATATTTGTTGGTACTTTTTATTTGGTTTATATTATATTAAGATATTCGCAAAATTTTTGGTTCAACAACTTTTGAGTTAGTAAATCTCCCTTGACATGGTTATCAAGGTTAAAGAACTTTGAATAAACAATGCAAGGGAGTAATAATATCTTTCTAAATTTTATTTTTAAGTGTATGCAGGATGACAAGAGTACAAGAAAGTTAAACCACCCAAGTAGGTTCTCGCTTTAATATATTTCATGAAGAAACACATTTTTAGTATCTCTTTCTCTATCATTTTGGGTTTCATTTTCATTGTCTTTGATATTATATATTGGTTCATTGTAGTAGATTACTCAAATTGCTTATGAGGATGAATTGGCAAGGAAGAGGATGCAGATAAGTACTTTATTTTGGGTTTTGGAATTTTGCTGCCCATGGATTGTAAAACATATATTTAATAGTTTTCTCCCTTGGCAGGTTTGGTTAATGGGGCAGTTCTCACATATTTTTTATGGTTTTGATGAGGTTAGTCATTTTGAGTTAAGTTTCTTGTGGGCATTTAGATTAGTTTGATTATTTCATATATTAATTGATTCATCAAACAATGTTGTTGTGTACTTAAACATAAATGCAATGTTTCTTATAAAGGTACTCTACGTGCATTTTATTTGCCCATGCATGGAGTTAAGTTTCTCCGGATAAGTTTTCCTGCTGAATTCTTTTAGTGTTGGTTTCTTCATAGTGAACTTTTTTTTTTTTTTTTTTGCCTCAATCTTGTTATTAGGCTCACAGTGCTTATCATGGTGTTGGCATTGTGAAATTGATGGGCCGTAGCAGTAGATATATAGCTATGCATGCATCCCAGTGGACAAATTGACATATGTTTGATTCATGAGGTACTTATTACTAGCAATTAATTGGATAGTTATCTTTGTGAGCTGTTACTGATTCTACTGATATGCACATCTAAGGTATCTTTTAATTTGCACGGGCCTCATGGTGTTTTGAGTCATCTGAAATACCTGATTGAGACAAAGGGTTCGGCTGTTATTTGTGTCGCAGAGGGAGCACGGCAGGTGAGTTACGTAAGGAATTCATATTTTCGCTTTTGGGTTGAATACTATTAATTGATCAGGTGATTTAAATTGTGCAGTTCTTTTTTGGCTTCATGAAATACTGTGAAAAACTGCCTGTGTTCATTTCATTGCATTGCATAGATCTTATAACTTCTTCATTATATTTTTCCCCAAGATGAAGAGTAAAATTCAGTATGTCATTGTTTTTTGATGCAGAATTTTCTTCAGAAAACTAATGCTAAAGATGCGTCTGGGAACATTGTATTTGGAGATTTCGGTGTCCACATTCAACAAGAGGTTGGTGGTTGTATTTTGACTAATTTCATGTGGTCTTCATCTCTCCATGACTCTTGAGACAAGTTAAGTGGGTTGATAAATAATGAGCTGACTGAAAGTCTAATTTTTAACATCAATTGATATGTGTTGCATGGATAAGAATGGACTGCAGTTTGGCCTTTTAGTTGTCATTTGTCAGAGTTACAAATATGATATATTTAAGCCTTGAAGATCTTAATGAATTAGTGACTCTTTTTGCTAAGACTAGTCAGTTGACTTTTGATGTTATTTGTGTGAATTGTTCTTCACTTGAACTGGAAATCATTAGAAAACCTACTGATGCTGTGATCGATCGCACTTGGGAGTGCGAAAAGTGCGATCGATCCCAAAATTTCGAAAACCTATTGATGCTGCGATCGATTGCACTCGGAGTGCGATCGATCTCAAATTTCCGAAAACCTACTGATGCTGCAATCGATCGCAGTTTTTTTTTTTTTTTTTTTTTTTTTTTTTTTGATTTTTTAG
This sequence comes from Corylus avellana, assembly GCF_965113065.1. Lineage (NCBI taxonomy): Eukaryota > Viridiplantae > Streptophyta > Magnoliopsida > Fagales > Betulaceae > Corylus > Corylus avellana. The sequence continues at coordinate 20,481,717 of NC_142492.1, forward strand.
GACCATTAGGGTCGACATTTGTCGACCCTAATGGTCAACTAATCAGCGTCCACTTCAAAGTGGACGCTGATAGTCATTTTTTTTTTTTTTTTTTCATATTTTTGGACCATTAGCGTCCACAAATGTGGACGCTAATGGTCGACTAATTCTTTTGTGTACATCATCTTTAGAGTCAAAACATGCGTCTTTTAGGGTCGATAAAGTAGACGCTAAAAGTTATCATTAGGGTCGACTCTAAGTAGACGCTGATAGTTAGTTTTTTTTTTTTTTTTTTTCTAAAAAAAAAAAAAAAAAAATTTTTAGGACCATTAGCGTCCACTTTTGTGGACGCTAATGGTCAACTAACAGCGTCCACTTTGATTTGGACGCTAATAGTTATTATTATTATTTTTTTAAAAAAGGCCATTAGGGTCGACTTTATCGACCCTAATGGTTAACTAAAAGTGGACGCTAATGCTTGACTATTAGGGTCGACTTTCGCTTCCGTTTACATCATCTTTAGGGTCCAAACATTGCGACTTTTAGGGGCGATAAAGTGGACGCTAAAAGTGATCATTAGGGTCGACTTTTAAGTGGACCCTGATAATCAGACAATTGATCATTAGGGTCGGACTATTAGCGTCGACACCTTTAGGGTCGAAAAGTGGACGCTGTTGGCAACAGCATCCACTTTAGGATCTTTAGGGGCGACTTAAAGTCACCCCTAAAGACCTAATTTCTTGTAGTGCAAGCACCTGCCCATATGGTTTTGGCCATTTTGTGCTTGGGTTTTATGGTCGAACTAAAGTCAATTAGACTATGATCACTTTTAATTTCACTACGTATCTTTTATATCTTTAAATACTCAATTTAATTATGTAATTATTCTCGTATTGTTTTCAAAACCGTCATCAAACGAGGCCGCATGTGCGTCTGAAACCCCGAACTCAATAAAATCTGCATGATATCCTCAGCAATTAAGTTGATGTGATTGCAAACCCTAATGTGCATGAAATCTCATAAGTGTTAACTGTGCTTCATTAAAAACTTGATAACTTGAAGATCTTAGTTCTAATCCTCTCCTGGCATGTACTTTTCAATTCTTATATTCTCTATCTTCAATTATAAAGTAAAAATAAACAAAAAAAAGAAAAAGAAAAGTAAGCTCGAACTTTTGGAAGCCCAGATATGGTTGAGATTTGTTAAAAAATTACATTGAACTGTGATGCCTTTACTTTTCTCAAGTGAGGTTTTTTTATGTGCATTTACTTTTCTCAATGCACCAAGTAACAATCACAATCGTTTATATTCGTAGTAAGCAAGCGATTGCCATAATAGAGCACAGCAGGCCACGTTTTAGGACATATTGCCTTCTTCTTTTTTTCCTTCTTGGGTTGCAATATTTACAAAAGGTAATCATAAAGGTTGAAAAGTTCTTTCATTAATTACAAACTTTATGTGCCAGAAGAACTCGACAGGAAACCCAATTCATTGAAGTTCTTAATTATTTTGGTGTTTATCAAACTTTTTTGGTCGAGTACCTCTCTTTCGCTAGCTGGACACCATATGGTGAAACTTTTTTTGGGCGGTTTCGATCCAACCTATTTCTGTGTTCTTTTTCTTGCTGTGTTGTGGTGCGCATTATTGATTGCTACAGTAGTTATTAGCTAGGTAGGTAGTTCAGTTTCAGAAATAGTCTCTTCAAACTTCCCTGTGGACTGTGGTAGCCCTAGTTCATGCAGTGAGTTTGATCATTTATTTGACTTATTTTCAATAGTTTTAAATTCTTTTGCACTAATTTCAGATTTTTTTTTCTTTTTAATTTTAAAATTTTTAATTTTTTTATTTGTAAGACCTAAGAATCTCTTAAATGTCTAGAAAAGCCCCGAATAGACTTACCGCCAGGCCACATAAGGAGCTTAAGACCCAACGGACCTAGAGCCATAACCCCTGTAGTAGACTCTAAATGATCTACATGCTTGTATATATAACCTAAGGTAGGTACACAATTTCACTATTCTACATGGACCTCTCGCTCCTTATTGACTTGGGTGTCGGAGTCCCTTTAGTCTTCCAGAGTCGGTAGGTTTCTAACATCTTTTACCTCTTTTGCAGATGAAACTCCTCAAAAGATAGCATAAAGCCATTGCTAGTTCCGTGCACCAACAGTTTTGGTCGACCCTTTATTTGCATTTCATTTGTTATAATCTTCACATTCCCATTTCCTTGATTGATTATAAAATAGAAACCCCCCCCACCCCCCCCCCCCCCCCCCCCCCCCCAAACAACAAAGCCACGAACGAGCCCATCCTTGTTTAATAAATATTATTATCTGAGGAAAAAGTAAATGAAGAAGCTTTCCGCTGCTAAAGGCTTTTGAACTTTAAAATTTCACATCTTTTGCCCTAATTTGCTTTGTGTCTTTGCTTTCCTTCGCACTAATAAGCTTTTGTTTACCTTGTTTGTTTCTGAAGGTATTTTTAATGTTAATGGATCGAGGACAGCTAAAAAAGAAGAAGCAAATTCATGTTTTTGGGCTGTGAAAGTACATGCACCAATCACCATTGCAAACATCACTTCTACACCTTATCAAAGTATTTCACTTTCTATATAAATATTACTTTCTACACCTTTGTTGATATTAAGACGATATTGACAAATTTGATGGAGTTGAACTTGAAAGTGATTAATGTTAAACAAAAGTTGAAACTTGAATGTGATTAATGTTAAACAAAAGAGGTTAAATTTTGTTGTATGTCGGTTATGTTTTGAGCCTTTTTTTTTTTTTTTTTTGACATGAGTTTTGAGCCTTTTTTCTTGAACCACCATTATCAATTTTCTATCAACACCTCACATGATCGATATCTAACTTTTTTGCTTTGTGCATTTGGTTTCATTTTCATTTATTTATTATGGTCTCATTCTCAATTCACATCACTTTCACCAAAGATAAATGTGATGTCTTCCAAAAAAAAAAAAAAAAAAAATTGTAATCTACTTGATTTACGATTAGCTTAACGTGATATTAAAATAAATTCAAAGGTCTTTAAGGTATGCCAAAAAAACAATTCATTCTTTACAGTCAAATTTCGTCATCTGACTTAAAAGATTTCGCTAGTGTGGCATTAATTTAAATAGGATACGTGTCATAATTTTATACGCTTTGACGTGTCACACTCCCCAACAAATCTACCCAACCGTCACCTTAGGGTAGAAAATCAACAGTTTGTTTGAATTTAATAAATTTCTCTATAAACTTTATTATTACTATTATTGTTGTTGTTGTTATTTTCTAAGACCTTTTCGCAAAAACATTTTTAAAATTTAATTATAATGTAGTCATTGAAAAGAAGCGTGTTAATTAGAAGATGGATAGTTAAAGTGGAAGCTAAAGTAACATTCTTAAGCCAAAACATTCTAATGACAATAATAAGTGTCAACAGGAAAGAAAAATTCTTAAATGGTACAATAAAAATAATAATATTACCTTCTTAATAACCAAAATTTAACATTTTAAATGGTTTTAGGGTAACCTTGTTTGGCTTGGCACGTTTTTTGTTTTGTTTTCAAATTCATATTTTTTGATTTTGTAAACAGATTTGGTACAAATTTACAAACTCAAAATTTTTGCCCAATGTTCTAAAAATCACGTTTTCTCTTTGAAAACCAAACAACACATCTGCATCGGTTTCTTAAAAAATCCTAAACAAGAATGAAATTTGGCCAATGCAAACAAGGCCACAATAGTGAAAACTTTCAAGCAATTTCGTACTTGGGTGCATATACGTTTAGTAACTAAGCGAAAAATCTCTTTAACGTACAATGGTTAAAAAAGGAACCAAAATCTAAATTCAACAATGATCAACTTCTCTCGTATAGAGACAGTTATATATATATATATATATATATATATATATATAACATTTTATGACTTTTGTTGTTGTTTAATATATAACATTTTATGACTTTTGTTGTTGTTTAATATTTGTTTAATTCGATCCACCTAACTGTTTCTATAAGAGAGAAGTCGACTTTGTTGAATTTAGGACCTATTTGAATGTGCGTTTGAGAAACTTAAAAATACGTTTTTCAAATAACATTTCTTTTTTTCATTAATTTTTTATATTATTATTTTTTTTCTTTTCTTAATATGTTTTGGCAATTTTTTGTTTTTTAAATAATTTATAAATCTTTATGAATAGAGAGGGGCCCGACAGTCGTCAACTACGTTGCACTCTCTCAGAACAGAAGGATACTAGGATGACATTGACAGCCATTTGAGTTTCATTCACGATTCATATATATATATCTCCCTCTCAATTCAGTGGCACACGTTCGAAACTTTTACATTTCCTTCAAAGGGCAAAGGCCAACTGAAGCCGTCACTCACCTTCCCTTTCCTTCCGTCACTCACCTTCCCTTTCCTTCTCTTCCTTCTCTCAGACCAAAGACCAAAAAGCTAGAATACAAGTAAACAACAACCCAGTTTCTAAAGCAAAAGCAAAAGCAAAAGGAAAAGATCATAATCCGCTTTCCAATCACTCCGTAAAGCTGAAGAAAGCAGACTGAAGCAAACCTCATTAAGCAATCTCCCCATAACAAGGACATATATATATATATATACACTGCACCCATGTCTGCTTCTTCTCACTCTTCATCATTCCCAGCCACCACCCCTTTGAGCTCAGGGCAATGGCAGAGATTGTGGTTGCAGAGCCTAGCTATGAAGTCGACACAGAGTACCCAACACCTCTTACAAGGGCAATTACTATTAGTTCCGCCCATGATCTCGTCCACGAGCCTTTTGAGAGTGAACGCTTGCCACCCTCTTTGGCATCCAAAATCCAGGAGTTTCTTCGAGTTGCCAATTTGGTTGGAGGCGAGGAGCCTCGTATTGCTTATCTTTGTAAGTTGTTTGTGTTTCTGGGCAGTTGGGTTTGTTTTTATGTTATTTCCATTGGATGAATGAAACTATATAAGGTTCTGGCTAAGGCAGGGTATGTTGGTTCACATTTTTGTTAAGATTTTCATTTTACTCTCTCTTGTTTGCCTGTATTGGACAATTGGAGAAGTGGGTTTCTGATTTGTAATTTTCAGAAATAGAATGGCCTGTGTCTTTCTTGTTCAAATTGAGGCTGAAATTGATCATATTTCCCATAAATGATATTATTTATTAAGTTGGCCAAATAATTGGGTTAGGAATAGTTGAGTGGAGGTCTTTTTTGCTTAGATTTTAAAGGTTAATGATTTAAGTTTTATTACTTTATTTTCTTTTCTTTCCTTCTTTGCCTAAACAAGCAAAAGAGGCAAATAATGTCTGTGTCAATTTACATCAATTTAGGGTACCAAAACTACACTTTCTAGTAAGGAGTGTGTCTTTTCTTTGAATTGACACGTCAATGTGTAAGCCGGCAGAACCTAGTCCTGTAAGAAAGATTCAAGTTTCACTTTAGTTCAAAGCATAGTATATTTCGCATTGCTTAAATGGTGTTCCTTGGCAGGTCGCTTCCATGCCTTTGAAATAGCACATTACATGGACCCCACTTCGGGCGGGCGGGGTGTTCGACAATTCAAAACTTCACTACTTCAACGACTTGAAAAGGTAGTCACACACACATTGAAGCTTGTCCTATAAACATATGAACTTGCTTACTGGGTGATGACAGATTTGCTTTTCTAATTTCTTGCTTGCATCAATATGTGTAGGACAACTAGCTTTAATTTTGTTTAATCTTGTCTTTTATTCACCAAATGATATTCTTACAGTTAGTGAATGGCAATTTTGTGTCTACGTTTGTTTATAAGTTGGCGGTTGTGATACTTTGTGCTTTAGCTTAAGCATATAGTCACGTCTTTGACATAATTTTATGTTGATTAATGCTAATTACTACACTCCCATTCTACCTCAATTTTACTTGGTTAATGTGGCAGTGCCTATTAGCCATTGATTTTTTTTTTAAAAAAAAACAAGGGTTGATGGGCTTCACCCTAGTGAGATGGGAGTATAATACGTAGCATTACTCTTTTATGCTTGCCACCGTGACTTCTTACTCACTAAGCCCATCCAAGGATAAAAATGGATTGCGAATAAGACCAACATATAATTTTATATTCATACATTCGCAATTCTTCATTTGATATATAAATGTTTAGGCCTCAGGAGTCACAAAGCAAGTTAGGTTAATGTTTCTAGCTTCCCTATTTGCTGTTCTTATTCATTCAAATGCTTCCACAAATCAGTTCCTTCAGTTGCTTATGTTTGATTCATAGTCAAAACTTAAAATTTATTAAGCTGCACAAAATGTTTCTGCTAGTAAGAGAAATACAAATTGTGATTGGCGGTTGGGATTGTGCTACTGTTCACTTTTTCACCAATAATGTAATATCACCTGGTTATATTGGATGACATATCATTATATTGTGCTATCTATTTGGAAACCAGTCTCAGAAGAACTGTCTTAGCTGCGAAGCTATGAAGTTTTCGTTCCATGACCTCTTGGAACATTAAGACTGTCAATGAGTATAATTATTTTCTGGAGTATCATATTTTCCAATCATGCTTATTCTCTTGTGTTTCCAGTTAGTTTTCCTGTGCCTCTTAACTTCTATCACCTAGCTTTATCATGTTCTTTTGCTTTTTGCTTTTTTTTTTTTTTTTTTTTTTAAATGCTTTTAATTTTCATGTCTTTCTCCGCTTTTATGAAATCATAGGATGAAGAAGCCACGGCTAGGAAAAGGAAGGAAAAGAGTGATATACGTGAACTGAAACGTGTTTATTGTGTATACAAAGACTATGTGATTAAACATGGTGGATCAATTGATTTCGGCAATAGGTAATCAAGCCTTATTTTTAGAATATGTTATTGTCCTTCTATTCAGGTAAAGTCAGTGTGTACCAGTTTGTGTCCATTAAGCCTAATTAATCTGATTAGTTTGATCTTAATTAGTGACAGAGAGAGGTTGATAGATGCACATAGTATTGCTGTTGTATTGCATGAAGTGTTGGAGACAGTAACGACTACAGATGGTCCTCAGGTGGTTTTCTTGTCTTTTTGCTTTTTTTCTTTCTTTTCTTCTCTATCTATTTATCTTTCATTTTTTCCCATTCATTATAATTTGGAGTTAATGAAACACTAGCAGGTTCCTAAAATGCCAGCAGTTTTGTTCTTAGTTTTACTCTTTTCTTCTCCTACAATAGGCCCTTGCTGATAGAGCTAGCATGCATGGAAAGGTTGAGTTCAACGTTTTGCCACTTGATCACGGAAGTATTCAGCAACCAATTATGCAACTTCGTGAGGTTTGCTTCTGTATGGATAAATAGATTTTTTACTTCTTAATCCAGTTAATCTGTCTAGTGTTTATATTTGTGCGTAGTGTTGCATCATGCCTAAGCTGTAATGGAGTCTAACAAGTATCCTAATAAGCTAATAAATTAATGAAATGATACAGATTAAGGTTGCACTTGCTGCCATCCGCAATATTCGTGGTTTACGTTCTGCCCAAGATGTTCAGAGACATGGGAGAGACAGCGATTTGTTTGATTTTCTTCAGTATTGGTTTGGATTTCAGGTCATTTATTCTCAAAATTTTGGCTTTACTTCCCCTCTTATTCTTCTGTGCTGTATCGCGTGGTATCAGATCACATATGAAGATGGCAAATTGGAAATTCATGACATAGTCCTCTATTTTCTAATCTGCTTACTTTCAGTCAGTGAATATTATCTTGATTTTTTTACTGTGTCTCAATCAGAAAGATAATGTAGCTAACCAGAAGGAGCATCTGATTCTACTCCTTGCTAACATACACATTCGGCAAACTCATGACCAGAGATCTAACTCAAAGGTGTTTTTACTATTTATACTAAATGTTTTTGGTCTTGCTTTACCTTTGACTTTGTAATGTTTGATATTCTTATCTTTAACAGTTAGGAGATGGTGCTGTGGATGAATTAATGAGAAAGTTCTTCAAGAATTATACAAATTGGTGCAAATTTCTGGGGAGAAAAAGCAACATTTGGTAAGACAAGTGATCTAATTTGCTCCTTGCTTTGCATCAACGTAATTTGAAATTTATGTGATCTGCTCTTATATGTTAGCAAAATGATGTAATGTTGCTACCTGTTGTGCTTGTAGTTTTTAGTTTTCACCAAATATTTGCAATTAATTCCTTTCTTTGTGCTTGTCATATTTCTTCCTTTTTCCTGCTGCCCTTACTGTCATATATTCTTTTTCTTCCCAACATATCTCTTTATTTTTCACATTGTCTTTATTCTCCTTTTGGGTTTATTGAAGATTTGCAGTTTATTTCCTGACTAAAATATACTATCGTCTGTGCAGGTTGCCTAGTGTGAAACAAGATGGCCAACAATACAAACTTTTATATATAGGGCTTTACCTTCTTATATGGGGGGAGGCTGCAAACTTGCGTTTCATGCCTGAGTGTCTGTGTTATATTTTTCACCATGTGAGCCAAAAATTAATTTCTGTCTACAGTGTTGCTGATATAGGATTTTTTTTAATTGGCAGTTGAAGTACATCTCAACATTTTTTCACATGACAGTAGCATAATCTGGATATTTTGATAGGGATCTTATTCTTGAGATTTGAAAGCAAACTGCTCTAACTCGATGACTGAGAGGAACCTGTTTGTTATAGTACTCCTGGTAACTGTTGGAATTGCTATCTGAAAGATCCTTTCCATTAGTAAATCGCCTAGAACTGAACAGCATTCATATTAAGAATACATCAGTATTATCATATTGAACTAAACAAAAGTTTCTTGCAACAATATAGAGGAGCAAAGGCACATTTAAGCAACTATTAATTTTCTTATGATGTTATCTTTTCCAAGTAAGCTAATTATGCTCCTAGAAAAAAAAAAAGAAAAAGAAAATGTTAGTAATGCCTCTTCTGAACAATTTAATATACACACATAGATATATGTGTATGTTTGTAAATGTAAAAATGTAGTTTTGCCCGTGATTCTTGCTTTTGTACAGCCTAGGACTCGTATCTATATTATCTATGACAAAGAATTGTTGCCCTATATCTTCCATTAAATTTATTAAATGGAAGTAGTAAAGAATGGAAAAAGAAGATATAGACACAAGCAAAGACGGAAAGGAGAATAGAAAACGAGAAGGTATGGTGGTTCAGTGACTATCACCCATAGTCCTTCCTCGTTTATGTAGTTTCTGATTATATGATTAACCCCAAATTATTTATGATTTGCAACAAGTATTTTTTTTATTCGTTCCAAGCTGCAGAAATTTTCTTGGTCACTGCCAGCATTTCATAGATGTTCACTTGAGTTTAAGTGAAGATACACAAGAAATTCGTACTTTCTTAGATAGTTAGATTGTGACAAATGTTATTGAACTGGTTTTTCAGTTAAACTAAGTGAAGACAGCCCCAACTTGTTCTGTTGATATTGCTCATTGGAATGATAAAAATTATGGCCATTAACCGATCTGAAGCAAAATAATCATTTACTTCCAGATGTAAGCTATATAGTCATCATTGTGTAAGCTGTTATAAGGAAGCTATATAGTTTGTTTCGGCACTGCAATTGCTGCCATATGTAGTGTCCAACGTTTCTAGGTCATCTGATTTCCCGCAACAAAGGCTCATATACCTTAGCAGCCTTTTGAGATAATTGACAATCAGCAACAAGTTGATTGTTTACCTATTAGTAAGAAGTTGATCGAACTACAGTTTGATCCTCCTTAACAGAAGCTTATGCCATTGGAAGTTCCAAGATTGTATGTACTATAGATAAAACTAGAACAAATATATGGGAGACAGTGCTTAGTGAATTGATAAAGATACTTATTGGAAGAAGCCTCTATCATCTTATATATTCATCACTTGGTTGAACTACCTATTTAGGCTTCATTTGATTGGATGATGCTTAAAATTTTAAAAACTAGGAGTTTCTTGCAGGCTCTTTGTTAACTTGGGTACTTCTGCTTTTTTAGCCAATTTTGTAAAGCAGCTTGTGCTTTTTAGGTGGCTTTGATAAGCAACCCTCAAAGTATTTCATCTTATCAAAAAAGCTGCAATTTTAAAAAGCTTGAGCCCTCCCAAACTGGTTCTTTGTCTTATGGTAGTTCTTATTTAGGAATGCTTTTCTATTTTCTTGATGTTTTGGAATATTTGGTATCATCTTGGAAGATAAAAGTTGGTTTACCAGCTCTAGAGGATTCAGAAGACCAGTTTTGAGAAGATTCTGGATGATTAATAAGCCTGTTCTCAAATAATTAGAAAAGGGAGCTAGGCCTTTTATGTGATGAGCTAAGAAGAAAATTCACAGTAAAGACGATGCGATTGCTTTATTTAAATTTATAATCATGACATGCTGGTCTTTACTATATTTCCTATAGCATAGCTATTGTGATTAAACGAATGAAAATCTCAAACGTTGTTAGATTGTACAAAATTTCAAACATTTCTAGATTGTACAGCTACATTTACTTCTGAGTTTGTTTGAACTTTGAAGGATTTATGGAACTCTCCCATTATACAGTAACTTCTAATTCTGCATATCACATATGACTAGATATTCTGAATTTTTTTGTTTCTTTTTTTTATTTACTATTTCTTTTGACATTGGCTCATCAAAGCATGAGATACTTGTTAACTTCCACAATAAATGACTTTTGAGCTTGATTATAGTTTGCAGATAGCACTAGTATTTACTTGTGTTTGTTTTGATGTTTCCATTTTCACTAAAAACATTTTTTGAGAAAATCCTTAACATTTCACCATTTGGTTGAACCCTTGAAAATGATTCCGAAGAAATTTTCAGTTTGGCTCATACCTAAAATCATTATCTGCCACCGCAGCCGAAATAACCTGGGATGAAAAACAACGACAAAAATATTTTCATCTTGTGCTTGCTCATGTAGGTGATGTTCACCACAACTGATCTAACTGTCCAAAACTTATCGCCACTGCATCCCACGGCCAAAACTCTTACCTCCGCACAGCTAGACATGAATAGGCCACATGCTCTACATATTCACAACCCAAATTCCATTCCCCACGGCCTAGAAGACCTACGTCTATGACCCAGAACACCCAAACTTGTTACACTCTTGCACACCTAAACACACCACCGCAACACTTCTAGACATACTCATGACAACCCAAATCCCTCTAAAATCACCCTGAAACACCACTCTTTCCAACACCTATAGCCCAAATCCCCTAAAAATCGCCACAAACCCCCACAGCCAAGTGGCCTAAACACCATACCACCACTACAAACCGACCACCAACTGCACTACCTACAGCGTGGAAGACCCACATCTATGACCCATAACATTCATATCCATCACACGTAGCCCCCCAAATGACCAAAACATTGCCACACTGATAACTAAAACCCATCATTAATGCCCTTCACCCAAATGCCCTTGACCACTAAAATCTGCAAAAATAGTCACCCTGAAAACTTGACCAGACCACCATGTCAATCAACCATTGAAAACCCACTTGCCGGCATTCTACTTGCCTTCATGATCTTCAGATCCAACCATGCGCTATGAAATGGCGACATAGTGGGAGCCACTTTTATTGACTTAGAGTCTGTTTGGGATTGCGTTTGATAAATAGAGCTTTGAAGTCAAAAAGAGCTTTTGGGCAAAAGCTTTATTTTTAAGCTTTTAGTAAAAGTGTGTTTTAGCAATTTTTAGGCTTTTTGGACCCTTAAAAATGCTTTTAATTTTTTACCAAACGAGTACTTTTTTTTTCAAATGGGCTTTTTGAGTGTTAAAAGCATTTTTAGGACCCTCAAACTCAATCCCAAACAGGCTCTTAGCCTTTGGGTCATTTGAAAATTCTGCATTGCCCACGGTCTTCTTTTATAGGATGACGATGCCATTAAGGAGGGAGTCTTGGTGGAGAGGGGAGGTTGGAATTGGAGGGAAGTGAACAAATGGTTAAAGGAGAGAAGGGCATTGTCAATGGAGGAGTGATGTGGTGAAGGGATGAAGAACACAGAAATTTCCAGAGAAGGAGAGATAGGAGGCTGGAGGTGAGGAAAAAAAAAAAGATTGGTTGTGATAGAATTTAAGATCTCAAGTAGCATTTAAGATAAATGGAAGTTCCAACTAATAAAAACTCCTAATGAAAACCTAAAATATCCATATATGTTTTGATTATCAATTCATACTAGCTCTAGTTGCATTTTGCTAGAAAAGATGATTGGATCGAGTTGGGGTGAGGGGCAGGCTTGGGAGTTTCGACATTTTATGCTTCTTAAAAATGTAATACATTTGATTGTGTTTTGGTTTAGTTTTCCTTTCACCCAAAGATTTTTTTGTTGATCAGCATTTTTTGTTAGACCAAACCCCAGAAGTATGTAAAACATTTTAAGCCAAAACAAAAACAGCCAATTAAAGTTTACGCAAAAGTATACCTCTTGAGCAATTCACTAGTTGGGGAAACTATTCTCTAGATTAAACTTGCCGCTTTCCCATGCATTTCCCAATATATGCTGTTAAGGTAATGCATGCAAACATTAGTGTGGGTATCAATATATTTCATGTCTTATTATTATTTTATTTCTTTGTTTTCATGAAGATGGCATATGAGTTGCATGCTATGTTAACTGATGCTGTTAGCTTGACAACTTGGGAGAAGGTTATGCCAGCATATGGAGGAGAGTCTGAATCCTTCCTTAACAATGTTGTTACTCCCATTTACAGGGTTATAAGAGAGGTACTTCTTCTTGATTGCACCCTGTCAATGTATATTCCTGTCTAAAAACTAACTTTCTTGTTAAAAATTGAAGGAAGCTAAGAAAAGCAAAAGTGGGACAGCTGACCATTCTACATGGAGAAACTATGATGATCTGAATGAGTATTTCTGGTTAGAATGAATTTGTGCTTTTGCCAAGTTGGGCTTCAAGAAATTAAAACAAAGCTATTTATATATGCTATTTCTGCAGGTCTCCTGCTTGTTTTGAAATAGGTTGGCCCATGCGTCTAGACCACAATTTCTTTTGTGTACAGCCTTCAAAAAAATCTAATGCTAAAGATGCTTCGGTAGCACATAATACTGCAGAACAAAGGAGGAAGAGAGAAGAGAAGAAAGATACAGAAATGGGGGTAAATTATATTTATTACTCTAATTGGCTCTTTATTTCAGCCTGCAATGAATAATATAATGATTTGCATTATGTTTGAATAAAAAAGTAATCTTTATAAATATATATCTTCGCAGTGCACAACAGCTCTCTGGTGTTTATAGCTTGTTAAAGAGATTAGAAAGCATGTTATTACTAGCATAGACATAAGTATATAAGTGGTCCTTTGTCTCGCATGATGCAACAATATACTTTAGGGCGCTTTCTTACTCCCTAGTAGAATACAATATGAAATGAGTGGCGTATGGTTTATGCAGTTAAAATATCAGAGTATTCTCCAGTTTAAATAAAATTTGATTGCAAAGTAGATGTTTTGGCAGGTTAAGAGATCATGAAACCTGAGATATATTGAATAAGCTTGCCATTTTCTCTCACATGAAGTGATAATTGATTTTTCTTCTCAATCAATACTAGGATCTATTATATCATGAATGGTTCTTGCGTTGCTGTGATAGATTGTGACATCAAAATTGTCAATATTATAGCATATTCATAAATGAATACATTTGCTTGTGGAAGCAAAAGTTAAATGTATTTGCATTTTCAATAAAATATGTCAGAACCATCTTGCTTTAAATTTTATTAGGATTTTATGCAGAAGGTTCCATATATTTATCCCATATGATTAGCATGAAAAGGCAGGATAACTTTCACTGCCTTTTCGACAGCTGAGCCTGTTCTTGCTTTTTGTATCCACTGGGATCAATCCTTCTAGGTCTGCTTTTTTCTCTTTTTCTTTTTTCCCCCTACTAGGGTTAGTGGGAAAAAGAGGATTAGTTTTGGATATTTCTTCCAATTGCATGACTCACTGCTCAATTCGTTACCCTATTCCTAAAGACTCTCACTTGTTCTTTTCCCACAGGCTACCATGGAGGAAGTTCATGAACCAAAATGGCTAGGGAAGACAAATTTTGTAGAGATCCGTTCATTTTGGCAGATATTTAGGAGCTTTGATAGAATGTGGAGTTTTTTTATTCTATCCCTTCAGGTGTGCCTAGAGCCTAGTTAAATGCTTTTGGACCACTTGCATCTTGCGATGTTTTTGCCAGATTGCTTAATAATTTATGTTTTTCCTAGGCAATGATAATTATGGCCTGCCATGATTTGGGATCTCCACTTCAATTGTTCAACATAGTAATATTCGAGGACATAATGAGCATCTTCATCACTTCTGCAATTCTAAAACTCATACAAGGTATGTTGCTATCTTTCCTATTATTTAGTATTAGGAAAATACCAGCACGTTACTGTGCAGATACAGACAGATATGATGAAAAAATATTACTAGGTTCGACCTGAGTTTCCTCCTTTTTTTCCAATTTCTTCTTAAAACAACAGTAATCTTTATCAAAAGAAAGTGAGCCACCATATGATTGGTTTCTGTGCAAACACTGCCACAAACAGGGTTTTCAACGGTGCTTGTTATGCAATAGAAGTTTTTGGTCAGAAGCACCTTTAATTTTTTTGCATTCTATATCAAAGCTTTTTTTTTTCTTGGGCATCAATGCACCTTATTAGATTTACTAACCAGCTGTCAAATTTTCCCAATTTCCAAGAAGGTCCTTGGTTGTTTTTCTTACATTGAGTTCTGGTACCAAATCACAACATGCAGTACCTAAAGCCACGCGACTTTTTTTCTTCATTTTTTTTTTTTTTTTTTTTTTTCAATTGGATAGTTTAGCATTATAAAGGTTGTACTATTATTCTGAACATTTTCTTGTATAACTCCTTTCATGGACATTTTCTTATTCAGTTTCTGTAAAGGGAGTGTTAAATGTTGAAGATAGTGAACCGTCATTAGTGCCATTATCTTCTAGCCCTCTTTCTGTTTTGATATTGTTATCCCTCCCTTTTGTTTCCTATTCTATGCCTAGATGGCCTAAGGATATCATTAGAGGTGTTTGTTGGTTGGGTACCCACAATCCTAATGGCTAAACCACCATGTTGAATATTCTTTAAGACAGCAGCATTCAGATAATCAACTGGTTTCATCAGCACTTAATCCTTTCAATGCTTTAGCTAGAGTTCTAGATCCCCATAAATGCCATTCACTAAGGACAACATGCCTACCCCTTGCCTTTCTTGGAAATACTTCATTTTCTTCCTTAAAAATTTGTATCTCCTCCTTACCTTTCCTTTGTAGTTCCCTTTCCCTGTGCTGCAGTAGCTAATTCAATGCAAAATCTTTGAAACTTACAAAGAGAAGCTGGACAAATTTTGTAGAGATCCGTTCATGAGTGGTTGAAACTTATTAACTACTTCATGTTAAGAGGTTGAAGGCAAAATAAAGGATCCCAAGAACCATGAGTGGTTTTTTTTATTAGTATTTTTTTTTTCAAACTTCATGCACCAGTTGATTTTCATCCAAAAGTGGTCTTTTCAAGCTTTATACCACAGCCAATTTGCAGAAAACAACTCTCTTTATATGAGCAAGATATCTTATACATTTCTCACTTTATGTCAGTTTTCCACATTAAGTCATCCCTAGTATCACAACAAAGTCAATTTTAAAGGGTCGGAGGTTTTAGCTGGAAATTTATGGGTTTTTATGTCAGATCGAGTTCAGAGAATAGTATCCTAGAGTAATGGCTAACTAAATGGTCAGATTATATTTTAATTGGAAATGTGCAGTACTAGAGACCGTATTTTTGCAATGTTTTCAGTGTTTTTCTACAAAGATTTTGTTTAATATTCATAGCAAGGAAAACAGTTGCATTATTCCCTTTATTCTTTCTTCCCCTTTTTTCAAGGAGTTTGTGGTTATAAACTTAGGGTCTTCCTAATCTCTTTTCATGATGCTTTAGCAATTTTTCTCTCTAGTTTCTCTTTCTTGTGTAATTTTCGGCTGTGATATTATTCTATTGCATGCTTGCTTGATCACCTGTCATAAGTTGGTATCTTAGGACCATTATGACACAGTTGCTTTCTGGAATAATCTGGATATCTTTATTCGGTTTGGTAGGTTTTTGTTGAAGCGAAACCATCATTTCAGTTCCAACAAATTCGTGCTACAAAACAGTAGTACCTTGGCAAAAATCAGATTTTCACACAATTACCTGTCACAGTTGGTTAATTTTTGGTCTTTCTAAATTGGACAATTTTGTAATGAGCTACACATTTTTGTCCAAAACAGTCCAAGCTATCAGACAATATAAGTAATTCTCTTTGTTATTTCATTAGATTTTATATCGCTTCAGTGTTTAAGTAGCATAGTTCCCTGTCTGCCTCCCTCCCTCCCTCCCTATTTTATACCCTGCAATAGTGAAAAACTTATAAATGTTCCTGTACCAATCAGTAGATTGTTAAGATTCACTAGGATGGGTGTAATACTAAATGACAATTGTGCCTTTTTTCTTGAGGTTTTAGGCTGGAGGTGTGACAGTGGTAATATCAGAAATTAGGTTCTGATTGCGTAGCCTTACCAACTAGGTGATGATTTTGATTTTTGTCAGAGCATTAAGAGTTAAAACTTGCCATTAGTTTGATAGATTGTTTTGGTAGATATGTAGAGGTTGCAGCAGTAGAAAATTTTTGTAAAGGTTTTTGGACTAATTCGTCAGTTTGTCATTAGGTACTAAGCTGTGCTTGGTGCAAAATGACAGTTGCACCCTTTCACTCAGCATTTCCAGGCTGGGGGTGTGACACCCTCTCTCTCTCACTTCTGTCACACAAACACACTCACATGTAGAAAAAAATGGAATCTAAAAGGTATTTTTGTTTGCAGCAATTCTTGACATTGCCTTTACATGGAAAGCTAGAGGTGCAATGGAATTCTCTCAAAAGATGAAACATGTAATGAAGATGGCCATTGCACTGATATGGACTATCATTCTTCCTGTGTGCTATGCTAAATCTAGAAGAAAATATACTTGTTATTCCTCAAAATATGGGAGCTGGGTTGGAGAATGGTGTTTTTCTTCCTATATGGTTGCTGTTGCAATTTACATGATGACAAATGCAGTTGACATGGTGCTATTTTTTGTTCCTGCTGTTAGCAAGTATATTGAGATCTCAAATTGCCGGATATGGACAGTTCTGTCATGGTGGACACAGGTCAGTTCATTATAGAGCTTACAAGCTCTTTTGCAAGAACATTCCGGTCAATCTATAATAAATCTATAATAAATTTATTACTTATCAAAAAAAAAAAAAAATCTATAATAAATTTATTAAAAAAAATATTTAATAAATTTGTCTTCTAATATTGAACCTAGGGTTTCATTATATGCGCATAAGTTGTACAGGTTTATTTAAAAGTGATTTCTCTAATTTTGTCTAATAATGATCAGATTTGAGTCAATGACACCGAAATTTAGCCCCCCCCCCCACCTAAAAAAAAAATAGTGACATCAAAGACACTGGTGATTTTTTATTTATTTTTGGTTAAGAAACATATGAAAAATATGATTTTCAAGTTGAACGCATAGTTAAGGATACATAAACTATTGAAGATGTCATCATGGAGGGGAAATGCTATGCAAGTGGTCAAACTAAAAACAGTTACGTTCTATTCTTAATTACAGCATTGTATAATATCATTAGATGCAAGGTTTATATTTATTGAGTTCATACCCTAAAGGATAGAGAGAAAAAAGAAGTAGAAGAAGATGTCTGAAGTACAACTAGGTTTTAAGCCTTTTAGAAAACAAGTTAAAACTATTTTAAGAAATCTGTGGAAGAAGACATTAGTAGACCAAGAAGACTGACTATATTGACAGAAGAAATGCTACACTTTCCAAAAAAAGTTTCCAAATTTTTCTCTTCAAATGATGCGTCACAATTCTATGTAATCTATAATTTTGGGAAATGTGTCACCATCTCATGGATTTGTGACACATCATTTGGGGAGAAAATTTTGGATAAAATTTATGGGAAGTGTAGCATTCCTCTATTGACAGTATTGGAAAAAAAATCACCTTTGACTTATAAAGGCTGTATTGTATTAATGGCCAAAAATCTGTTTATAAACATCATAAGTAGTACATGGATAAGTGAAACGCCATTAGAAGTTGTTCCAAGGTCGAATTTATGTTGTCATTGGTTATGGAATTCTGGCTTTTCTAGGTAGACGTCTACTGGAGACCATAAAAATCACTAAGCTGTACAAACGAAAAAGAAAAAAAAAAAAAAATGTTGTTGTATTGCATGATTCAAGGATTGAAATATGAGTTGTTAACAAAACATGTAAGATCGTATAAACAAATGTATTAAATGGATATGAAATATAGAGTATATTTTTTTTTTTATAAGTAATGATCTCATATAGAGTATATAAAACATGTACCTTAAGGATTTTCATGAAATCCTACTTAAATGCAGCAGAAAATTGGATCTACATCTGTTTCAATAATACTCCTTATGATTAGAAACTCGAGAACTCGTGGTTGATGGGTTAATATGCGAGCAACTTTCAATACTTTCCACAGTACAAGAATGCTAGCTTTCAATGATGGTGCTTAGAGCCCAAAGAATTCTTATGTTAGATGAGAAATAGTGATCTGTAATCTCTTATTTTCTAGTAATTATTTTCATTTGTATTATAGTTCCACAATTCTAGTTGTAGCTAGACTCTTTCTCTAAGTAGATTGAGTGAATTTTTAACTCTTAAATTTAATTGAACTCTTATCTTAACAGCTGATCTAATAAGCTAAATGGGCCAACTATGGGTGCCCATTTGGGTTGGGTCAAGCACAACTCAAAATCCAACGGAGTAATATGAAATAAATATCAATGTGACTAGATTGTGGGAATTGATAGTGTGCTAGAAAACAGTTTGAGAAGTTGATGCACCTCTTTTTATTTTTTTTATTTATTTATTTTTTTCTGTATTTTGATTGCAGTGAATCCATTTTTTGGTATTTAATATCGAAAAGCAAATATAGAAATAAGAGATTGTTTCTTCTCAGTAAAAAGGTTATGGTTCAAGTTGTCATAGGCATCTCTTTTACCATATATTTTTATTTTATGCATCATTGTGTATTGCCAACAATTTGTATTTAGTAAATTGCAATTATTACCTTTCTAGCATATAATGGTTTGGGACACTTTAGTAATTCAAAATAACATCCATAAGGTGTTCTTTTTATCTGCAGTATAGATACATTACTAAATTCTATTGTGCTAGAGTTTATTTTTTCCTTTCTCCATCATGGTTGTATGGTGCATGTGAGTTATCTCATGTTTTCATCATATTGAATTTTGGTTTTGGACTTATGTTTTCATTGTATTGACTTTTGGTTTGGACAAAAATTTGTTTCCATCATGTAGCCAAGAATATATGTGGGACGTGGGATGCAAGAAGGCCAAGTTTCCGTCTTGATGTATATGCTATACTACTCACCATTCTACATTTGTGTTGATAGTGTACTTCTGTTAATTCTTTCCTAATGTTATCCTTTTCATACTATATAGGTACACATTGTTTTGGGTACTAGTACTGTTAAGCAAATTTTTGTTCAGCTACTTTTTTGAGGTGAGTTGAATGTAACTGTGTTTATATTATGAAATGACATTATAATACTGTGATTTCTGATGGGTCTTGTGAAATAGTTAAACTTTTTTGGCACTATATATATATATAAGTTGGGAAGGCACAATGTTACTGCTAATTAGTTAGATTTAGTGTGTCAACTAGTAATATGCTATATTTCTCACTTCAACCATGTTTCGAAACGTGCATATGAAATTCAAATTATTGGTGCAGATAAAACCACTCATGGCACCCACAAAACAAATCATGGGAATTGGTGTGAAAAATTATGAATGGCATGAGCTCTTCCCAAAAGGTAACTGTTATTCCTTTCTATATTATGTGCTTAGAGAGTTAAATTTGAATACTATTGATGTCAGTATCTCTAATAATAATTTGTTCTCTTGTTGCAGTCAAAAGTAATGCTGGTGCAATTGTTGCTGTATGGGCACCTATCATAGTTGTGAGTTTTGATTACAATATCTGTAACAGTCCTTTTGATGGACGCTCTTTAGAAGTTTGACCTGGACACAAGTTGATTCTCAATGTTTGAAATATAAAATTCAACCAACAAAGCAAAAAAGAACAAAAA
The DNA here is from genome assembly GCF_965113065.1 of Corylus avellana. Classification (NCBI taxonomy): domain Eukaryota; kingdom Viridiplantae; phylum Streptophyta; class Magnoliopsida; order Fagales; family Betulaceae; genus Corylus; species Corylus avellana. The sequence continues at coordinate 20,501,907 of NC_142492.1, forward strand.
AAAAATCTAAATCCTTCTTAAAGTACGATATCTTTAAGTTCTGGAGGTATCTTACATTTCATTTGCAAGATCTTTTTAATGCTTGACATTCATTTATGACGTACTTTTTCTTTCTTTTTTAAATTTTTTTTTTTTTTGTTTTTTTTTTGGGGTATCCCAGGTGTATTTTATGGACACACAGATATGGTACTCTGTTTTCTGTACGATCTTTGGTGGGCTATATGGTATTTTGCATCACCTTGGTGAGGTAAGCGGTATTTTTCCTAACAAATTAATGTGATAGTTGTCTCAGACTCTCAGCCTTAATTTTTGCTTACAGATTCGGACTTCGGGAATGCTGAGAAGTAGATTTCACTCCTTGCCTCATGCATTTAATTTCTGCCTTATCCCACCCTTGTCAAGGAATGATCAGAAGAAAAGAAAAGGTTTCTTTCAAAACAGATTTCAGAAGGTATAAGTTTTTTTTTAGTGCAATGTTGTTGTAATGTGGCATTCATCGCAAGCATTAACACTTGCTGAATTCTTAGATTTATGTGCTTTATTCTCAGTTTAAAGGCTTTTGTATACTTAAGTCCTATTGTATACGTCATGTGTACTTGAGTTGCGCCCTTTTGCGCTTATTTATGAATTGATATTACTTATCAAAAAAAATATATATCTCTTGAAGTGTCTCTTTATTTTCTCGCTCTGACCATTAAACTGATTGCCTCAGGTGTTGGAAAATGAAAAAAATGGTGTTTCCAGGTTTGCTCTAGTATGGAATCAAATTGTCAAACAGTTTCGATTAGAGGATCTGATAAGCAACAGGTGATTTTATTTGTTTTTATTGTCACATGACATCTAAGAAAAGACCTTAAACATATAGCTTTCCATGACCAGGGAGTTGGATTTGATGACAATTCCTATGTCACCAGAAATATTTTCTGGCACGGTTCGTTGGCCTGTTTTCCTCCTAGCTTATAAGGTATATTACTTGTATTTGAAATTCTTTAATTTAATTTTTTTATTTTTTCTGTTATTGTTTTCCACTTTGTAAACGAGTTTTCCTATTTATACTAGCTTTCTACAGCTTTGAGCATTGCAAAAGATTTTGAGGGGAAGGATGAGGTTCTTTTCAGAAAGATTAAAAAGGATAAGTGCATGTACTATGCTGTAAAGGAGTGCTATGAGTCATTGAAGTATACCCTTCAAATTCTTGTTGTCGGCAATCTGGAGAAAAGGTAGAGAAGACAAAAGTTTTTGGTCAAAGCTACTATTCCATATAAATATTTGTGTGGATAGAGAATCTCCTAAGATTCAGCTAGTATATGCATTGTTTTCTTTTTCTTTTTCTTTTTTCTGTTTTCCTTTCTTGGTAGGCAAGTTTAGTTAGAATCATCAATATTATTCTGCTAGCTTCTAACTTTCTAACCTTTTACATGTTATATGCAATGGTATATTCTGCTTTGCTTTCCAGGATCATATCTGCTATAGTAAATGAAATTGAAGAAAGCATTGACAGATCAAGTCTTCTTCAGGACTTCAAGATGGAAGAGCTCCCAGCTCTAGTAGCAAAATGTATCGATTTAGTTGAATTTCTGGTAATTGTCGAATTGACTGCAAAGACATAGTAATCATGTAGAGAATGTATTTTTTTCAAGCCTGTACTTGATACCATAGTGACCTTTAGTATGAAATGTTTTAGGTTGAGGGACATGAAATCCATCGTGATAAAGTAGTGAAAGCTCTCCAAGATATATTTGAGGTTGTAACCAGCGATATGATGATTAATGGTTCCAGGTTTGGTGTGCTTTAGTCTCTAGTCCCTTTTTTGAGATTAATTTTTTCCCTTCTTGGCCTGACTTTTCAAGGATCAATTCAAGTGCTTCACTTGACTATTTTTCATTTTAAATGTGGACAGTATATTGGATTTGCTCTATTCATCCCAAACGACAGACACAGATTTTGCTGTTTTTTCAAGAGATATTGAACCGCAATTATTCGAGTCATCTGCTTGCATCTGTTTCCCTCTGCCAGATAGTGATCCACTGAATGAACAGGTGAAGTTCATTACTTCTTTCAACAGCATTTGCCTTTTATTCTTCTTTTTATCTGTTGGGGTTTGTTCATCATACCTGAGCTTGAATCATTGATTGGGCTTGCAACATAGAAAGTATGCATGCTTCAAAAATAGATGCCATACACATACATACGGTATGGATATGTAGGTATATAAGAAATTTCAATCTTTTTTCACTGATATGGCTCAGAAATGCCATGATACAGCAGGATATGGCATGGATAATTTTGGTGCAATTGTTGAATTCTAAAGAAGAAGAAAAAGGGGTCAAGTGTAAAATGCAAAATCTAATGTCTTAGAAATTTTGAAACTTTTGGTATATCTAAACTTCTATGAATATCATCAAATATGGATCGTAGATCATGTGTTTTTTTGTTATTTATAACTTCTAAATAAGTTTCATCATTATAACTTTTGATGTTTGTTATTTGTCTTTTAACCTGACAACTAGCTTATTATATATTGAAACAAATTTTATATATTAATTAATTCATATATTTCTGTCTTATTGTATCCTAGATTTTTAATGCGACGTTGTGTTCATATTGTATTGTATCCATATAGGTTCTTTAACATGCACAGACATGCCTGCACAAACACTCTGCCTGGATTAGCATATATACATAAATATCCACAATTAGAAATATGCACCTGTACATGCATGTGGAAAAAGGAGAAATAATAACCAAGGGTTCAATGGCAGATCAAGCGTTTTCATTTGTTGCTTACTGTCAAAGACACAGCAATGGACATACCTGCAAACTTAGAGGCACGGAGGCGCATCTCATTCTTTGCTACTTCTCTCTTTATGGATATGCCGAGTGCTCCTAAAGTACAAAATATGCTGTCATTCAGGTCAAATTTGTTATCTTAAGTTTTGTTTCTTGGTGAATTTCTGCATTTTGCTTTCTGTTAACTATTTGTTTAGTTGATGTATTTACTTTCTAGGACACTTAATTCTCTCTTTTAAACCCCAAGGGCCCAAGTGGTGGAGGCCTTGGTCTTAAGGTATCATCCTTTTAAGGTCCAAGGTTCAACACTTCATGGGTGCAAACAATCCTTTGTGGCCACACCCCTTGGTGAAAAGCCAGCGATTTAACCAATTTCGTGTAGGAAAACTTCCAAGGGCGCGGTGCACGGGGTCGGGGTTTACTCTGCAGGAGTGGGTTCGAAGGGTCCTGCCTTGGAGAGGTTCCTCGACATAACAAAAAAAAAAAAAAAAAAAAAATCTCTCCTTTAAAAAGATTCTTTGATTGCTGAAAAGAATGAAAATATAATTGTCAAAAGGATTGAAATTTATGCTCATTCACGTGTTTTAACATACACCATATCTTTTAATTATGCTAGGGAAGAAATAAAGCTAAAATATTTGTAGTAGTCATGATTTGTCCTGTTCTTGATGGGTCTTAGGTCCGCATTTCTTTCTGTTCTTTTCTTGCTTTCTTTTTATTTATTTTTTTCTTTTGTCCTCTTTAGATGCTTTGTGCAATTTTTGATTATTTGGCTATATATAATCGGTTGTTGTTGGTCTGTGAGAGAAATTGAGGATTCTACTATTGTGGTCTAATATGAAAGATTAAAAATAATTGAAATTTACAGATTGAAGATGATAAAAGGTTAAGTAGGCAAACTCTAGATTTTAGAATCAGTGAACAACAAAAAGATACTATGTAGACTCTGAAAGAGAATAGATTATTAGCACTTGCACCTCGTAGCGTTTCAAGGATCAATGGTAGGGAGAAGAAATCATTATACTCTTCTTTCAAGGATACTAGAGAGAGCTAATTAATTAAAACATAATACTAGCTCTTGTAAATAATTAGACAGTAATATGGCATTTATACCTCATTAATGCATTTGAGTTCTGCATTTAGAAAAGGACCCATACGAGTTATCTAATAGCATTTATCCACAGTTGCAGTTCTCTAGTATGTAAATGATAGTGATATCTTACCATGAATCCTATTCCCCATATGTCTGTGGCAGTTATACAAACATCTAGATGGTGATCTTTATAGTAGTTCTCGTTGGTACAGTGTTATAACTCCACACTACATGGAAGATATTAATTATTCAATGGAGGAGCTTTATTCCAGCCAGCAAGAGGTTTCTATCATCTTTTACATTGAAAAGATATTTCCAGGTTATTATAAGATGGGATATTCTTGATATATTTTAGGACTTTCCATTGGGATTCAAGTCTTAGCTCATGACCATTAATTTTTCTTTCCCTTAGATGAGTGTAAAAACTTTTTAGAACGCATGGGTTATGAAGACCTGGATAAAGTAAAAGAGGAGGGGAAGGAGAAAGAGCTAAGAGATTGGGCTTCATTCAGGGGCCAAACATTAAGTAGAACAGGTGAATGAAAAAGATTTAGCAATGTTCTTAAAGTTGCATATTGATACAAATACAGCAGATTATCAGATTGTCCTCATTATATTCTTTATGTTATCTTATGTGGTATTTGCAGTTAGGGGAATGATGTACTATAGAGAAGCGTTAAAATTACAAGCATTTCTTGACGTGGCTGAAGAGAAAGGTTGGTGATCTTGAATATGGGTCATAGTATTCAGCTGTTTTTGTTTGAAATGCCATCCCCATTTTATTATATCCTTAATACAGTGAGAAGTCATTCGATGCCCCATTAGCTTGCTTGAGATTATTTTTGAAGAAGGATTTCACTAAATGTTTTGCCTCATGCTGATTCTTCTCATCCAGATATCCTTGATGGTTATGATAATTCTGAAAAAGGAAACCCTAGGTTATCAGTTCAACTAGATGCACTAGCAGATATGAAATTCACGTACGTTATTTCTTGTCAATCATTTGGATCACAAAAAGCTTCTGGAAATCCCCATGCAAATGACATAATTGACTTGATGAAAAGGTAATCCCTTTACCAGGGGAAAAAAATGAAGGCAGAAGTACTCAATCTGTATATGTAATTTATAAAATTAGAAGCCATATGACTCAGAATAATCCATTTATTGCTTGAAGGTACCCATCTCTCCGTGTTGCTTATGTTGAGGAGAAAGAAGAGATTGTTGAAGACAAGCCTCGAAAGGTTTATTCTTCTTTGTTGGTTAAAGCTGTCAATGGTTATGAGCAGGTAGTTGATTATTAAGATTATATTGCAACATTCAAAGTTATAGGACTAATCTTGAGATATTTGGATGTAAGCTGTAGGAAATTGGGTTCAATTATTTAACAGAGCCTAGTAAATATATATTTCCCAAAGTTAGTCTATGCTCTGTTATTTGTAGCAATAATAATATTGATAGAAATAGCCGAACGATTAAACAAGTTCAATGTGTCACTTAATAAAGCTACTAAACAATTGGGCTCTAACAGCAATAGAAAGAGAAGTTATTTGTAAGAATGCAGGTTTGCCTAATTTAATAGCATTTAATGTTTTCATGTTCGTAATCACATTGCTTTAGGACATTAGGTCACATATAAATAAACTTGAGTATGAACTAAAAGTCAATATAATACAACAAAGCAACAATGTGGACAAAGTATGACAACTGTAGAATATTGTGATAAATATTGTGATTGACATTAAAATCCTAAAAGGAGAATTTTTAGTTACCTAGCCTAAAATAAGAAAAATTCTAGTTACGTCACCGTTTGCATTCTGGTGTAGGACCGTTCATTCCTATCACCCTCTTGATAATTTATATATTATAAGTAGCACAAACTACAAAGCTTGCAATTTCTTGCTCCTATTAACTAGGTTAAACTGTATTTACTGTTCCCAAGATATAGGGTAGGTTTCATGAGTTCTTGCTACAAAGTAGGCTTAACTGGGTAGGTTTGACGAGTTCTTGCTATAATTATCTAGGCTAAACTTTACCTTTTTCCCCAAAAAAGAGTATGGGTTCTAATTTAGTTCTTATATTTTAAGAACTCTCTATTCTGCCCCTAAAAGTTTTTAATTTTATACAATATGGTCCTTCTGATATCAGATTGATGACGCTGTTATGAAAACTGATTGTCTGGCAAACATTCAGATGACCCAACTCTTTCATTTCTGTGGCGGCATTGTCATCAATTTGAATAGAATAACTACATGGCTTAAATTTAGAATTTCAAATTTGAACTTCTTGAAACCTAGGGGATATAGAACCTACTCTATATTTTAAGGCCAAGGCCCAAGACTATAGTTCAGCCATTTAACAAATATAACATAACTGCTGCATTAATAAGTCCCCAGTACACCAGAACTTCAAGATCAATTTGAAGTGGTAGTTTTCATTAAAATTGAAGAATGTTTCATTTGGAATAACTTTCAATGAACTTAAGCTCAATTGCATACGGAAAGAACTTCCCAAATACATAATACAGTAAACAATAGGGCACACAGATTTGCTAATACAATGCCAAATTCAGGTTTGAATGAAGGAAAGCCCCTTTACAGTTAAATAAAGGTTTCGTCAACTAGCTTTCCCACCTCTCTCGTCAGCTTATTAGCCAACAGATACACCAAAATTTTGGAAATATTGACTTTACATTTACAGGCAGAACAGCCTTGATGTGCAAATCACTCGTGTTCTCAAGTACTAGCATAATGAAAGAGGTATTCAGCTCTTCTCAAAGGTCCTTGCATCCTTGAACTTTGGAAAAAAAAAATTTTAAGTCATGCTTTACCACTGGCCAGCATTTTCTCATATCTAATAATACTATATCAAATGATTCTCAGTGTCATTAACTGGCAATTATCAATTCTGAATGACAGAAGAAAATGTGTTGCCAGACATCGGCAATTATTGATTAACAATATATTAAGTTAGGGGCACCATTATGGAATATGAACTCGCATAGCAGATTGCAATTGCATTCCTATCAATGAACCAAACATTAGAGTTGTTTAGTTCAAATTAAATGCATAAGTGCATCCTAGTACTTCATCTGTTATTAGAATTCCTTACTAAATCTAATTACCTATATACATCAGCATTCAGTTGTTGAATATGTTTTTATCTTTAATAGGTAATATATCGCATAAAGCTTCCGCATTCAGTTGTTGAATATGTTTTAATCTTTAATAGGTAATATATCGCATAAAGCTACCTGGTCCACCAGATATTGGAGAAGGGAAGCCTGAAAATCAAAACCATGCCATAATATTCACTCGTGGTGAAGCTCTCCAAGCGATTGATATGAACCAAGTAGGCTCCTTCTCAAGTAACTAGATGGATTAGTCATGTCCATGTTTGTTCTTATGGTGTCTGTTTTTTCAGGATAATTATTTGGAAGAAGCACTCAAAATCAGAAATCTTCTCCAAGAATTTCATCAGCACGAAGGACGGAGGCCCCCTACAATACTTGGTTTGAGGGAACACATATTCACAGGAAGGTTAGATTCTCCTCCAGTCTCATATGATACACTTACTACATCACGTGGCTAAGTAGTCAATACCATAAAATGGAAATCTGATTGGGGTCCACTGAGTCTGATAAGTTACACCAAGAGGTGTACAGCACATTAAGTTTTGGGGGTTGAAGTGATATACGAACATGAATAGTCTGTTGAATGAATATATTGTTCTTACATACGTTACAAAACAAATTCCATGACACCCATTAATATAAGTTCACTAATATATTTCAATGTCAGAATATAATTCTTGCTATGGTTTAAAGTTTCTCCAACCATTTGATGGACTTCATGGATTTTTTATGTATATAAAATATTTACAGAAAGTACCCAGGAATAATTCTATGATCTCGAGCAATATTTTATCAAGAGAAGGTTTTTCCCCTTCAAATTTTGGGGCCATTTTGACTTATTGTCAATATTATGTGTTCAATGCATAAAATATCACCAATCATTTTATCTTTTCTCCTCCACTGCAGTGTGTCTTCTCTAGCATGGTTCATGTCATATCAGGAGACCAGCTTTGTCACCATTGGTCAACGGCTTCTTGCCAGTCCTCTCAGGTAAGGGGATGCATTGTTTTGTGCGCTCATTCTTAAAAGATAAGGCAACTACTGAAAGTCTTTGTCCATGTCAACGTGCATGCATGTGTTCATGTGTAAGTCTGTTTGTTAAGTAGAATATTTGCCTGGTATGTCAACTAAACTTAGTCCCAACACTTTAAGGTTCACAAATTTGCAATCTATGATACATTTGTTTTCAATATTTTCATGCTATCTCAAATCCTTTTGTTGTATTTTATAACTCTACTGCTCTTTACCTATGTGCTCCTGCTTAGTTCTCATTCCTATGATTTTGATCTAATATCAGGGTACGATTCCACTATGGACATCCAGATGTATTTGACAGGGTATTTCACATCACAAGAGGTGGCATAAGCAAAGCATCCAAAACAATTAACTTAAGCGAAGATGTTTTTGCTGGTAAGAATTACTGTGATTTAGATTCTTACCCAATAGCCATTGTTAATTCACAACTACATAAATCTGATCTTGTGTAGGATTTAATTCTACTTTACGGCGGGGAAGTGTTACATACCATGAGTACATGCAAGTTGGCAAAGGTCGTGATGTAGGCCTAAATCAGATCTCAAAGTTTGAAGCCAAGGTAGCTAATGGAAACAGTGAGCAAACTCTAAGTCGTGATATATACCGCCTTGGACGTCAGTTTGATTTCTTCCGGATGCTATCTTGTTATTTCACAACCATTGGGTTTTACTTCAGTAGCCTGGTAAACCTTCCTATCCTCCAAAAACAGTCCTTTCTTTCTTTTAGCATAAGTGAACTGATAATCTATTAAATTTGTTATAGAACACAACTTCACTTACGAAAAGGATGTATCTATTAACTCAATCTTGAATATGAGATGAGATATAATCTATGAATTAAAAAAGAAAATAGACCTGACAGGCACATGATATAGATGGAAAAAAAATTGAAAGCTATTAATTATTTAATGAGAGTTCCCTTATATTAATAACTAATTGAGTTGCCAATGTCCTTGATGAAGTGCTTTGTTTTTCTGTCATATATGCAGCTGTCTTGCATTATTGGGAAATGATCCCTTGCAATATTTAAGTTATGGATTCTGCTGAAGTTAATGTTTAAGGATTTTTTTAAAAATAAAAAAAAAAATTTCATGTCAAGCCGGAACAACAGTCTTAGCTGATGCTTTTTCTTTCACTGGTGATATGTAATATTTTTGTGGTTAACTTGAAATTTGCTTTACAAATCCACAGATATCAGTGATTGCAATTTATGTGTTCCTCTACGGACAGCTATACCTTGTTCTTAGTGGTTTGGAGAAAGCACTTCTTCTTGAGGCTAGAGTACGGAACATACAATCCTTGGAAACAGCTCTTGCCTCCCAGTCATTTATACAGCTTGGTCTCCTAACAGGCTTACCAATGGTGATGGAGATTGGACTTGAGAAAGGGTTTCTTACAGCCCTTAAAGATTTTGTCCTCATGCAATTGCAGCTGGCTGCTGTTTTTTTCACTTTTTCCCTCGGAACAAAAACTCATCACTATGGCCGAACAATTCTGCATGGGGGTGCTAAGTACAGACCCACTGGGCGTAAGATCGTTGTGTTTCATGCTAGCTTCACGGAAAACTACAGATTGTATTCAAGAAGCCACTTTGTTAAAGGATTTGAATTATTGCTCTTGTTGATTGTCTATGATTTGTTCAGGAGGTCTTACCAGAGCAGCATGGCTTATGTGTTAATCACTTATTCCATTTGGTTCATGTCAATCACTTGGCTGTTTGCACCGTTTCTTTTTAATCCCTCTGGGTTCAGTTGGGGGAAGATAGTAGATGACTGGAAAGATTGGAATAAGTGGATCAGGCAGCAGGGTGGTATAGGAGTTCAACAGGATAAAAGTTGGCAATCTTGGTGGGATGATGAGCAAGCTCATCTTCGTCAGTCAGGGATGGGTTCTAGGTTAATTGAAATACTTCTTTCTCTTAGGTTTTTCATTTATCAGTATGGCCTCGTCTATCACCTCGACATCTCCCAACAGAGCAAAAATTTTCTGGTTTATCTGCTTTCATGGGTTGTGATTCTTGGGGTTGTCCTATTAGCCAAGGTAATTCATACCATTACCCTCAACTAGAGATTTTGTCTATATGCTTTTAGGTAATCTACTTGCATAATATGCATTTGTTTACGTGAATTGCATCTCATAGTCTCAAAATTTACTTTGGTTGAAGTTACTAAAGTTCTGGTTAGTAGAAATTACCTCATGAAGAAAATATGATTAGTTAACGGGTTCAAAATCTACAGATAATATTGTTTAGCTACACCAACTCCTGAGCCAAGAGATACTGCTGCCATTCAGATAAACTTTTTGTCTTTGCATGCAATTTTCATTTAAAATTTTAAATGACTCAATTGACATGCATTAGCATATATGTATTCATAGATGTGAATATGAACAAAGATTTATTCAATCAACACCACCAATAAGTTTTCTGAAGTTAGTCCTTCCTAGATCCCTGATTCTGGGTCTTTGGTAGCCTCAAAACTTTTCTTTCGAACTGTCTAAATCCAACATATACTAACCGTATCCTTGTACCGATGATCTCCAAAGTACTGAAAGGAAATAATACTAAAAATTAAATGAAAAATCATTAGAAAACGGAATAAAGTTCTTTGAATATTGGCTGAGGGCTGAGATAACTATCTCTGAGAATACAGAACAAAGAGTTCCTTAACACACTTTCTTGTAAGTTGATTTTGCTTGGCAACGCCTGGTTGACTATAAAAGTTTTGCAACACAATTTTTTAGGCTCTTTTTTGCTTATACTAGATGCTACAGAAATCCATTGATTTGCTTGAGTAAATAACAGAATTGGAACATATTATGCAGGCAGTCAACCTCGGAAGACAACTGTTCAGTGCTGAATATCACCTGTGGTTTAGACTATTCAAAGCATTCCTCTTCCTTGGTGTCCTATCCATTATAAGTACTCTTTCCATTATCTGTGATCTATCTTTTATGGACTTAATTGTGTGTTGTCTGGCATTTTTGCCTACCGGATGGGGCTTGATACTGGTAAGCTTAGCTGAAGAATTTTTTTACTTTTTTTTTTTCTTTGGACACCTATTCCTGGTTCCTTTTGAACTAATACTTTTGTTTCTTCAGATTGCACAAACTGTGAGGCCGAAGATAGAGAATACAGGACTGTGGTACTTCATCCGTCTACTTGCTCAAGCTTATGATCATGGAATGGGTGTAGTTCTTTTTGCACCCATAGCTATTTTGGCGTGGCTCCCAATTATATCTGCCTTCCAGACTCGTTTCCTTTTCAATGAGGCCTTCAATAGACACTTGCAAATCAAACCAATTCTTGCAGGGAAAAAGAAGCACAAATAATTTTTTCCAAAGCCAATGATGTGTTTATAGTGTATATGTACCAATAGTTAGTTTTTATTGTATGTAGGTAAAGTCAAGTTAATATTGATAAATTCTTGTATTTTTAGAAGAATTGCATAATATTGTAATGATTCATACATATTGGCTATTGCCTAATTTAAATTATAGAGATACAAGTTCAAATGTCGAAAAGCTTATTTTATTTCTTGTGGATAATTTGTGGTGCCCTCAAATCCCTCTCTTACCAAACAGTTGATTTAAGGTGACACTTTTTTTTTTTTTTTTTGAGATGTCCACACAAGATGGGAGAGGAGGATTCGAACTGGTGACCTCCGCTTTCTTATGCGTAGTCTCAGTCGATTGAGTTATCTTTTAGAGACGATCTAAGGTGACACTTGTGTTATCTATATAAGGTTGAGTAGGAATGCAATGAAAATATCGGAGTTTTTTTGGAACCATACCAAACATCACCAGAGTACTATGATCATTGTTGATACCAAATATTTCCAGTAGGCCCAAATAAAAGGCCCACTATGGTTTAATAGCCACGGCCCACTAAGCTGCCAACTGCACTTTTCCAAACGTATGTGTCATCGCCTGGTCTACCCCCAAATCATGCAGTTATGCACCATATTATGTTAAACCGATAATCAAGGAAGCGAAGCTATTCTCCAACAAACCCAATCTGGGAATAACAAAACCCGATTGGGAGATAACTAACCAGATCTCATTGAAATGAGTCCAGGTACATGAAGGGAGCATTATGCAACCTCCCAGAGAGTATTATGGGAGAAATATCCTCTCAACAAACCCAATGAGAGATATCCTCTCAACAAACTCAATCTCCTAAAAGGAGTCCAGGTGCATGCCAAATCACCAAGCGAACTACCCCGGAGATTATCATGGAGGAAATCGCTTAACCACTCCCACATATCAAGGAAGTCGAGTGAGAGTCCACAAGGACTCACCCACTCACTCACAGCATCTATAAAAGGAACACATACCGCAATGTCAAACGACAGTTAATTCTATCATTATTACTCTCAATTATTATTGCTTGTTATTTCCTTACTCTTATCATAACCAAATTCTCACTCAGGCATCGGAGGTGGCACGACCGCCACACCACCCACTTCACGGTCTGTCATTGCTGATCCTTTTTCTCATTCTTAGTAGGCTTTTGAATCGAGTCGTCACCAGGGTTGATAACTGTCTCAATAGTTGGTGCCGTCTGTGGGAATGAGGATCATATAGACGATCCAAAGTTCAAACAGGACAAAGTCATGAATGGTAGCCACAAGATCCCAAAGCCAACTTGGAAATCCTTACAACATGAACGATTACACCACCCTCCACACCAACCAGGGAATCTTAACCAACACAACACGGAAACAATGAGGCTCCTACTGCAATAGAGCTTCGAGAATCAACACAAGTAGAAGGATTCGTTACAAGCAAAAAAATCATTCTAAACAACCCGACGGACCTAAAGGGCCATTCCTCACCTGACGGACCTGAAGGGCCGTTCCTCACCCAACGAACCTGAAGGGCCATTCCTCACCAACGGAGAAGGCGGACCGACCGACGCCAAGATGGACGCTTTCCAAGCCAAATCAGAGATTATGACGCAACAATTGAATGGCTCACACAAACTTTCCAGCGATGGCTTCCGAGGAACGGACTTACCTTCCACCAAGAAAGTATACATGTATTTGTCCTCACGTCTCAAATATGCGCCCAAAGTAGATCTACATTCATGCCTCACAAATCGCTCTCAACTAGCACTAAATATGTTCTCACTGTTACCAGAAAAATGAGATAAGTCCATATTAACTTATCTTTTTATAAGTTAATTATGTCTGTTTACAATTTATGGCATGGATGAATATATGTGTTTTAATAAAAAAATACTCGAACATCAGATTCGATATAAAACTGTGCATTTAGGTATGAGATAGCTCAATAAGTTTTCTGCCTTTTTACAAGCACTTCGCTCCAAAACAAATTGGAGCACACATACCAATATTTTTATTATTATTGATCGGTGTCCTTGCAATTTTAAGAATAATTAAAAATCTATGAGAAAATACATATTCCACACGTCACTCTATTTTATACTTTTGAGTTTCAATGGTAGTTATGCTTCTTTTCAATTTAATGCTTAGGACAATTACTGATTGTTGTCATTTTTATGAGCACTACAAGACAAATCAACAAGGCTTTCATTTTTTTATAAAGCCTGACTAATCATGTCTATAGAACTAAGTGTCAATCTCTAAGTCTTTGATTACAAAAGCAAACAAGGTGCAATAAGCTGGAAGAGTACAATTTGCCCAATAAATACATTTATGATGTAGAATGGAAGTTGAAAGTTCCATTCTCTTATATGTGTTTGCTGGAAGTCAAAACGAGAATAAAGGAGATCAATGTTTTATTTCTAATTAACATATGTGCCTACTGTAAAGTGCAAAGGAGGGCTTAATTTTCTTGCTTCTCATCTCACTAATTGAGAAATATCATTGCTATTACTTGGGAGCACATGCTCTCTTTGGCCAAATTATTGTAGATCAATAAAAAGGGAAAGTTCGAGACACCCACACCAGGAAATAAGTCTATGAAAGTGTTGATCTTCGTAAAAAGCAAAATAAGTTTATACTTTGCGTTCTCTTTCTTATTTGCTTACTTGTAGCAATTTTCAATTTATTGAGACGAATTTTTGGCAATGTTCATATCTAGTCTATTTTTGACAGTAAAGAGATATGGTCATATTTTGTCTTTTTAATTCATTGCCTTTAAAATCTTAAGAGTAACAAGGGTTTGTATAAGAATGCATGTCTATCTTTCTGATCTATTGATTTTGCATAAAAAGGAAGCTTTTTTACCTCGGCTATCGTGAATTTCATTGACAAAGGAATATAAAAAAGTCATATAAAAAAAAAATGGTGAAAAGCATATATATATGGGAAAAACGTGGCTAGCTTTAGTTGCAGTCTTATCCCCTATGTTGTTTTGCTAATACCATTAATTATGCTTTACAACAAGCAATTCTATTTCATTAAAAGAAGCCATGATGTTACTCTCGTACATGTACTGGGATACTATGCCCAAGAGGCATACCCTGGAATATTTTAAAGAGAGGTAAATTTCAAAACTTTCGAGGTATATCGTGTACAAGTAGATGGGAAACACCTCTTTTGCATATGGCAGATAAGTACGAATATGTGCCTCATATATATAGTTACTGAGATTATGGTGCACTCAATCTATATTTAAATGACATTTATTTCTCTTTATTGTCATTTCTTTCATTTATATGAAGTTCCATATTGCATTGAAAGCCACCAGGTCCCTAGGTATGTGATGTCAATACATGATATAAATTGGGCTAAATCTGTTATAAGATATCTCACAGAGGAAAGGCTCCCGGAGGACACAAAAAAGGCCAAAGCAATCCGTTGTCGGGCAGCAAGGTACATAATCCAAAATGGCAATCTATACAAACAAAGGTTCATACATACACTTTTGCAATGTCTGTTGGAGGAGGAGGCAGAATATGTGTTAAGAGGAATTCATAAAGGCATATCTGGAAACCACTCGAGAAGGAGATCCCTAGCTCACAAAGCCTTAAGGGCAGGATACTATTGGCCAACCACGGCCCCAAGACGCACACGACAAGGTCAAAAAGTACAAGAAATGCCAGCAATTTTCCAACGTCCCAAGGAGTCTGCTGGAAGATCTTACATTAGTATTCACTCCCTGGCCGTTCTCCCAATGGGGAGTGGACATCGTCAGACCCCTACCACCAGGAAAGGGAGGAATCAAGTTTGTTGTGATAGTAGTCAACTACTTCACCAAATGAGCAGAAGAGTTACCAGAGACACTTCATTTGCCCTCGCATTTGGAAGTGAAGCTATGGTCCCAATCGAAATAGGCATGCCCAGTCACAAGCAAGCTAGCTTTAACGAGGAAGAAAACAGCGCCGCTTGGCGAGAAAATTTAGACTTACTGGATGAAAGAAGAACTCAGGCCGCCATACACATAGCAGCCTATCAACGGGCTGCTACAAGGTAATAAGAAGGTAAAACATCGTAGTTTCTATAATGGAGACCTTGTTTTTTCAGAAAGTGATGCATCCAATGAAAGACCTAGCCAACAGTAAGTTGGGTCCATCTTAGGAAGGCCCCTACAGACCAAAGGATAACCGACGGTCCAGAACATACCACCTAGAAACACTTGAAGGGAAACCATTAGCCCATCCTTGGAACACGGAACATCCCTGACATTACTATCAATAAACCCAGCAAAGGAAGGCACCGGCCAACACTTTCCAAGTATGAATCATACACAATTTGATTGCCCATATCCTCTTTTAGCTAACATGAACAAGCAAAAGAAGCGGAAGAAATCAAACAATTGAGCAAAAGAAATCAAACCAGGAGTTTCAAAGGTAGGAAACAAAATGAACAAAGGTGATTAGCTCCAAATTATCGTGTTATTTATTCCCCATTATGAATTCAATACACCAAAACTGACTTAAGCATTGGAGAGTCCCTGGTAACCCAGGGACGTTGTCCTAAGAATAACTCCAAATGGGCCCTTCAACGGTCCCACACCTCTCTTTCCGCCTTCAGAAAGACAAAGGGGCATTGATATGTCAAAGGTAAAACTCCACGTGTGTAACTATGAAATGGTGATGCATCATTATCCCACTCGGGTTGGTAGAGGTATACTCTGTACATACAAAACAGTACTCTGTTAAGTGTCAAAATATTCATATTTTACCCCTTAAACTTATATGTGTTAATTCCTTAGTGTTGTTAGTTTATGCCATTTTATTCATTTTCTGCATTTTCTATGTCTTTGTAGGTCTTTGGAAGAAAAGGAAGAAAACTTGGAAGTATTGAGCTTGAAGAGCAAATCTGGGAAAACCTGGAGGCTCTAGTAGTGCGATCGATCGCAGGGGACTTGCGACCAAGCGCACCACAAGCGGAATGACTAGACGAGCGCAAGGCGTGCACTCGTACGCAAACAAGGAGACTCGATCGCAGACGTGCAATCAAGCGCACACGGGCTGCAATCGATCGCACCCGTGCGCGGGAGAATAGTGAGCTGCGGCCAGAATGCCCTTTCCTTCCATATTAGGGTATTCCAAGTACCACTTGTAATAGGACTGAACCCTACAAATTTTCTAGGTTTACTAGTGTAACAAGGACTTCTAAAAGCCTATAAATAGATCTCTTAGCTTCTAGGAAAAAGTGTTGAGAAAGAGGCATAAGCTCTGGAAAGGAGCTGAAGGCTAGATCAAGAGGAGTTTGGTTTTTTCTTCTCTTCCACCTTTTATTTTGTTATGTAGTTTATATTTTAATTAGGGCTAGATTGAAGCCCTAATCATGTCTTTTTAGGATTTCAATATTGGTGCCTTTGCTACAATTATATTTTAGTGTATTTAACTTGATTAATTCCTGTTATCTTGAATTCCTCATATGTGTTTGCCTGATCAACATATGCATATGGTATAGACTAGTTAATTAAATCAATTTGGATGATCGAGTCTTGGGTTTAATAAGAGTAACAAAAGAAATCCACACCGGGTTCTTGGGTTAATCAATATGGGGAATCGGGAGTAGACACCCATGCCCTAGGCCTCATGTGTTTGTCGATTTCCAAAGATTTATGCTTTCTTAAAGAACAACTTAGTAGACACCCATGCTAAATCCTTTAAGAAAGAAAAAAAAATTAGAGTAGACACCCATGCCTAATTTGTTGCTTAAGGAGATCAATAGTTTAAGGAGTAGACACCCATACCCTTAGGTTGGCAAACATTAAATATACCGGTATGATTGGCGCATTGGCATATTGTGATCTTAATTAATCTGATTAGTGGTGGATATCAAAACCCTAATCCTTTTTAGTTTTAGTTTATCTTTTATTTTATTTCTTTATTTTAATTCAATCATGACAATTGAATTTTATCTTTTAATTAAATATGAATTACTTCTAAACATAATTTAGCAATCCTCATAGGAATGATCTCGTATTTGCCTGCTATACTATCGTTTGAACTTGTGCACTTGCGAGTAAAACATACCAAGTATTTGCCTATTAATTTAGGTGGGTATTTGGCGCTGTTGTCGGGGATTGGGGTAAATTTTGTTTAGAATTATTTTCCTTTACGCAGTTTCAGAGGACATCTGAACAACAGTATTGAAGCTGCTGTGACTACAAGGGAAAAATCTTCTTATGCAAGGTAGTCGATCTCAAGCCTCAACCATCTTTCTACTTGATCCAGAAATTGAGTGGACCATTCGACAAGGGCATAGAGACAACTCCGACACAGAAGAAGAAGAAGAAGTTGAGGAAACAATGGAAGAGCTGCTAGAAAACCCGCCGCCTGTGCGAAGGCCCATGAAGTAGTCTTTCATCCCGAAAAACCTCAATCAGCCATCATGCATAGCCTATCAACTGGAGGTGGAAGGCAATTACTACGTATCCCGCAAATACTCAATGCCTTGACTCACTTTAGAGGCACAGCTACGAAGGATCCAAACTTGCACCTCAAGGAGTTCTTTGATCTCTACAAGCTTCAGCATGTTCAAGGCCTAACTCCGAAAAGACTTAGTTTAGTCTTATTCCCTTTTTCCTTGAAAGACAATACTAAGTTGTGGTATAATTCCTTGCCTGTAGAATCCATTAATACTTGGGAAGAGTTGTCCAGCAAGTTCCTAAAGAAGTTCTTCCCCGCTCAAAAGATAAGGCAGCTTAAAAGGGAGCTTCAATCGTTCCAACAAAGAGACGGAGATCTTTTCTTTGAAGCGTGGGACCACTTCAATACGCTGCTTCTCAAGTGCCCACATCACAGCATGCCTCAAGATGATCAGGTACAAGCTTTTTATGAAGGTCTAAATGATATTAACAAGGGTATTGTTGATTCAGCTTGTGGAGGTGTGCTGATGGAAAAGAGCAGTGAGGAAGCCATAGAGCTATTTGAGACATTGAGTGAACACTCCCAACAATTCTCATCCAAAGGGAGGCAAGGAGTAAAGAGCAAGGGCATGTATGAAGTGAACCTGAGTGGTGGACCTCCAAATCAGATGGCTGTTGTGGAAAGAAAGCTAGATATGATTGTCAAAGCCATGACTACTCAGAACAACTCACCTAGTCAACAAGCCGCGCAACCCCAGGTATGTGCTTTATGTTCTCATTTTGATCACACTACTGAGACTTGCCACTTGTATTCATCTGCAGATCAAGAGCAAGTAAATTACGTGGGACAGAACAGTTATCCTCTCAAGAATAATCCCTACTCCAACACCTACAATCCAGGGTGGCAAAAGCACCCCAATTTCTCACGGAGTAACAATAATTAGAATGCTCTGAACCATCAAGGTCAGCAGAGGAACTACCAACAAGCAAGCCAACCAATGCAAGAATCAAAGCAGAATGACCTGGAAAGTATGGTATGCACCTTGGCAACTACGCAACGGGAATTCACGAATGATCAAAGACAAATCAATGCAAAAACCGATTAAGTGATGTGATGTAGACTACAATGCCTGGGAGTATTTGAGGAAGACCCGAATGGATAAGTGTGTGAAGATGCCCCAGAAGATGGTGACACGATCCCAGACTCGCGCAGCAAAAGAAGTAGCCCCTGGAACTGCGATTGATCGCACCTTGATTGCGATCGAGCACAGTTCCCCTGTTTTGGAGAATGGAGTTCCTAGAACTGCGACCGATGGCCCTTGTTTTGGCGATCGATCACATGATTGAGTGCAGAAGTCCCTGGAACTGCGACCGCACCTGCAACCAAGTGTAAGATCGAGTGCACAAGTCCCTGGTAGTGTGATCGATCGCAATCTACCTGCGATCGAGCGTACCCGGGGCCCTCTATGTTATTTTTCTGTTGTTATTTGTTTTAAACCGACTTAGTTTCCTTGTTTTACTTGGATTAGGGTTATGGGAGCCCTAATTCCATTCTTTATTAGTACTAGGGGTTTTGGGACTATAAATACATAATTATAGCCTCTTGAAAAGGGAGTTTTATGTTATTTGATCAGTTTTCCTTCAATAAGAATTACTTAGAGGAGTTTTCTTCATATTTTCCTTAAAACCCTAGATAGACTCTATTGTTTTGAGAAGAATTCTCAGATCCTTGATAGACTCAAATCTAAGAATTATTTATCCTTCTTCTTGTATTGTTTTATTCACTTCCACATAGTCAGGCTGCATCAGTTGGTATCAGAGCTCAGGCACTTTCCATGGCTCCAAACACAAGAGGGAGGAAGGGCAATCGCTTTGCAACCTTGCACGACGTGTATGAATGCAATGATTCAGTTCATGAAGAACATGAGGTGACACCGAGAAGGCGCGAGGAAGGGCAGATTGCGACTATGAGGGATCAAATTGAAGCCCTCACCACCCAACTAGCCGATGCACGCCTCCATGACTGGCATCTACGTCGACCCCCACCACGCATGCCGGAGGAGGAAGACGAAGATGACGACGGGTATGGATCTGCAAACCCTTTGCGGAGCACCAAACACAGGGCCGTCGACCCCCTGCGCAAGCTCATGCTAACAGGTGGGAGAGCGGGTTCAAACTTGAGATTCCAGAAGTCCATGGGGGTCTTGAACCCGAAGAATTTCTGGATAGGGTGGTGGCAGTTGAAGAGATTCTCGACTTCAAGGAGGTATCAAAAGATCGGCAAGTTTCTTTGGTTGCAACCAAATTTCGGGGAAGGGCTGCGGCATGGTGGTAGCAATTGAAGCAAGCTAGGGCACGCAAAGGCAAGAGAAAGCTCGACAATTGGGAACAATTATTGGGCAAGATGTGACCCGCCTTTTTGCCGCAAAACTAACTACGCACCATGTATCAACGGCTGCAAAATTGGAGTCAAGGTTCAAAGTCGGTAGATGAATACACAGACGAGTTCTACAAATTATTGACACGAGTTGATTTGTCTGAGACGGAGGAGCAATTAGTGTCACGGTATATTAGAGGGTTGAGGCCACAAATTCAAGACACATTGAACCTCTTTGACCTCGCCAAGGTGTCGGAGGCTCACCAAAAGGCGTTGTTAATTGAGAAGGTGTTGGCACGTGGGTCATTCAACTCATTTGGACGTAGTGGCAGTGGAAGCTACAACCGGTTAAGAATTCCGTTCACAACCTGGGAGACCCTTTCCCAAGTGAACGGCCCAAGTAAAAACCCCCCACCCATGGGGCAGCCAAGTCGACCCGGGGCTGCAACCGGGCCCAAGTGTTTTCGTTGTGGAGAGATGGGTCACCGGATGGCAGATTGTCGCAAGGGTGAGAAGTATGGAAAGGCCCTACTCGTCGATTTGGGAGAAGCCTTCGATGAGCAAGGCTATGGAGAAGAGCAAGCAGCAAATTTTGACAATTTCGATGGTGCCGAAGAAGAATTTGCCACTAGGGATGACACTCCTTTATTGATGGTGCGAAGGATATGTTATACACCCCGGAAGGTAGAGGGAGATGACGGACAGCGCCATAATCTTTTCCACACAATTTGCACGGTTGGAGGTAAAGGGTGCAAACTTGTTATTGATGGGGGCAGCTGTGAGAACGTCATGGCTGAAGAAACGGTTCAGAAGTTGGGCCATGCAACGGAAAGACACCCTACACCATATCGCTTTGTGTGGCTCAAGAAAGGGGACGAGGTAATTGTGTCTAAACGTTGCCTTGTAAGTTTTTCAATTGGGAAGAGATATAAGGATAAGGTATGGTGTGACGTGGTGATGATGGATGCGTGCCATATACTACTCAGGAGACCATGGCAATATGATAGGAATGTGCATCATGATGGAAGGAAGAACACATACAGTTTCTTGGTTGACAATGTGAAGCTCACTCTCTTACCTGATCCGGGTGAAAGTCCCAAACCTTCAACCGGAACGGGTCAAACATTGTTGGCTAGACATGAGTTCGTTAAGGAGATGTTAGAAGCGGATTGTGGGTACTTACTAGTGGGTAAAGAAGGCAAGAAGATAGAAGAGGTGCCGGAAGAAGCCAAGGGGTTAGTCGAAGAATTTGCGGATGTATTCTCGGTTGAATTACCCGATGAGCTACCTCCTCTTCGTGACATACAACACCAAATTGATTTGGTGCCGGGATCGAGTCTACCCAACCGACCACACTACTGCATGAGCCCTAAAGAGCATGAAGAGTTGAGGCGACAAGTGGAGGGGTTATTAGCCAAAGGACACATTAGAGAGAGCTTGAGTCCTTGTGCAGTATCGGCTTTACTCACTCCTACGAAGGATGGTTCATGGAGGATGTGCGTGGATAGTAGGGCCATAAACAAGATCACTATGAGGTATTGGTTCCCTATTCCCCGGTTGGATGATTTGCTAGATCAATTGAGCGGGGCAACTATATTCACCAAACTGGACCTAAGGAGTGGGTACCATCAAATTCGGGTGCAACCAAGTGATGAGTGGAAAACAGCATTCAAAACACGGGAGGGACTTTTTGAATGGTTGGTAATGGCGTTCGGATTATCTAATGCACCTAGCACATTCATGAGGATGATGAACCAAGCTTTTCGGCCTTTTATAGGGAGGTTTGTCGCCGTATACTTTGATGATATACTCATTTACAGCCCCAATAGAGAGATGCACCTTCTATATGTGAGGGAAGTACTTCAAGTGCTCCGGAAAGAGAAGTTCTATGCATCATCGGCCAAGTGTTCATTCATGATAGATTCGGTGCTTTTTCTTGGCTATGTGGTGTCTAAAGACGGGTTGGCAGTGGACGAAGCAAAAGTGGCAGTTGTTTGGGATTGGCCCACTCCTACAACATTACACGAGGTACGAAGTTCCCATGGATTGGTGTCCTTTTATAGGTGTTTCATTCATAATTTTAGCACCATCATGGCTCCTATCACGGAATGCATGAAGGCGGGGAAATTCTATTGGAGTGAGGCAGCTACCGCAGCATTTGAGTTAATTAAACTCAAGTTGACGATGGCTCCACTACTTCTCCTTCCGGATTTTGAATTGCCATTTGAGTTACATTGTGACACTTCCAAGGTCGGCATTGGAGTGGTTCTAAGTCAAGGTGGAAGACCGGTGGCATTTTTTAGTGAAAAGTTGAGTGGTTCAAGGCTTAACTATAGCACTTATGATGTGGAGTTTTACGCCTTAGTGCAATCATTGAGGCATTGGAGTTCCTACCTCGCCTACGATGATTTCATTTTGTACTCGGATCATGAGACGTTGAAGCACCTCAATAGTCAAGATAAGCTCTCCTCCCGGCATGCAAAGTGGGCTGCATATGTGCAACAATTCTCCTTCACCATCAAGCACAAGTCGGGAGCTTTGAACAAAGTGGCTGACGCCCTTAGCCGAAAGTTGACACTCTTGACCACCATGGCAAATGAGGTAATTGGTTTTGACCTTTTAAAGGATTCTTTATCAACTGACCCTCTTTTTAGCCCAATTGTTAATGATGTGTTGTTGGGAAATCGGAGTGATTTTGGCCTGCATAATGGGTTCCTCTTCAAGGGCACTCAACTATGCATCCCTGAGGGTAGTCTCCAGTTGTGAATTATTCAAGAGCGCCACAATGAAGGGCACATGGGGCGGGACAAAACTTTCCAATTGGTGAAGGAGAAGTTTTATTGGCCAAGTATGAGAAAGAAGGTGGAGAAGTTGGTGCGCTGCTGTAGGGTGTGCCAAGTATCAAAAGGAGCGACTACAAATGCCGGCTTATATATGCCGCTACCCATTCCGAAGGGTCCATGGACTAACGTGAGCATGGACTTTGTGTTGGGTTTACCACGGACCCAAAAAGGTAAGGATTCCATCTTTGTTGTAGTGGATCGATTCTCTAAGATGGTTCATTTTATTGCATGTAAAAAGACTGCCGATGCTGTGAACGTGGCGTAATTATATTTTCAAGAGGTATACCGTCTCCAGGGCCTTCCATTGTCCATAGTTTCCGACTGTGACACGCGATTCCTTAGCCACTTTTGGCAGTGCTTGTGGCAATTATCTCACACGAGACTTGATTTCAGTAGTGTTTACCATCCACAAACGAATGGGCAAACGGAAGTTGTTAATCGGTCATTGGGGGCGTTGCTTAAAAGCTTAGTGGGTGAACACCTCAAGTCAAGGGACCAGCAGTTGTACCAAGCTGAGTTTGCCTACAACCGATCCTTCAACCAAAGCACCGGCCTTAGTCCGTTCACCATTATCTATGGGAGTAATCCTCGGGCACCACTGGATTTAGCACCTCTCCCTGATTTAAAGAAAATACACACCAAGGCGGAGGACCTTATTGCACATATACAAGAGGGCCACAAGTTAACCATCAAGCACCTCGAAGACTCTACGGCCAAGTACAAGGCAGTGGCGGATAAGAAGCGGCGTGCTGTGGAATTTGAAGAAGGTGATTTTGTATGGGCAGTGCTCACCAAAGATAGATTTCCTATTGGTGAGTACAATAAACTAGCGGCTCGCAAGATTGGTCCTGTGGAGATTGTGAAGAAGATCAACCCCAATGCATATCAGTTGAAGTTACCGAGTCATATCAAGACTTTTGATGTCTTCAATGTCAAGCATCTTGTGCCCTTTATGGAAGATTCGTCAGAGGAAGATGCGAATTCGAGGGTGAATTATGTTCAACCTGGGGAGGATGATGTAGACTACAATGCCTGGGAGTATATGAGGAAGACCCGAATGGATAAGTGTGTGAAGATGCCCCAAAAGATGGTGACACGATGCCAGACTCGCGTAGCAAAAGAAGTAGCCCTTGGAATTGCGATCGATCGCACCTTGATTGCGATCGAGCTCAGTTCCCCTGTTTTGGAGAATGGAGTTCCTGGAACTGTGACCGATGGCCCCTGTTTCGGCGATCGATCGCATGATTGAGTGCAGAAGTCCCTGGAACTGCGACCGAGCGCAAGATCGAGCGCATAAGTCCCTAGTAGTGCGATAAATCGCAATCTACCTACGATCGAGCGCACTCGGGGCCCTCTATGTTATTTTTTCCCTGTTATTTGTTTTAAACTGACTTAGTTTCCTTGTTTTACTTGGATTAGGGTTGTGGGAGCCCTAATTCCGTTCTTTATTAGTACTAGGGGTTTTGGGACTATAAATACATAATTATAGCCTCTTGAAAAGGGAGTTTTATGTTATTTGATCAGTTTTCCTTCAATAAGAATTACTTAGAGAAGTTTTCTTCATATTTTCCTTAAAACCCTAGATAGACTCTATTGTTTTGAGAAGAATTCTCAGATCCTTGATAGACTCAAGATCTAAGAATTATTTATCCTTCTTCTTGTATTGTTTTATTCACTTCCACATAGTCAGGTTGCATCACGATGCAAAGAACCGAGCAAGCTATCCAAAGATTGGAAGTACAAATGGGGCAAATGGCTAAGGAGTTGAGTGAAAGAATACATGGTGAATTTCCATCCCAAACAATACCCAATCTAGGAGCATCTTCTTCGGGACAGAAATAAGAGAATAATAGGAGAACAACAGTTTGGCTGAAGATGTTAAACTTAGCGTTCATGGGAGGCACTCCATAGTTTATCCTGTTATTTTTCTATCTGTTTTTCAATTTATTTTTATCTTTAGTTTTGTGTGTGTTTCCTTTTAATTTGTTTTAGTGTTTTATTTTGCAGGGACAAGTGTGCTTCAGTTCAAGTTTGGGGGTGTGCTATGAGCCATACTATTCCAGATAATTTCGTCCATATCCCGGGTAAATTCTTTCCATGTTATAGACACATTGGGGACAATGTGTAATTTAAGTTTGGGGGTATGGGAGACGTTTTACACACACTTTGTCCTAGTTTTATTTTATTTTTATTTTTGTTGTTTATGAAAAGAAAAAAAACTGTCCCAGTTTTATTGTTTGTGAAATGGAAAAAAATATATATATATGCATGTTCATGTTTGTCTTAAAATTTTGGTTGATCTTAAGAATTGTGAATTGATTTCATTGGTGAGCTTAAAATTTGAACACATGATCTGATGATAAAATTTTTAAGTTTGGTTACTTGCTTTAGGCAATTGAGAATTCACATGTTGGATATGATCTTATACAAGCACATTAGCACATAATTTGTGGGGTATGACATGAAGTCTGATGTGTATGTTTCTATGTCCTGGGTGAAACTGGATGATCTATTAGATGGATACTTCGGCATATATATATATATGTGTGTGTGTGTGTGTGTGTGTGTGTGTGATAAAAAGAAAAAAAAATGATCATTGATAAGCTTTTCACTAAGTAACTGGACCTCTTGCCTTAAAGCATTGAGTGTTCACGTCAAAAGGTGAAGAATTTTGATTTGGTTAATGTCATGATTAGTTTGCTTTCGTAGCCTTTTTGACTCGTGTTAGTAAGTCCTAGGGGTGTCTCTACACCTAATGCCTTAAAACCATCTGGTTTGGGAGTCATTGACTTAACACTCGTTACATGGGTCAATTAGAAAGCTTAAGGGAACCAAACATTGCACAACCTGACGAAGAAGAAAAAGAAAAGAAAAAAAAAAAGAAAAAGAAAAATATGCCATTGCTGTTCATTCTAATAGGGATTTCAGTGAACTTTGAGATATTGAGACATTGCACATTGGAAATAATTGGAAGCTTCATATTTATGTGCTAGTTCACTTTACACTGTTTCAAACTTGTGATACCTTAGCATGTCTTTTGTAAGTGATTAAATTTTAAAATTCCAATTCATTGTGAAAATGGAGTTTATCTTTTTAAGCTTGCTAATGAATGAGAATCATGGTTTTGAGTGATACCTTAATTTTTGGATAACATGAACTCTTGCATGATGTTTGTGGGTAACATTCCTGGAAAACCCTCACGAGATTTCACTCGTTCTCTAGGGAATTCTTAGGGGTTTAAAAGGCTTGTTGCATATGCTAAATGCAATCGTACATCCCACGAAAGATGGATTTATCTTTTGTTTTTTGTTTTTCCATTTAGTTTTTAGTATCGTATTGCTAAGGGACTAGCAATATGTAAGTTTGGGAGTGTGTTAAGTGCCAAATATTCATATTTTAGCCCTTAAACTTATATGTGTTAATTCCTTAGTGTTGTTAGTTTAATGCATTTTATTCCTTTACTGTATTTTCTGTTTCTTTGTAGGCCTTTGGAAGAAAATGAAGAAAACCTGGAAGTATTGAGCTTAAAGAGCAAATTTGGGAAAAGCTGGAGGCTCTGGTAGTGCGATCGATCGTAGGGGACCTGCGATCGAGCGCACCACAAGCGGAATGACCTGACGAGCGCAAGGCGTGCGCTCGTGTGCACATAAGGAGACTCGATCGCAGACGTTCGATTGTGCTGAAGAATAGTAAGCTGTGGCTAGAATGCCCTTTCCTTCCATATTAGGGTATTTCAAGTCCCACTTGTAATAGGACTAAACCCTACGAATTTTCTAAGTTTACTAGTGTAACAAAGACTTCTAAAGGCTTATAAATAGACCTCTTAGCTTCTAGGAAAAAGTGTGGAGAAAAAGGCACAAGCTCTAGAAAGGAACTGAAGGCTAGATCAAAAGGAGTTTAGGTTTTTCTTCTCTTCCACCTTTTATTTTGTTATGTAGTTCATATTTTAATTAGGGCTAGATTGAAGCCTAATCATGTCTTTTTAGGATTTTAATATTGACGCCTTAATTATATTTTGGTGTATTTAACTTGATTAATTCCTGTTATCTTGAATTCCTCATATGTGTTTGCCTGATCAATATATGCATGTGGTATGAACTAGTTAATTAAATCAATTTGCATGATGGAGTCTTGGGTTTAAGAAGAGTAACAAAAGAAATCCACACCAGGTTCTTGGGTTAATCAACATGGGGAACCGGGAGTAGACACCCATGCCCTAGGCCTCATGTGTTTGTCGATTTCCACAGATTTATGCTTTCTTAAAGAACAACTTAGTAGACACCCATACTAAATCCTTTAAGAAAGAAAAGAATTAGAATAGACACCCATGCCTAATTCGTTGCTTAGGGAGATCAATAGCTTAAGGAGTAGACACCCATACACTTAGGTTGGCAAACATTAAATATACCGGTGTGATTGGCGCATTGGCATATTGTTATCTTAATTAGTCTGATTAGTGCTGGATATCAAAACCCTAATCCTTTTTAGTTTTAGTTTATCTTCTATTTTATTTCTTTATTTTAATTCAATCATGACAATTGAATTTTATCTTTTAATTAAATATGAATTACTTCTAAACATAATTTAGCAATCCTCATGGGAATGATCTCATATTTGCTTGCTATACTATCGTTTGATCTTGTGCACTTGCGAGTAAAAGGTACCAAGTATTTGCCTATTAATTTATGTGGGTATTTGGCATAAAATACTCCTTTATGCAGCTAGGTAAAACGGTGTCGGGTAGCCATCATCAAATTAAAACGCCTCCATTCGAATAACGGAAAACTTAAAGGTGAACATCCCACCTGGGTTGGTAGGCGTATGTGTCGTTATCTATAAACACACTTACCTATGCAGTTAGATAAAACAGTGTTGGGTAGCGTACATATTTTGCAACATTCTCCCAGTTTCACTATGTTAAGGATCTCATGTTAAAATTGAGAGGTCCTCTCTCCAGACTCTCTTACACACAAAGAGAGATGCCCTAACTTTCAAACTCAAAGAGGGCAGATATGAAGATTCGCAGGAAAAGAAAATATACAAATCTCCACATATGCTAGCAAGGGTACACTCCGGCAAACAGTACTCCCTTGCGTAAGAGCTGTAAAAGTCCTACTTACATACATACATACATACATACATGCATACATACATCCGATCATGCATCTATTCATGCATGCATCCACTCATACATGCATCCATACATTTACCTACGGACTCATGCTTTGAACCTCATACCACTCAAACAGTGCACGAGTATGGCTACTGTTGTGCAAATTTATTTAACTCGCAAGTGCACGAATCGATTGTAGTTTAATGGATTGCAAGTGCGAGGTCGATCCCACAGAGAATTGTATTTTTGAAAGAGCAATTTATATCTAAACTAATTAAATCCTAATCTAGTTCCAAAAGGGTTTTGATTTTTGAGTTTTGAAAATTAAAGGATAAACATAAACTAAATAAAATAAGTAAATCTAAGGATAAAGGTACTAAGGTTTGGGAATTCACACTCACCAAATCATAACAACATACTTTATGTTCATCAATATTAATCCGAAGTTCTCACAAATTAAATCATAGATATGTTTTACTATACTTCAAAGAATTAATCAAAACCATCCCATGTATCCATTCATTGACCAAATCACAAAAAGAATCCAAATTCAATTGAAACACCAGATGTATCCGTAGAACAAATCACAAGGGATATCCAATTTTTATGAGTTAAAAGCCAAGCAATCAATCATATGAAATTATCTCAAATCATCACATGTATCCTTGAATCACAAGAGATATCCAAGAATCACTCCATACAATTGATTAGAAGTAAAACAATTGAAATAAAAAACCCAATAAAATCAGAATAATAAAAACTTACATAAAAGTATTGATGTTCTTCATCGGTGAGGCTTCATCCCCAACCTTAGTTGAGAATTTAGCTCCACATAAAAATAAAATCTAAACCTAAACCTAAACCTAAAGAAAAACTAAACAAAAGAATTTTGCTCTCTGGGATTGTCTGTCTTTTCTTGAATGCAAAGAAGTCTATTTATAGGCTTAGGGAAGTCCTAGAAGCCCAAGTAAACTTAGATAATTCGGAGGTCTGTCTCCAAGTCAAAATAGAAGTCTGAAATCGGAATAGGATTCGTCCAGATTTGTGTCCTTTAATTGCGGGGCGATTTTGACATAGTAACTGTACGAATTACAAAAATCCTATTTCACAACCAATTGTAGTATTTTGAGCTAGCTTTCCAATGCCATTTGAATCACTTCAATCCGATATTTGAACAGAGAGTTATCGTCAAAATACTAAGACGTGTGCAGAATCTGAATTTGAATCCGATCCGAAATCTTATCCAATCTGAACTTTAATCTGATTTAACCTTTCCTTAGATTTGGTTAGACTTAACCACACAATCTAGGTCTTCTCAAAGTATGCTTTCTTCCAAACTTCGCATTTTTCCCTTTAAAGCTGCAGTTTTTCTTCAATGACCTACAACATACTAAAAACACAAAACTAACACAAAATATTAAAAAACGACACAACTAAAGGATTAACTAATGTAAATAAAAGGGTCCAAATATGCAATATTTGGCACTTATCAGCTACATACAAAATCACCATCTTCGGATTAATGTAGAATTTTCCTGACTTTGGTGGAGCATCCTCGGATCAAATTCAAAGAAATATATACAAGATTTGCAAAAACAAAGGTAACATTTCGGATGTGGATAAAAGAAACTTTACTCCCATTAGGCCACCACTGTGCCCTAAGGGAATGGCGGGGTACTGTTGATACCAAATATTTCCAGCAGACCTAGATAAAAGGCTCGCTATGGTTTAATGGCCACGACCCACTAAACTGCCAAGCACACGTTTCCAAATGTATGTGCCATTGCCTGGTCCACCCCCAAATCATGCAATTATACACCATATTTTGCTAAACAGATAATCAAGGAAGCGAAGCTATTCTCCAACAAACCCAATCTGGGAATAACAAAACCAGATTGGGAGATAACTAACCAGATCTCACTGAAATGATTCCAGGTACATGAAGGGAGCATTATGCAACCTCCTAGGGATTATTATGGGAGAGATATCCTCTGAACAAACTCAATGAGAGATATCTTCTCAACAAACTCAATCTCCTAAAAGGAGTCCAAGTGCATGCCAAATCACCAGGCAAACTATCCCAGAGATTATCATGCAGGAAATCACTTAACCACTCCCACGTATCAAGGAAGTCGAGTGAGAGTCCCACAACGACTCACCCACTCACTCACAGCATCTATAAAGAGAGGGGATTCCACAACCAAGATCGAAGAGACGAAAGAGATGATGGATGGTATTAAGACGATGATGTAACACTCCGGTCCCATATTGTGTAGATTAGAAGAAGCCCACATAGAGTGGGTGGTTTATAAAAATAGTTATGAGTGCTAAGTCCTACATTGCTTAGTTACTAGATGAAACTGGGCTTTATAATGAATTCTAGGGAAGCTCCAAATTAAGTAGTCCTTTTAGGGTGCTAGTGCGGATGTGGCTAGCACTTATCCTTGGGTCGTTACAAGTTGTATCAAAGCCACCTAGTAATGCCAAGTCATGTGGTACTAGTGCATTTCATGATGTGGCCCTGACGAGGACGTCAAGAATTTAAAAGGGGGAGTTTGTAACTGTAATGACCGATAAATTATTTAATGCCTTTATTATGATTAAATAAAAATACGTTAGATTTGTATGGTAAAATAATATAAGATGCCCATTTCTTATATTGTGGGCCATAGTGAAAAGCCCATTTAATGAGAGAACTAAACTACCCATTTTGAGCCCAAGCATTAATGTCAAGTTTTTGCCCATTCTCCCTCAAATTCATTTAAGCTAGAGGGGCATTTCTATAATTTCTGCATCACACCCTTATCCACTCCCTTGGCCCACGTGAAATACACATTGAGCTTACCTTCTTCCACATTTTTAGCTTCTCCTCACTTGAGAAGAACCAACCCATCCGAAAGTCTCCCCCATTTCCTCTCTTCTCTCATTTTTTCCTCTCCCACATTAAGCATGAAGGTTGGCCATGGATTTTGAGCTTCTAATAGTGAAGGCATAGCAAATAGTGAGCTTTTATGGGTTTACAAGATAATGTGATGATTATGTTGTTATGAGCATTTTGATGGTTTGCATAATTTATGACATGATTCTATGATTTTATGATATGAGTTATGATAGCATATGAGTTCAAGAATTTATTGACATAAGCATGAACATGGCGTGAGCAATGAAACGGAAACGAGGTTCAACTCCGATAGTGATTGAGTATGGTCTCACTACCGTAGAGCTGGCCTTTGCATAACGGAAATGGGGTTTCAACTCCGGTGGTGATTGGGTGTGGTCTCACTACCGTAGAGTTGGCCCCATGCATAGTGGAAAATGGGGTGACAACTTCGGTGGTGATTGTGTGTGGTCTCACTACCGTAGAGCTGGCCCATGCATAACGAAAACGAGGGTGACAACTTCGGTGGTGATTGAGTGTGGTCTCACTACCGTAGAGCTGGCCCCATGCATAATGGAAAACGGGGTGACAACTCCGGTGGTGATTGAGTGTGGTCTCATTACCAAGAGTTGGCCTCATGTATGACTACTGTGGTGATTATGGTCTCACTACCGAGAGTTGGCCACATGTATGACTCCAGTGGTGATTGAGTATGGTCTCACTACCGTGGAGTTGACCTCATGCGTAATGGAAAACGAGGTGATGGCTCCTAATGGTGATTGAGTATGGTCTCACTACCATTGAGCTGGCCACATGTATGACTCCGGTGGTGATAGAGTATGGTCTCACTACCATTGAGCGGGCCTCATGTAGAACTTTGGTGGTGATTGAGTATTGTCTCACTACCGAGAGCTAGCCTCATAATGGAACTGGCACAAGATGATGAGCATGAGCATAAGCATGCATAGTATATGATTGTATGATGATGATGATTGGTTTTGTATGATTTTTATACTGGACGTATCAATATGCATATGTGACTGGTACGGGACGGAACATATATGTATATTGTTATGGCTAGACATTGCATGATGACTTCCCTATGCTTTATCGTTGAGCTATGTATCTTGTAAGTGTGAACAAGGTGCAATTGTTATTTTGGATAAAACTAGTAAGTTTTATACTATTGAGCGTCTTTTTTTTTATGGAGACGGTGGGCTCATAATTCCACCTGTATCATGGGTGGTGGTGATCCTATGATGCAGACGAAGCTGTTAATATGGATGCAGGTGTAGGTACCTTCGATGATGACCCAGTGGCTATGTACTTGGGTTACACAATCGTCTAAGGCATTGACTCGTCAGATGTCATTTTGTTGTACTAGATGATAGTCCCATTTTGTATAAGCATTCATGGATGTGCTTAGCAGTGGGTATTTTGTAGATGGCTCGTGTCGTATGTGACACTTTTGTATAGCCATTCTTTTGTATGAAAAATTTTATCACCTAGATGTACTAATCAGCTCTTACGTGTTATGTAGGTCTTTACTCTATTTATATTTCACTACAAAGATATGAACTCTGATGAATCGTTGATCATTTATGTAGCTCTGTGTGGCATATTATACTGTCAATCAGGTTAATGCATGGGTTCATGGCATACTGCGGTATCGCCATGCCAATGTGACAATTCGCTTTATTGTGGGTAATGTTTTTTAAAAGAAAAATTTTTAGTCATGTTTTATTAAGCGGGTCGCCACAGTAACACCCAGGTCCCATATTGGGAATATGAGAAGAAGCCTACATATTGTAGGTGGTTTATAAAAATAGTTATGAGTGCTAAGTCCCATATTGCCTAATTACTAGGTGAAACTGGGCTTTATAATGAATTTTAGGGAAGCTCCAAATTGACTAGTCCTTTTGGGATGATAGCGCAGATGTGGCAAGCACTTTTTCCTAGGTTGTTACAGATGATGTTCACAATAATTTTTGGGGGGGACGTCAAATACGTACCAGGGCTCTCCATCTGGATTTCCCTCGCTTTGATTCCGACAACCCCTTTGGATGGTCATATAAAGTTAACCTATTTTTTGACTATTACCAGATGCCCTTGCTCCAAAACCTCCACATGGCTTCCTTTCACATGGAAGGTGAGGCACTAGTCTTGTTCCAAGACTCTGATGAAACGGGTCAATTTCCTACATGGGAGATTTTCCATCAAGCTCTTCTTACTCGGTTTGGCCCGGCGTATGATGATCATATGGAATCCATGGTGAAGCTTAGACAGACCTCTGTGGTGGAAGAGTATACAGTCCAGTTTGAGTCCCTCTCTAATCGCCTTCGTGGGCTCTTTAAAGCGTATAAACTGAGTTGCTTTCTCAGTGGTCTTAAAGACGAGGTTCGAGTTCCCTTAAGGATGTTAGGGCCTTGCACTCTAATAGCAGCCTTTGGGTTGGCTAAGTTGTAGGAGGAGTACTTGTCTAGCTCCTGCAGAACCTTTAAACCTCAAGGTCCTTCCTTTTCCTATGGTTGGCAACAATGGGGGCTGCCTGGATCGTCTTCCAGCCAACAAGGGGGTCTCAAATGTCTCAATACTCCTCTACATCCAAAGCTTCAACTATGTTACCTGTTCAGAAAATTTCACCAGCTCAAATGCGTGAACGAAAAGAGAAGGGCTTATGTTGCAATTGCGAAGAAAGTGGAGTCATACTCATAAATGTAGGGCCCTTAAACCTTATCTTTTGCATGGAACTAAGATATCTACTGATGAGAAGACCGATGACATTTTCTATGATATCTCTAATAAGGTAGAACCTTTGTCAGAACCTATTATTCATGAGATGTTAGAACCTGAAATTTCGTTAAATACTATATCTTGCTCATTGAACCCTAAAACTATGCGATTGGTGGGGGTCATTAAAAATCAAAGAGTTGTGATTTTAACTGATTTAGGTAGCACTTATAATTTTATCGACACATCTGTGTTCAACAAGGTTTCTTTGGGTTTAATTCTGCCTCACCATCTACAAGTGAGGGTGGTGAATGGGGCAACAATCATGAGTGAGGGTAGGTGTAAATCTGTTTCTTTAAGGGTGCAAGGTCATTCCATTACTACAGAATTTTACCTTATTCCATTGGGAGGGTGTGATGTTGTATTGGGAGTGGAATTGTTGAGAACCCTAGGTCCTGTATTATGGGATTTCTTTCGCATGACAATGCAATTTGGTCAAGGCTCTAGCCTCACACTGTTAAAGGGTTTAAACCCTACGGGTTTGACTATGGAAGATGGCCACCATTTCGTAAGGTCTTCTAACTCTGAAAATAAGGGTTTCTTCTTACAATTTTTGACTCAAGAAGTGGGCTATGACATTCCAGATTGCTCTGTCCAGATCAAGGAATTATTGGGAGGGTTTAAGAAGGTTTTTGAGGAACCTAAGGGGCTACCACCACCTAGAAGTCAGAATTGTCAAATCCGACTTAAAGGGACACAACCTATTAGTGTAAGACCCTATAGGTACCCTTACTTCCAAAAGACAGAGATTGAGAAGATTGTGAAGGAACTCTTGCAAATGGGGGTAATTCGACCTAGCCAAAGTCCTTTTTCCTCCTCGGTCTTGTTGGTTCGTAAGGCGGATGGAAGTTGGCGTATGTGTGTCGACTACGGGGCTTTAAATCAGAACACCATCAATGATAAATATCATATTCCTATAATCGATGAACTCTTTGGGGCTCAATTTTTTCCTAAACTGGATTTACGATTCGGTTATCACCAAATACGGGTCTAGCTGGAGGATGTGCCTAAAACAGCCTTTCAGACTCATGAAGGGCACTATGAGTTTCTTGTCAAGCCCTTCGGTCTCACCAATGCACCCTCGACATTCCAAGGTTTAATAAGTGGCATATTCAAACCTTTCCTACAACAATTTGTCGCGGTTTTCTTCGATGACATATTGGTCTATAGTAAGTAGTTGGATGAGCACCTAACTCACTTGGAAACAGTTTTGGGTGTATTACAAACTAACAGACTTTATGCTAAGGTTTCTAAATGTAGGTTTGGTGTCTCGGAGATTGATTACTCAGTTTTCTTCGATAGGAAAATCAATTAACTAGTAATTGACCCCATGGTTCGTCTCCCAGCCCTATCCCTCACGGGACAAGACTCGGGGATCATAACCTCTTATATATGAGAGACTTTAGCGGAAGACTTTTAAACTATAGGAATAGAGAGTAGTAACTAAAACAACCACACACATACACCAGAGTAAACATCACATAAATATGTCACCAAAGTATCGGTCAACAAACTATCATAACATATTACAAACCACTAGATGATTGTCTTACAAAAGATAAAAAGATCAAAGCCTAAGTTTAAGTAATGCCAAAGAGATGACAATCTTGATCATTGCCTCCCACGTGGTTCCTCCTTCATCCCATATGGAAGTCAGCCAAACAGGGTCTATGTCTTCAAAAACAACTCGGATCATGTCTTGAGCAATCACCGAAGTCGGGTCCGTAGGCATCTTCTATGCTAGCTAAACTGCACAATTATTCATAGTGGACGGAGAAACATAAAAAGGGGGGGTAAGTCCAAGGACTTAGTGAAAATTAATGCATATAATACCCATGTCATTATTTTGTGATGAACTCCGTTTGGTAAAGAATGTGATAGTTTAATCATGACAGTTAAACAAGGATGCAATATAGATATAATACATGCTTATGATCATAAGTAACAGTGATAGTTCAACAGTATGGTCTACCCGAGATATTGCCCATTCTCAGCAGGGTTGGTATTGTCCCGAGGGACCTATAATACAATGCCCGTGCCCCGACTATTGTACGCTATTGTCCATAACACTAGCAGCCTGACCAAGTTCGACCTCAGGTGGCCCACGCTTCTAATGATGTACGTCTTGTAATGACCGCCCGTTAAGACTGTGCCAATCACGAAACAACCATTGGATCCAAATCCCATATATCACACACATTTGACCTTAAAGTTAACATGTATAATAAGCCCAAGGCCGTTATCCCGCACATACTGGTGTACCATGTCATACAATGCAATTAATCTTTTTCGAATTTTACATGTATGCTTTTACAGATCTTAATGTCAATATCTTGTTAAGTAGCACATTTTCACAAAAAGCTAGAGTTCATGCACAACATATGTATATTGTGAGAGTCGTAAATATGCATGTTTTGGTACATAAAATAATCGTACAATGTGGGAAAATAAATGGTGAGCATTATGTGAGTTAAAAACTCATCTGGGTTGTAAAGATTCTCCGAGTATCCCTCCACACATTTCGGGTTCTCTAAATCTGTGGAACACCTATTGTAAGTTCTAAGTCCAACTAAAACGAACCTAGAACATGAAAACAAAGGCTATCGGACGATTGGTAAAAATGGTGTTCACTAGAATGCTTCTGACCGTACATCCGGGTCCGTGGCCGTACGTCCACCCAGAAGGCTCGTACGTCCTGTCTCGTGGCCGTATGTCCACCCAAAAGGTTCAGGTAAAATCTCATTTGTTCTAAATGTCCTCCTATCCTCCCAACAGGTTTTAAAACTACCCAAAAGGATTTCTAAAACTCCCTTTCTCAAAATAAAGCCTCCATGCACGAGAAAACACGTTCAACAAGGATGAAACACTAACCCAACCCAAATCAAGATTAAAGCTCAACCTAGCTAGAAACTCAAACTAACAACTAAGCTAGTCAAGAAAAGTAGTATAACAACTAAAGATAAACTTAAGCGTAGAAGGTTACCTCTTAGACGCAAGGTCTTCAAGAAATTACTTCTCCTTCTTCACAAATCTCTCAAAAGCACAAGAACACTCACACGGGGGATTTTAGAGAGCTTGGGAATGAAAATGAGCTTGAGAGGGCGAGGGGTAAGGGGTATTTATAGGTGAGAAAAAGTTGAGGGTGCTACAGGCTATTCTAAAAAAGTAGCGTACGTACGGTACTATGGGGCGTACGTACGGTACCGTTTACCCAGCAAACCAAAGGTTGTTGTGTACATTTAGGCATTATCCAGGGGTTATCCAAAAGTTAGCGTACGTCTGGATGGTCCAACTGCGTACGTCCTTGAACTATTGGCAGGCGTACGTACTATTGTGACAAATACCCTCCTAAATTAATAGGCGAATATTTGGTACGTTTTAACTCGCATGTGCACAAGATCAAACGATAGTATAGTTAGGCAAATACGAGATCATTCCAATGAGGATTGTTGATTTTCCTTAGAATTGATTTTCTAAATTAAATAGCAAGATTTGTCACGAAATTGATATAATGAAAAAGAAATAAAGATAAATGAAAGTGTTAGGGGTTTTGACATTCACCAATAATCAGACTAATTAAGATAACAATATGCCAATGCTCCAATCATACCGGTATATTTAATGTTTGCCAACCTAAGGGCATGAGTGTATTCTCCTTAAGCTACGGATCTTCCTAAGCAACAAATTAGGCATGGGTGTCAACTAAGTTGTTATTTAAGAAAGCATAAATCTATAGAAATCGACAAACCCATGAAGCCTAGGGTATGGGTGTCTACTCCCGGTTTTCCATGTTGATAAATCCAAGAACCCCAATGGCAAGATTCCTTGTCACTCTATTAAGCATAGGTTTCGGTCATCCAAATTGACTTAGATAACAAATCCATACCACATGCATATGTTGATTAGGCACATTCATACGAGGAATTCAATGAACTAGAAAATAATCAATTTAAATATACCAAAATATGATTGTAACAAAGGCGCCAATATTGAAATCCTAGAAAGACATGATTAGGGGTTCAATCTAGCCCCTAACTAAAGAGTTAGTTGCACATAATTAAAATAAAGGGGGGAAAAAAAAAAGAACCGAAAACGACTCTTGGAAGTAGCCTCCAAATTCTCCTCTCTGAAATTGTGTGTTCCTATGAGGCGTAGAGGTCTATTTATAGGCTTTAGGAAAACCCAAAAAGCCCTAGAAACCCTAGTAAAGTCGGAGGTTTAAGTCCTAGATCAACTAGGATTTGGAAAACCTAATTTAATGTGGAAAAAGAGTCTGGCCGCATGTCTTTTCGCTCCAGCGCACGAGTTCGCTTGATCCTAGGAGTTGTGCTCGAGCGCAAGCATGCACTCGATCTCATGTATTCTATGCTTGGTCGCAGATGCGTTCGAGTCTTCTTCTTGTGCGTGAGGGCGCATGTTGTGCTCGCTCCTTGACTTGGGCGCTCGAACCTAGGTGTAATGCGCTCGATCGCACTGTGCTTGGATGCTTGTGCTTAATCCAAAACTTCCAGCTTTTTCCCAATTTTGTCTCTTATGCTCGAACTTTCTAGAAATGCTTCCTTTTCTTCCATGATCTATGAAAACATACAAAACACAAAAAGGAAATAAAATAGCACAAAATAACAAGACTAAGAAATTAACAAGTGTAACTTAAGAGGCTAAAATATGAATATTTTAGCACTTATCACACCCCCAAACTTGCATATTGCTAGTCCCTTAGCAATACGAAACTAAAAATAAAATGAAAAATAGAAAACAAAAAGATAAATCCATCTTTCGTGGGATGTACGATTGCATTTAGCATATGCAACAAGTCTTTTAAACCCCCAGGCATCCCTAGTAGGACGAGTGAAGTCTCGTGAGGGTTTATCAGAAAATGTTACCTACAAACATTATGCAAAGTTCATGTCATCTATAAAATTAAGGTATCACTCAAAACCATGATTTTTATTCATTAGCAAGCTTAAAAGATAAACTCAATCTTCTCAATGAATTGAATTTTAAAGTTTAACCACTAACAAAAGGCAGGCAGAGGCATCACAAGTTCAAAAAAGTGTAAAGTGAACTAGAACATGAATATGAAGCTTCCAATTATTTTCAATGTGCAATGCCTCAATATCTCAAAGTTTACTAAAATCCCCATCAGAATGAATAACTATGGCATAACTTTCTTTTTTCTTCTTTTTGGTCAGGTTGTGCAATGTTTGGTTCCCTTAAGCTTTTTAATTGACCCATGTAACGAGTGTTAAGTCAATGACTCCCAAACCAGGTGGTTTTAGGGTATTAGGTGTAAAGACACCCTGAAGGACTTACTAACTCGAGTCAAAAAGGCTACGAAACCAAACTAACCATGACATTAACCAAATCAAAATTCTCACCTTTTGACGTGAACACCCATTGCTTAATGAGGCAAGAGGTACAGTTATTTAGTGAAAAAGTTTTTCAATGATCTTTTTTTATTATTATTATTATTCAGGTAGTATGTCAAGTATCCATCGAAGAAGTCATCCAGTTTCACCCAAGACATAGAAACATATACATCATACTCTCATGTCATAGCCCACATACTATGTGCTAATATGCTTGTGTCAGATCAAATCAAACATGTGAATTCTCAAATGCCTAAAGTAAGTAACCAAACTTAAAAACTCTATCATCAGATCATGTATTCAAAATTTTAAGCTCACCAATGAAAATTAAATCACAATTTTTTTTTAGATCAACCAAAATTTTAAGACAAACATGAACATACATTTTTTCAAAAATGGGACAAAGTGTGTGTAAATGTCTCCCATACCCCAAACTTAAATTACACATTACCCTCATGTGTATATATAAAGGAAAGATCATATTAGGGAGATGAGAAAACTTAGCTGGAATCGGTATGGCTCATAGCATACCCCAAACTTGAATATAAGCACACTTGTCCTTCAAGCAAATAATTGATACTCCAACCAAATACCAGTCAAGTGCAACACATTGTTGTAAAAAGTATAATCAAAGAATGAACATGGAACAACAAAGGAAAGGATAAAACCTGGATGGAGATCATGGACCCTAGCCTGATGGAGGACTTGAGTGCATAGGGCCAGCGCTCGAACCTATGAAGCTGACTCATTTAGTCAAAATATATGGGATCCTCCAAGCCAATGGAATCCTCATCATTGAAGCGCTTAGTGCTCTTTGACCTTTAAGTTTAAACTTGAAGCAGCAATCTTTTCTTCTCTTGGACCAAAGAGAATGAATTTTACCTACAGAAAGGTAATTCCAATTGTCTGCGGATTGGGGTGGACTACTCTAAGTCTTCTCAAACAATTTCTTATATGGAAGGGAATCATGAACTGGAATAACATGAGGAGAATACTGAGGGAGTTTTTCTATCTTGATGGTCTCTTTATGCTCATCACATAGCCTCACCAGACTTCTCTCTTGGACTCTCTGTATGTCTAGAATAGGAGCTGATGTTGAAGAAGTCTTAGTGCTCACTTCTTTTTCCCAATGTGGTTCTTGTAGAACCTCAATTTGCTCTTCCTTCCTCTCTTCCACTTGATTTTCAACCACTTCTTCACTCTTAAGTGTGAGGATAGCTTGCTCATGATAGTAAGTACACTCATCCTCCATGTAATGTCCATTAGGATTGGCCACCAACTGACTTTGAAACTCTTCTTCTTTTCTATTGAGGATATCGTCTATCTTGTAGATGGATTGCAGCGGTTGCTTACCGTCCTCCACTTGGCTTTAAATTTGTTGAGAAGTGCTGAAAAGTCATAACTCTCTGGAGGTGGTGGCTCTTCTTGGTATTGTTGAGGCCAATAGATGGGAGATGCCTTCTCTTCAGCTTCTATATTGGCGTCGATGGATTGCAACAGCTGAATATTGGCTTTACTGTGGTTAAGAAAAGCTGGCATTGTTTCTTCTAAGTCAGAACTCTTTGGGGGAGGCGGTTTTTCATGGTACTGCTGTGTGGAGCTAATTAAGAGGAATATGATTGATCATAAAACGCGGATATGATTGATGGTTCAGTTTATGAAATTGTGGAGCATGATTTCCAGGAGCTTGAGCTTGCCATGAGAGATAAGAGTGTTGGTTCCATGCCGAGCTATTGGAATCAGAATAGCCGTCGTTCCCCGATCTAGAGAACGATGTGTTCATATGCCCATAAGAATAGTTAGAAAATTGTCTTGTTGAAGGACAATCTCTAACATGGTGATAAGGGTTATGGCAATATGAACATGGTCCATGGGGTGTCGAAATGTTTCCCCACATGAGTGAAAACAAAAATAAAATAACAAAAAGATATTAAAACCGAAAGGAAAATTAAAAATAAAAAATAAAAAAAAATAAAAAAAAAAAACTTATGAAGATGCAAACTCGACTGATCCTGCATGAAAAGAAAAAAAAAAATCAGATCCATAATTAAAACAATTTCAATGCTGCTGTCCGAATGAGTGATCAATCGCACTAGTTAGTGCGCTCGATCGCCCTCTCGATCCCCTTGGAATGGGCGCTTGAGCGCACCTCCATAGACAGCACAGAAACTGCGAAAAACCAGAAAACAGAAAAATTAAAAATTAAAACAAAATAAAATAATCTAGGAAAAAAAAAATTCTAAACAACATTAAACAATCTCTGGCAACAGTGCCAAAAACTTGTTGTGCAAATATCCACCTAAATTAATAGGCAAATAAATGTACACTTTACTCGCAAGTGCATAAGATCAAAACGATAGTATATGGTGCAATTATGAGATCATTCCCACAAAGATTGTTGATTTGGTTTAAAACAGTTTTTCCAAATTAAAATACCAAATTTGTCACAAAATTGATATAATTAAAAGAGATAAAGATAAATGAAAGTGTTAGGGGTTCGACATCCACCACTAATCAGACTAATTAAGATAACAAAATGCCAATGCGTCAATCATACCGGTATATTTAATGCTTGTCAACCTAAGGGCATGGGTGTATACTCTTTAAGCTATTCATCTCCCTAAGCAACGAATTAGGCATGGTTGTCTACTCTAATTCTTTTCTTTCTCAAAAGATTTAGCATGGGTGTCTACTAAGTTGTTCTTTAAGAAAGCATAAATCTATGGAAATCGACAAACACATGAAGCCTAGGGTATGGGTGTCTACTCCCGGTTATCCATGTTGATTAATCCAAGAACCCCAATGACGAGATTCCTTGTCACTCTATTAAGCCCAGGACTTGGTCATCCAAATTGATTTAAATAACAAATCCATACCACATGCATATGTTGATCAGACACATTCATATGTGGAATTCAATTAACCAGAAAATAATCAATTTAAATATACCAAAATATGATTGTAACAAGGGCACCAATATTGAAATCCTAAAAAGACATGATTAGGGATTCAATTTAGCCCCTAACTAAAGAGTTAGTTACACATAATTAAAATAATGGGAAAAGAAAGAACTGAAAACGACTACTGGAAATTGCCTCCAAATTCCCCTCTCTGAAATTGTCTATGGAATTGTGTGTTCCTACTTCCTATGAGGCTTAGAGGTCTACTTATAGGTTTTAGAGGTCTATTTATAGGCTGATGCACTCGAGCCTAGGTATAGTGCGCTCGATCGCACTGCGCCTAGATGCTTGTGCTTGATCCAAAACTTCCAGCATTTTCCCAATTTTTTCTTTTATGCTCAAACTTTCCAGAAAGGCTTCCTTTTCTTCCATGACCTACAAAAATACAGAAAACACAAAAAGGAAATAAAATAGCACAAAAGAACAAGACTAAGAACAAGTGTAACTTAAGGGGCTACAATATGAATATTTGAGCACTTATCACGTATGGTGGTCCCCTTGCGTACGTCCTCACTAAAGACAAGAGCATACTTACGGTGGTCCCCCCTGCGTGTGTCCGATTCGAAAGTCTAAAATTTCCAAAATGGCCCTATAGCTGTACCTAGTGATCCAAACCCAATTTAACCCTCTAACTAAGCTACCTATACTTAGTTTATAATTTGGGTCACTACAATTTGATATCCAGCCAAGGTGTATGGGTTGACCCTTCTAAGCTTGACTCTATGCTGCAATGGCCACTTCCTCATTCCATCAAGCCCCTACGAGGGTTTTTGGCATTGACAGGTTACTACCGAAAGTTCATTTGGGGTTATGGGGTGATAGCTGCTCCTCTCACAACTCTCCGCAAGAAGAATTCATTTCACTAGACCCCGTCGGCTACAGCATGTAACAAACTCAAGGCGGTTGTCACAAGTCCTCCGGTATTGCAACTACCAGATTTCACTCAAACCTTGACTATTGAGTGTGACGCATGTGGAACAGGCCTAGGGGCAATTTTGATGCAGGGTGGGCATCCTATAGCATTCTTTAGTAAGGCTTTGAAAGGGCAGGCCTTGTATCTCTCCATTTATGAAAAAGAACTACTTTCATTGGTCTCGACTGTCCAAAAGTGGCGTCCATATTTACTTGGGCAATCCTTCAAGGTAAAGACAAATCAACAATCACTTAAGTTCCTCTTGGAGCAAAAGGTGGGTACTGTATCTCAACAGAGGAGGATTTCAAAGCTCCTCGGATACGATTTTGTGATAGACTATAAAAGGGGGAAAGAGAACCGGGTGGCTGATGCCTTATCTCGGAAATTTGAAGTAGCTGAGGAGGAAGGAAGGGGAATTATCCATTTCCCTCATCTCTTTCCCTACACCAACTTGGGTTCCTGAATTGAAGGATTTTTACTTACAAGATCCAGAAACAGCATCCTTACTCCTTACCTTACAACTCGGCCAGAAGGTACCTAAAGCCTTCTCCTTACTACAAGGATTGATCTTGAAAAAGGGTAGATTGTGGATTATTAAGGGTTCAGCCTTCTAGTTGCAATTATTGGATTACATCCACTCTAATCCAATAGCTGGTCATTCAGGTTACCACAAGACTGTTCAAAGAGCCGAGGCAGATTTCTATTGGAAGAGAATGAGGAAAGACATCAAGAAGGTAGTCTGGGAGTGTGAAGTTTGTCAAGTTAACAAACATGAGATAGTTCACCCTGCCGGTTTACTTCAACCACTCCCTAACCCAGTCAGAATTTGGTCGAATATCTCTATGGACTTCATTGAAGGGTGTCTCTATCTCATGGGTGTAATGTAATCCTAGTGGTTGTGGATAGATTTTCGAAATACAGCCATTTTCTATCTCTTTCCCATCCCTATACTGCTTCCAAGGTGGCCCAAATTTTAGTTGATAATATCTTCAAACTCTGTGGAATGCCTAAGACTATAGTGTCAGACAGGGACCCTACCTTTACTAGCTCATTTTGGAGAGAGCTCCTCCACCTCCAAGGCATTACCCTCGCTTTCAGTTTTGCCTATCACTCTCAGTTGGATGGCCAAACAGAAGGACTAAACAAGTGCCTAGAGACCTATCTTAGGTGTTACGTGGGTGCAAAACCTAAGGAATGGAATACTTGGTTGCCTATGGCGGAGTGGTGGTACAATACCAATCATCATTCCTCCACAGGGTGTACTCCATTTGAGGCTATTTATGGATATACTCCACCCTCTCTGTTGTCTTATGCCCTTGGAATGACAACCAACATGTCAGTAGACAGCCAGCTTAGAGATTGCAACTCTCTCATTACCCTTCTGAAGGAAAATCTGCAACAAGCCCAAAATGTATGAAGACACAAGCAGATAAAAAATGAACGAATAGGGAATTTCAAGAAAGGGATTGGGTTTATCTTAGGTTGCAACCTTACAAACAAAAGTCAATTGCTATGCGGAAGAATCTGAAATTATCCCCCAGATTTTTTGGCCCATTTCAGATTCTGCAGAAAATTGGATCCGTGGCATACAAACTTGATTTACCCACTGATGCCCGCATTCATCCGGTCTTCCATGTCTCTTGCTTGAAGAAGAAATTAGGCCAGGAAACAACACCACTGCCAACTCTACCTCCAGTTGATCCAAACAGGGA
This sequence comes from Corylus avellana, assembly GCF_965113065.1. NCBI lineage: Eukaryota > Viridiplantae > Streptophyta > Magnoliopsida > Fagales > Betulaceae > Corylus > Corylus avellana. The sequence continues at coordinate 20,546,662 of NC_142492.1, forward strand.
AATTAAGCCAGAGTAGGAGAAGATTATTGACCGGCGCTTGACAAAGAAGAAGGGGCGAGCTCTAACTGTAGTGTTGGTCCGTTGGAAGGGAGCTCTTCTGGAGGATGACTCGTGGGAAAACTTATGGCAGCTACAAGGTAATTACCCTCACCTTGTGGGCAAGTGGCTTTGAAGGGGAGACTTGTTATGGGTTCTGCATGGGTGATTGGGTTTAAGTGATGTGCGCGGTACATAGTTCATGATGCAGAACTCTTTTAGTTCATCCTATTGTAGTGATATTCTTTGTTTCCCTCTTTATCTTCAGAAGGGAATAAAAAAAAGAAAAGAGAGGGAAAAATAATTAAAAAAAATAAGTAAATAAAAATGAAGTAAAAGAGCCCAGATTCCAAATGAATTGATCTCAGTAGCTATGCCACCCACAGAATTTAAAGAACCTAAAGGAGCATGAGTCATATATTCTGCAGAACGTCGTGGCCTGAGTCATATTGAAGATGGAGAGTGATGTGGTATGAATGGGTTGAAGGGCTGAAACCAATTCATGCGTGGAAGGATTCTGGAGGCTGTCCTACAGTTGGAACCCACTATCTTTAATAGCTTTGTTTTTAAAATATGTCGTGTTAATTTCTAGTTGTATTGCATTTTACATTAAGCTTACGTTTTGTCCTTAGCCTTGCTGGCTTGCGAAAATAGTTGAATTTTGTTAGAAAGGATTCTAACAGAATGCGAGATATGAGGGCCTAGCTCTCAGGGAGGGATTAGATTTTTGGAATATTTTGTATTGCCTGAGTCACTAGAGAGTAGCTCTCTTGAAGCAGCTTTATCCTTAATGTTATTTCACAGTATGGCCAGACAGAATGACCATTTTGCCCCCATATTAGGTTTAACGATTTTTAGATGCTTGATTAAGGTTTCATTAGGGTTTTAGTGTTGATTATGTCTAATATTAGAGTGTGGCTTGCAGAATCATGAAGTTAAACTTTGAGATATCTGTGTTTATGGATAAGCGTTCGAGGTAAGTAAACTCACTATTAAACTATAAATCAACTTTCCTGCATGATATTGCAAATGAAAATTGAAGATCTTCTTGCAACATGAAATGATATAATTTTCTGACATGACGCAAGCTCTAATCATATTTTGTTTGCATACTGATATTTCAAATGCTAAATTATGTTTTATGTACTAAGCATATTTAACTATGAAAAATGATATGGATATGTTATAAGATATAAAACAAGTTACGACTACCTTGAAAGGGAATCGGTATTCAGTACATATTACTTGGTAATAGGTTCCAATCTGAGTACGATTACCTTGTAATTGAGTGTTGGTATGCGTTATGGTTAATCGATGACGAGTCTCTTATATGAGTTATGTTATCTTGTCATGGGTGCCGGAACAATAGCCTAGCCATTATGTTTATGGTCCGTTGTGGCGAAAGAGCTAGTACGATACGAATTACCTATATGGAATCCTACATAATGTGGATGAAAGAGGAAATAATGTAATGGATAAAGTTATGGTTTTAAAGTAACTAGAATGTGTAAGATTGTTCCATTTTAAATTGTCATGAAACCATGCATCGTTTTATGAATTTTTCTACTTTACATTTCATCCATATATTTTCTCAAACACATACGAAAACCTTCAATAATGGTGTGGTATGAACAATCATTTTGAGTCTATCAAGGACTTACTTCATAGATTATTTTTCATGTAATGTCTACTTACTAAGTTATGGACTTATGTAGTTGGTATTGTTTTTCACTCATGAAACATATCGGTGTTTTGTAGTTTAGCGGGTTCTAGATCGAGTTGAAACTTAGAGTCATTCATTAGATTTGGATGTAGATCGAGAATTGTAGACAGTTTGATTATAGTTTTGGTATTTGTGGATCTTAGTATTGTATTTTGTGATAGTGTTATATTTTACAGATTTTTGGATTGTAATTGTTAAAACGATGCTTTTGAGGTATTAATTGCAGCTGAAAAAATACCCGGGGTCGACCAATTCCCAAATGAGCAGTCACCCAAAGCCAAGAATAAATGTAAAAATAAGGTGACAATCTCTCACTAGTCTTTGGCATGTGATATACAAGCAACAATGAGAAGTGTCAACAAAAACGCTCGGGCTTCTCCTCAAGGTCGTGTCATCACTAAAGAACGCCCCTTGCTTGAAGTCACCACCAAGTTGGTGCAACTTCACCACAAACATCCTCAAAGGATGGTAGTTTTTCTTGGGAATATTTTATTTAATCTTCGTGAACTTTTCAATTACGATCTTTTAAAGTTCAAAAATTCTCAATTCAAACTTTTAATTTTTTGCAATGTTACCCATTCGTTAGGTTTTTCTGTTAAATTTTATCAAAATTTTCAAATACTCCTTGATAAGCACCGAATGTCGCACATTCAAGCCCCATAACTCGCATATGTTAATTTCTTAGCATTGTTATTTGTTTGATTTTGTGTTGTTTTAATGTTTTCAGGTTTTAAATAATGATGCAAGAAATTTCATTGATTTTGGGCTTAAAGCACTCTTTGAGAAGACCTAAACGATATGGTTAAGCTTAACCAATCATAATAGAGGACCTATATGATGTGGTTAAGTTTAATCAAATAAAGGAAATGATTAAATCAAAATTTCTCTATTTGGAGTTAAAATCGGATTGGAATCAGATTTGGATTTTTCATATGTCTCCGTATTTTAATCATAACTCTTTGGTCAAGTATCGGACTGAGCTGACACTAGCAGCATTAGAAAGCTAACTCAAAATACTACAAATTGTTGTGAAAATAAGATATTCCTAATTCTAACATTTTCTATGCCAAAATCATCCTGCAATATTAGAAGGCAAATCTTGACGAATCTTATTTCGATTTGTACTAGGATTGCTTCCTGATTTGACTAGGAGATTGAAGTATGATTTTTCTAGGATTCCTAGGGCTTTTAGGGTTTGTTTTACACCCTATAAATAGGCCTCTAAGCCTTGAAGAGATGTGTGTTTAGATTTAGACAGTAAATATCTTCTTGGAGGCTAGACAAGTTGAAGACAAAAAGATCATGGCAGGAGGCCATTCCAGCACCAAGATGAGCAACTAATTCATAATAGGGTGCTAATGTAGCCATTTCAAAGTAAAAATGATTTAATTATTTTTTAATTTTGGTTTTTCGATATGCATGATTGATGTGGTACTTTCAAAGCAAAAATATATCAATAATAAAATACCACTCGCAATAGTACGAATCCCTGTAGGATAGGGATATATTGAGGGTGTCGAACTTCAATGACTGCATAGGTGTTATTAAGTTTGCAAGATCAAAAGTAACTTAATTTAAAAGATGATTGAGTTTTTTTATAACTAAAGTACATGAAAATAAAAGAGAATTTAAATATAAGAGCGAGTGTAGGGTATTGACTTCACCTTTATCTGCACAACAGTGATTAATCATATTTAATCAAGAAATTCATTATATGCATGTTATATATAAACAAGAAAATACCTTATTAAATAATAAGTATAATCCATCTTTGGTTTGCACGGATCGTCCACCTAACCACTAAGATGCGGTACGACCCGTTTTCCCTCGGTATGGATTATCTAATTCTTTAATAGGATACACACAATCAAGAGAGTAAGTATAACCCATCTTTGGTTGCCACGGATCGTCCATCTAGCCACTAAGATGCAGTATGACCTATATTCCCTAGGTATGGCCTATCTAACCCTTTTGATTATATGTTAGTTAAAATCGTTGTATAATCATCATCCCATAATCATAGAAAATAAGAATGATTTGAGTTCAATAAAAGTAGAAGACTTTCTAAAACAAGATAAGAATTTCACAAATATTGATTTTGGAATTTAAGAACAATTGCATTTAAACATTAAGAAAATCAAATTGTAGCAATTCTCATAATTATACAACCAACATGCATAACTTGAAAATTTATAAATTTAAATACAATCAAACCATTGTGCTTGGATAGAGTTACATCAATTCCCCATTAGGGGGTTTAGACGCTCATGACTCCGCTAAGCCTCCAAGAACTATTTGCTCAATTTTTGCTCTAGGCAGTGGATGTCTTGTTTCAATGTTTTGATGCCTATTTATAGGGATTAGGAGAACCCTAGAAACCCTAGAAACCTTAGGAAAACTATAGGTCAGTCTCCCAGTCCAACTGGGAGACTAAAAACCCAATCCAATGTGAAAAAGAACTGCTGTCGTATTCTACACGCCTAAGTGCGCTCAATCGCACAACATGTACACTCGATCGCACCTACGCTCGATCTAAGAAGATAAGCGCTCAAGCTTGGCTGGTTCTACACGCGAGCGCTGTTGCGCTAGAACGTAGGCTAGAATACGCTCGAGCGCATGCGTGCTCGATCCCAAGTTCTGCTGAGCTCGATCCCAGGTGCCAGAATGCATCCAAATGGTCTTTTAAGCCCAATTTTCATTGGAATTCTTGTATCTATCAAATAAAACCCTGAAACACAAAAACAAAACAAAATTAAACAAATAACAACGCTAAAGAATTAACATATGCGAGTTAAGGGGCGTAAATGTGCAACATTCAGTGCTCATCACACCCCCAAACTTACATATTGCTAATCCCTTAGCAATACAAAACATGAAATAAAACTGAAAAACAAGATAAATCCTTCTTTCATGGGATGTATGATTGCATTTAGCGTATGCAACAAGCCTTCTAAACCCCTAGGCATCCCTAGAGGACGAGTGAAGTCTCGTGAGGGTTTAATAGGAATGGTACCCATAAACATTTTCATCATTATGTCATTCAAAAGGATAAAGCATCATAGAAATAATGATTCTCATTCATTGGAAAGCTTAAAAAGATAAACGCCGTCTTCAAAATTTCAAGAAATAACAAGTCAAATCACTTACAAATGGCATATTGAGATACAACAAGCTTCAATTAGTGCAAAGTAAACTAACACACAATCATGAGGCTTCAAAATAATTTCAATATAAATGAATCAATATCACAAAATTTATTGGACTTCCTATCAGATGAAACAACCAAGGCATACATTTTTTTTTTTTTTTTTGCAAGCTGTGTAATGCTTAGCTCCCTTAAGCTTTCTAATCGACCCATGTATCGAGTGTTAAGCCAATGACTCCCAAACCAAATGGCTTTAGGGCATTAGGTGTGAAGACACCCCTATGGACTTACTAACTCGAGTCAAAAAGGCTATGAAGCTAAACTAGCCATTTTATTTATCAAACCAAAATTCTCACTTTTTGACGCGAACACTCATTGCTTAATGAGGCAAGAGGTTTGGTTACTCTGTGAAAAAACTCAACTTGATTTTTTTAAAAAATATAATATAAGCATGCCAAGGTTATTCATCTAATATGTCACCCAACTGAATTCAAGACATTGAAAACAAATATAATTGGTCTCAAATTTCATACCTCACAAACATATGCTAGTGTGCTCAAGATAAAACCAAATTGAAACAAAAAGCACCTCATGTTGCCAAAAGTAAGTAACAAGACTCAAAATTCCTAAGTCAAATGATCATGTGTTCATAACTTTAAGCCTACCAATGAAATTCAAACCAAAATCAAAGCTCAACCACATGCTTAAGAATGACATAACAACAATAATGGAACGTGTTTTGTTCTTCCATACCCCCAAACTTGAATCATACATTGTCCCCAATGTATGTATAGAACTGAAAAATAAGATCAAGAGTATAGGAATATTTGAATGAGCAGATACGGGGCATGTCATACCCCCAAACTTGTATGCAAAAACACATGTCATAAGAAAGAAAGTGATGCTCCAACCAAGAAACAATCAAATGCACTCATTGTTGGCAAAATATAATCAAACTGTAAAAAAGAAACAACAATTAAGAAGATAAAACCTGGAAGGAGATCATGTACCCTGATGAAGTGAGGAGTCGAGCGCACCGGGCCTGCGCTCGATCCTATGAGGTAATGCTGAATTTATATCTGAGTTCCAAAGGATCTTACCTCGATCGTTCAGAAGTCCAATCAAGCTCTTCCATCCCTTATTCTTTATGACCATATAGCACTCTACAAGGAATAGGACTCCTCTTAATACCCCAAAACTGCTTCTATCAACTGGAAGACCTTAAGACTCCTCATGGCAACACTCAATGTGTTTGTCCCGAATTGGTTCAATGATCAATCTTTTATCTTTATGGGGGTTCTAAAAAATTGGGGCAGCCAGGGAACTTGATAAAAGATTGTCCACCCCAATAAAGTCAACTTCAATAATCTCCAAATGAGGTATGTCCCTAATGGGGTTGTCAACAGGTGGTGGAGTACTTGAAGTGAGAGGCATCGGCTCTGGTGGGTTGCTCCATGATGGGGCTTCAGTTAGAGGATCAAGAGGTGGATCTGCAATAGTTTCTTCAATGTCATCCAAGAAGAAGCATTCATTTTGATCAGGTGCATGTTGGAAGGCATTGAAGATGTTTAGTCTGATCTTCATATTCCCAAAGGAGATCTCCATCACTCCGGTCCGACAATTGATGCATGCATTGGCTGTGGCTAGGAAAGGTCGCCCGAGGATGACAGGAATTTGCTTCTCCAGATTCAGGACAGGTTTTGTGTCAAGACTATGAACTCAATTGGATAGTAGAACTTGTCCACCTTGATGATAACATCTTCCATAATACCTCGGGGTTTCTTGATAGATCGATCAGCCAGTTGCAAGATAGTAGTTGTGGGTTTCAATTGCTCTAAGCCAAGTTGCTGATACACCGAGTAGGGAAGCGGATTCACACTAGCTCCTAAATCAAGGAGAGCTTTCTCAATCTCAGTGTTTCAGATGATGCATGAAATCGTAGGAGCTCTAGGGTCCTTGAACTTTGGAGGAGTGCTATGCTGAATCAAGGCACTCACTTGCTCGGTGAGAAGGACTTTCTTAGGAATGTGTTTCTGATTCTTCCTCTTTTGAGTGCATAAGTCCTTGAGAAATTTTGCATAAGCCAGAATTTGCTTGATGGCGTCCAAGAGTGGGATGTTGATTTTGACCTGCTTGAAGATCTCCATCATGTCTTGTATTTTCTCTCCTTGTTTCCCGAGTGGGAAGGTGCCTTGAGACACTCTGGGAATGGGACCTTGGGCTCATATGGTCTCTCAAAAGTGGGGGTAGATGAAGAAGATGCCTCAGTGTTTACTTGCTTACCCTTGTCTTGTCGCAGATTTTGTGGTGCCTCAATTTGCTCATCTTTCTTTTCTTCTACACGATTGTCAACCTCTTTCCCACTTCTTAGTGTTGTGATAGCTTGGACTTGCTCCAGATGAGAGGTACTCCCTTCTACCATGTATAGTCCCTTAGGATTGACCACTAGCTGATTGGAAGCTTCCCATCTTCCCTCCTATTGAGGGTATTAACCATTTGTCCTACCTGAGCCTCTAGCTTGGCAATGGATTGAGAGTGCGAGTTCGTTGTCTGATTCATCTCACTCACAAGTTTCAACATCAAATCCTCAAAGTTAGAATCTAACCTAGGAGATGGTGCGGCCTGGTATTGCTGCTGTGGAAGAAGGTTGATAAGACTTGTAAAGACCCAGGAAAAAGCACTAGCCACATCTGCACTATCACCCTAAAAAGACTAGTCAATTTGGAGCTTCCATAGAATTCATTATAAAGCCCAATTTTACCTAGTAACTAAGCAATGTGGCACTTAACACCCATGACTATCTTTATAAACCACCCACTCTATGTGGGTTTCTTCTCATCTTCCCAATATGGGATTGGGGTGTTACAAACTCCCCTTCTTAAATTCCTAAAGTCCTCGTCTGGATCACGTCATGCAGTGCTCCAGTGCCACATGAACTGGCATTACTAGGTAGCTCTGATACGATTTATAACATCCCGATACTTCTCTTCTTTTATCTAGTAAATAAATTTGAGTGTTATGTTGAAATAATCTCACACAGCAAAAAAAAAAAAAAACACTGTAATTATCAATACAAAACAATACCGTTAGAATACTTTTCTTTATACAAAAATATCCAAAGCTATGCCGTACAAGGCATTAATCTAGCCAACTGTCTAAACTCTAGACAAACTTCACCAACTTGGAATCTCTGTACATCTCAAATATAAATCTCTAATCACAACTGCACAATTATCTTGACTTTCCATTCTTGCAAGCACTACAAAAATTGTGAAGTAGTGAGTCAATTGATTCCCAATATAAATCATTGTTGAATCGTATATATATGAAAAGGTCATACAAGTTATAAAACTACAAGAATCCGTATTATTGGATATTAGTATCATACTTAGTAAGTAAGAATACTTACAGTGGGTTACGGGAATGAATCATCAAAGGTAATTACTTGTTGAACTCATTCTACTGCAATTAGTCCTTACCCAGAAATCTCCCAATCACTGACTTGTTGAACTCATTCTCTGACTTATCTCAATCTCTCACTTTCCCTCTTCTCTAGTTCGGTTGAGGCAAGAAAGAGTGAATTAAATAGGCAAAAGGGAGGAAAGAAAAAAAAAAAAACGGAAAGAAAAATAATGGGAGCAGGGTCTCGGCAAGTGGGGTGGGGAAAGTAGGAAAAATAGGTAAAGAATGAACAAATCATCTGGTCTTATAATCTAACTCCCACTAATTCCAATTTATTAGAATAATATAATAAACTCTCCAATATAATTCTCATATAACTTCCACTAATAACCTGAATCCAACAAAATCATTACTCAAAACACATTAAATAAATCATCAATTATCATATCTCTTAAATCACCCGATCAAGATATAATCTCTCATATCAAATCAAACCTTATGATATAATAACCTCAAATCAATATTCATTCCTATAATATTCATAGGATCTAATAAATTCCTCAAGAATAAATATCCTTACCTAATATCATCAAATAAATATCTGCAAACTAAGACTTTTAAAAATCTGGGGATATAATAACCTCAAATCAATATTCATTCCTATAATATTCATAAGATCTAATAAATTCCTCGAGAATAAATATCATTACCTAAGATCATCAAATAAATATCTCCAAAATAAGACTTTTACAATTTGGGGCGCTACAATCTTCCCTCCTTAAAAGAATTTCATCCTCGAAATTAAAGCCTATAAATTATAACCTATCTTTAAATTGAGCGACCTAATTTAAAACAAATCACACTTAAACCATAACTTACCTAAGTTATCATATAACTTTAAAATTCAATCCATTCATAGAATAAATACCATAACATGTTCCATACCCAGGCGATGTGAGAAGCCACAATCACTCTTCTTGGGCACCAGTGTCACCGTTGGCAATCCTTATGGAATTTCTTCATTCTCGGCCTTTAACTTTGGCCCTTATAAATCTCTCGGCGTCCTAACTGACATCCTTATAATATAACCCACTCTTGGCATCACCAACACATGTCCACTAGCGACCCTCATAGGCTTGTGCACGTTTCCACCATCTCAGGCTGGGTAATGCTCTGATACCATTTGTAACGACCTAGGAAAAAGCACTAGCCACATCTGTTCTATCACCCCAAAAAGACTAGCCAATTTGGAGCTTCCATAAAATTCATTATAAAGCCCAGTTTCACCTAGTAATTAGGCAATGTGGGATTTAGGACCCATGACTATCTTTATAAACCACCCAATCTATGTGGGCTTCTTCTCATCTTCCCAATATGGGACCGGAGTGTTACAGGACTGTCTGTTAGATTGAGCTTGATTATGTAGTCCTAGGGCTAAGTTGCCCGAAGCTTGAGCTTTCCATGAGAAGTTACCTAGTTGTGAAAATGCTGCATTGACTTGCTCATTAGAAACATTAGAAAAATTCCCAGCAGAGGGACAGTCAGCATCTTGATGAATAGGACTAAGGCACACTGAACAAGGGTCATACGCTGAGGTTATGTGAGAGGAGGTGGCTACCACTACCATAAGTTGGTCCATCTTTCGAGATAGAATGGCTATCTTGGAGTTTACACTAATACTAGGCTTTCTTATCTAAAAAAAAACCTTCTGCCATAGGGGCCTTGGGTACAGGTCGCCTACGACTCCGTGAAGCATAGTGTGCAGAGTTATCACTAAGGTTTTCAAAAAAGGTCCATGCTTCATCCTCACTCCTCATCATAAAGGTCCTTCCACATGATGCATCAACCATTTGTCTATGAGGCTCTGTGAAGCCATCATAGAAGATTTGGACCAGCTACCATTTTGGGACAGCGTGGTGTGGGCATGATCTAATAAGCTCCTTCAATCTCTCCCAGATCTCATGGAATTGCTCACCCTCATATTGGGAGATACTAGTGATAGCTCTCCTAATGTCATTGGTTTTTCCTATTGGGAAATACTTCTTCAAAAATTCCTGTTGCAATTCAACCTAAGAAGTGATAGAGTTTGGTGTTAAGGAGTGAAACCAATGCTTGGCTCTTTCCTTGAGGGAGAAAGGAAAGAGACGCATCCTTAGGGAGTCCTCAATGAATCTAGTCAATTTAATGGTAGAACATATTGCTAGGAATTCATTGAGGAAGTCGTAAGGATCTTCAGTGCTAAGCCCTAGAAAAGACGGTAAGCTTTGAATAATACTAGGCTTAATCTCATAGTGGGCTACCATAATGTCCGACAATCTGAGACATGTGGGGGAAGTGTATGTGATAGGGAGAGTGATCTCTCAAAGCCACAGGGTTACCATCGGCCATGGTCTCAGTGGGAAGCTCTCCTAGCAAATTAGAATTCCTTTCAGCTCTAAGTTGTCTAAGAGTGTGTTCAATGTCGAGGTCACAAGTAATTAAAGGCAAAGATAGTGAACGGTGACCCAACATAAACCAAAAAGGAAAAAAAGATAAAATAAAATAAAACAGAAAATAAAAACTAAGACAGAAAATTAAAGCTCACAAATGGCCCAAAAATGCAGCTTTAGAGTGCTGGAATTGAGGTGCTGCAGCTTCTGGAATTTGGTAGGCTAGCGCTGGAGTGCTCGATCGCACTGTAGGGTGCGCTCAAGAGCACTGCTGCTGATAAGAGCGAGCACGGGCGTGAGGGGCTCGAGCGCAACTTGCTAGGATTAGGCAGGCTACCGTATGTGCGCTCGATTGCACTGGAGGGTGCGCTTAAGCACACTAACGATGTTGGGCTGCGCAGCTATGGGCCTGAGAGCTGAAAATAAAAATAAAAAATAAAAACTAAAAGAAAAGATTAGAAAAAACTAAAATAAAAATAGAAAATAATTAAGCTAAATTTAATCTTTAAAACTTTATAACGAAACCGTTTGCAGTCCTCAGCGCGCAACAGTGCCAAAAATTGATGTGGTGTTTTCAAAGCAAAAATATATCAATAATAAAATACCACTCACAATAGTACGAATCCCTGTAGGATAGGGCTATATTGAGTGTGTCGAACCTCAAGGACTGCGTTGGTGTTATCAAGTTTGCAAGATCAAAAGTAACTTAATTTAAAAGATGATTGAGTTGTTTTATAACTAAAGTGCGTGAGAATAAAATAGAATTTAAATATAAGAGAGAGTGTAGGGTATTGAATTCACCTATATCCTCACAATAATGGTTAATCATATTTAGGGGTAAATATTAAATACCCCCTGGGGTTTCACTGTATTTTTTTTCTCCCCTAGGGTCTAATTTTTATCACAGGAGGTCCTTCTGGTTTTGACAAAAGACCAAATTCGTTCTTCCGTCCATTGACCGTTAGTTGACCTAACGGAACTACACGTGGACCAATTAGAAACTGACACCTGGCATAAATTCCACGTCATATATGATGACTGTATAGTAATATGCCACCTAATTAAAAATAATAATAATAACGGATACAAATTTTAAATGTTGGGTTTTATTTATTAAAAGGGTTTAACAAACAATTAGATTGATTAAGGGTTCAACATAAAACAACTAATTCAGGGTGATTCATTTATGAAATGGACGGAAGAAAGGAAAGAAAATTTCCAAAACAAATGCAAATCCCCGACGAACCCTAGCAGATGATCAGTCCAACACCACCCCGACGAACACTAGCAGACGACGACCCCAACACCACCCCGACGTCCTCCCCACTTTCCGGCGTCGTACGGCTATCCGGTGTCCTCCCATTCTCCGACAAACCCCAAATCCCAGACGAACGCCAAATCCCCAACGAACCCGAACTCCCCAATCTAACCCCAAATCCCCGACAAACCCCAACTCCCTAGTTTAACCCCAAATCCCCGACGAACCCCAACTCCCCAGTGTAACCCCAAATCCCCGACGAACCCCAACTCCCCAGTTTAACCCCAAATCCCTGACGAACCTCAACTCCCCAGTTTAACCCCAAATCCCCGACGAACCCCAACTCCCCAGTGTAACCACAAATCCCTGACAAACCCCAACTCCCCAGTTTAACTCCAAATCCTCGACGAACCCCAACTCCCCAGTTTAACCCCAAATACCCGACGAACCCCAACTCCCTAGTCTGACCGACGAACTCATCTTCTTCGACAGACCCATAGTTCTTCCAGGGCCCAAACACCGTACCAACCTTCTCCGACGAACCCCACTCTCCGGCGACAGACCAACGAGCCCATCTGCATACCCTAACTCGTGGTATGTTATTTTGGGTTGCTTTTACTAGTTTCCAGTTAAATAGTGAACAACTACACATGTATTTAAATTGTTGGTATGGCCTCTACTGCACGTGTTATTAGATTTGTTGTGGTGGGGTTGCTTAACAATGAATACTTTTTTGGATTGTTGTTTGGTTGGTGGACACATTGATTGATATTCAACTTTTATGCCTACTTTATTCGATGGTCATACTGCATGTGTTCAAAACTTTTGTTGTTTTTTGCATGTAAAGTTTTTTATTCTTGTTTGTAGTATCTTGAGTTTTGGAATTCTGCCTAACAAATTTTATGAGTAATTTATTTAATCAGCCTACTGCATGCATGTGTTAGGGCCTTTTGTGGTAGACTGAACAGCATAAAGTTTTTTTTTTCTTGTTTGTATTATATTGAATGTTGAATTTACTGTTTTAGGGTTCCTAGGGTTTAACTTCTACTTAAGATTCTAGTTACTGAAATGGCTAAAATACTCGTTTGTTGCCAATGTACAGAAATGGCTGCATATAATGTTGATATTTTCATTCACCATCATGGATCTTTTAGTGAACGAAATTTGGAATATGTGGGAGGCAATGTGATGACTGTAGAAGGTTTGGATGCAGACAGGCTATGTTATTGGGATATAATGAACATATTGGAGGATTACTTGGAGTACAACTATGGGGACATACCAAGGTTGATGTTGTACTACAAGTTTGACGATGAAACCAATGATATTGGCATACGTACATTTACTAACAACAACGACATCTTGAATATACTCAAAGAATTGGCTAGTAGGAAGACAAACAAATTGCATGTATTTGTGACTGATCATATAGAAGTTCCAATTCAAGTCAGGTCTCTAGTGATGATGATTTCTCATTTACCTGCTGAAGAGACTGCAAAAGAGACTGTAGAACAGCATGCAGAAGAGCATGCAGAAGGGTCTGTAGAAGAGCCTGTAGAAGATACTGTAGAAGAGCATGCAGAAGAGCCTATAGAAGAGCCTGCAGAAGAGACTGTAGAAGAGCATGTAGAAGAGCCTCCAGAAGAACATGTGCAGGCTGCAAATGGAAGAGGTATGCCTAAAAAATGAATTCACACTAAGGGGGAAGAGCATATGTCCGACTTGAGTGACTTTGAGGTAACAGATAGCGAGGAAGAGGACATTTTCTTAGAAAAGGATGAAGCACGTATCCGCCAAACAAAGGAGGAGACAACGAAATGGTTTCAATCGTGGTATCAAACAAAGACATCTAAGAATGTTGGGGATATTTCAAACGAGCCAGATGAAGATGATAGCAATAGTGATGGTGGCATCTCGAGCATAGATAATGATGATGGGAGTGAAGGGTCACCGAGACATGTTAGAAGGAAGTATCCTCAGTGGATGCCAAAGGCAGACTTGAAAGAGATAGTAAAATTGTATATTGGGCAGGAGTTTGATGACACCCGCCAGTTTAATGATGCATTGCAAATTTTTGCTATTCAAAATTCTTTTGACTACACCTACGTGCGCAATGAGAAAACAAGAATTACTGCCATTTGCAAAAGAACTTGTGGATCGAGAATACATGCATCGTGGTCGTATAAGAGAGACTGTTTCCAAATTAAGAGTTACATTAAAGAGCACAATTGTGGGACTAACTACTACAACAAGAAGGCATCAATCAAGTGGGCTGCAAACCGATATTTGGAAATCTTTCGGGACGAACCGAATTTTAGAGCAATTGCATTGAAGGAAATGATCAGAAGGGATTACAATGTCGATATGACTTTGTCGTCTTGTCACCGAGCAAAGAAGATGGCATTGGGTATTTTGACAGGGAAAAAAGGTGATCAATATAAACATGTGCGAGAGTATGCAAATGCATTAAGGAAGTGGAATCCTGGCACATCAACTTATATACAACGGGATGGCATATTCTTCCAACGAATGTATGTGTCATTGGCAGCCTACAAGAGGGGGTTCTTGGAGGCATGTAGACCCATAATTTGTGTCGATGCTTGCTTCTTAAAGAGCGAGTTCGTTGGGCAGCTGCATGCAACCGTTGCGAGGGATGTAAATGATGACATTTATCCACTAGCATATGATGTTTGTGAGTGTGAAGATCAGCATACATGGACATGGTTTCTGAGCTGTTTATTGGAAGATATTGGCAATCCGCGAGTACACACTTGGTCATTCATGTCTGATCGACAAAAGGTATAAATAAGTTGAATATTATATATTGTTTGTATTTTGTTTGATTAACAATTAACATGTTTTATTTTGTATTGGTAATCAAGGACTGCTCAATGCCATGGAGGATTTGATGCCTGGTCTGGAGCATCAATTATGTCTCAGGCGCTTGTATGCAAACTTCAAGAGACAAGGGTTCAAGGGCAAGGCATACAAAGATGCTTTGGATAGTGCAGCTCGGGCAGCTAACGAGTTGCAATTCAAACACTACCTGTCAGTCATTAGAGGTATGAGTGAAGATGCATTCGATTACATCAGCAAGATTGATCCAAGAACATGGTCAAGGCATGCATTTAGTCATTATAGTTGTAGTGATATATTAATGAACAATACTGCCGAGTGTTTCAATTCTTGGATCCTAGAGGCAAGAGATAAGCCTATCTTGGGATGCATGGAATTAATAAGGTGGCAACTAATGGCCAGGTTCGATCAAAAAAGGGTTGGAGCATAAACTTCAAAAAATTTGATTTGACCTAAGATTGAGAAAAAATTGGAGAGAAACAAAAAGGTGTCAAGAAACTACATTTGCCATTGGAGCAATAGAATGCAATTTGAGGTCGACCATAGTCATAAGCTTAGGAGGATTGTTGATCTAGGGAGAAGAACATGTGGTTGTGGTAGATGGCAACTCAATGGTATTCCATGGCCCCATGCAATGTGTGCAATTTATGTACATAGGGAAAACCCCTGAGTAGTATGTTAGTGAGTGGTATTCAATGGATACTTTTAGGAAGTCATATGCCCTCGATATATATATCCAATACCATCAGATTACAAAGAGTGGCCGATTGATGATGATGTGGAACCTATACTGCTCCCTATACCAAAAAAACAAAGAGGTAGGCCTAGAAAGGTGAGAAGAGTTGTGGAAATTGTGGTCAAATGGGTCACAATGCTAGGAGTTGCCGCGAACCAGTCAATCCAAACAAGAAGATTTGGCCTAAAAAGGTTGTGAAGGCAAAGCCAAACAATGAAACTGGTTAATTTTATGAACAGAATTATCAAAGTATTAATGTTGTCTTTATTTAAATAGTGAGCGTGTATTTATGACATTGTTTGTTCATATGGTGTAGTGGGGAGGATCACAAGTGGCAGGAGAACCCACCACCACTGTCGACGACACAAGTCCAATTAGCCAACTAGCAAGAGTGAGCATTGAATTAAGTATGTCTTTAGTTTTAAATGTCTTTAGTTTTAAATGTCTATTGTTGATATGGATGTTCATATATTTCAGATTTGAGGATCACAAGCGAGAGAGCAGTTCAAAGCCCGATCATGTTTAGGACAGTATAGGGCAACTCAATAGATTATTGGGTTTGCTGATGCTTTTTGATGTTTGGATAGTGGATCCAATATTTTGACTTCATTCTGGATGTATTTTGGATGTACGTACATTGGATGTATGTATTTTGGATATAGGTACATTGGATGTATGTATTCTGGATAGCTTATGTTGGAGTTGTTTGGGATGGATGTATTTTGGATGTACGTACATTGGATGTATGTATTTTGGATATAGGTACATTGAATGTATGTATTCTGGATAGCTTATGTTGGAGTTGTTTGGGATGGATGTATTTTGGTTGTATTTTGGATATAGGTACATTGGATGTATGTATTTTCGACAGTTTATGTTGGAGTTGTTTGGGATGGATGTATTTTGGATGTATTTTGGATATAGGTATATTAGATGGATGTATTTTGGATAGTTTATGTTGGAGTTGTTTGGGATGGATGTATTTTGGATGTTTGAGATGGATGTATTTTGGATGTATATTAGATATAGGTACATTGGATGGATGTATTTTGGATAGTTTATGTTAGAATTCTTTGGGATGGATGCATTTTGGATGTTGGGAAAATTGTAATCAACCTTCTATGAATAAAGGTATATCCACATATTGTAATCATTTTGATCAACCATTTTATCCACATATTCTAATCAACCTTCTGTAAATGAAGGTATATCCACATATTGTAAATTGTAATCATTTTGAATCTTGGGAAAATTGTAATCAACCTTATGTAAATGAAAAGTTAGAATCACATATTCAGAGAATCCATTACAATTTACAATTTCAGAAAACCAACAAAATGACAGCAAAATTAGTTTACAACAACATTACAATTTCAGAAAAACCAAGTTTAGCATTCATAAGTAGGGGTACATAATTAGTTTACATCAGTTAAAAAGATACATCATTACATAAACTTCATTGTGTAAGTGCGACACAAACAACCAACAACATCATACAGCACAACAAAAACAAAGCATACATAAGAAATTCTCTCTAGCTCTAAATATGGCATTTTCCTTCTCCAGCTCTCGAATCTTTTCCATATGTATGACACCTTCATTCTGAAGTTGCTTTACCCTTGCCAGGTAGTTGTCATTTTCATTCAATAGATCTTCAACCCTTGCAATGCAACTGTCTTTGTCATCCTCCAATTCTCGAAGCTTCTCCAACAAAGCAGGTAGAACCGCCATACCCCTCTTACAAGTTGGTTTGTCGTGCCATTTGAAAAATCTGCAGGCGGCATTCCTCTGTATAAAACAGCCCCTATCAGTGCCCACTCAACAAATGGAATCCAGAGCCAACATTCATAATGGATTTGCAGTGAAAACAAGATTACTTACACTCGAATCGTAGGTGGCGCAATCCCAGAATCGTCTGCCAGGGTTGTCCCTAGTCATTGAAGTCTTCAAAGGTGCAAGTAAATTACAATAGCATACAAAGGACATCTCACTACAGCCTACTGACGAAGATCCATCTGATGAGTTCGTCTGCACAACAAAATAAAACTAACTACAAATACAAATAATAGAACTAACTTAAAATACAAGCAATAACACTGACTTAAAATACTAGAAATAAAGCAACCTTAAATTACACCAAAAAAAAAAATGCGAAAAAAACAATGCGAAAAAAATTAAAATTCATAAAATCAGTGCAGATTTTTGGTAAAATTCGTAAAGAAAAATCAAGGTGCAGATTTTTTGTAAAACATACCTTCTCAATGCTGCGGGAAACTTCCTTTCATTTCGAGGCGTACGTCCGACTTGATGCCATGGTGTAAAACTGAGATTGACGGGATCGGGTTTCACTGATTGTGGAAGAAAGGGCTTAGGGTCTGTCGGAGAAGATATGGGCGTTGGGTCTCTCGCCGAAGAGTGGGGTTCGTCGGAGAAGGTTGGTGCGGAGGTTTGGCCGTGGAAGAACGGTGGGTCTGTCGGAGAAGATGAGTTTGTTGGTCAGACTATGGAGTTTGGGGTTTGTCGGGGATTTGGCGTTCGTGGAATAGCCATACGATTCCTGAAAGTGGTGAGGACGCCGGGGACCGAGGAAGAAGCCGAGGTGGTGTTGGGCTGATTGTCTGCTGGGGTTCGTCGGGGATTTGCGTTTGTTTTGGAAATTTTCTTTCCTTTCTTCCGTCCATTTCATAAATAAATCACCCTGATTTAGTTGTTTTATGTTGAACCCTTAATCAATCTAATTGTTTGTTAAACCCTTTTAATAAATAAAACCCAACATTTAAAATTTGTATCTGTTATTATTATTATTTTTTTAATTAGGTGGCATATTACTATATAGTCATCATATATGACATGGAATTTATGCCAGGTGTCAGTTTCTAACTGGTCCACGTGTAGTTCCGTTAGGTCAACTAACGGTCAATGGACGGAAGAGCAAATTTGGTCTTTTGTCAAAACCAGAAGGATCTCTTGTGATAAAAATTAAACCCTAAGGGGGAAAAATAAATAAAGTGAAATCCCAGGGGAGTATTTAGTATTTACCCCTCATATTTAATCAAGAAATTCATTCTATGCATGTTATAATTAAACAAGAAAATACCTTATTCAAGAATAAGTATAATCCATTTTTGATTAGCACGGATCATCCACCTAACCACTAAGATGTGGTATGACCCATCTTCCCTAAGTATGGATTATCTAATTATTTAATAGGATACATACAATCAAGAGAGTAAGTATAACCCATCTTTGGTTGGCATAGATCGTCCACATGACCACTAAAATGTGGTTCGAGCCGTCTTCCCTAGGTATGGCCTATCTAACTCTTTTGATTATATGTCAGTTAAAACCGTTGTATAATCATCATCCCCATAATCACAGAAAATAAGAATGATTTGAGTTCAATAAAAGTAAAAGACTTTCTAAGACAAGATAAGAATTTCACAAATATTGATTTTGGAATTTAAGAATAATTGCATTTAAACATTAAGAACAAAATCAAATTGTAGCAATTCTCATAATTATACAACCAACATGCATAACTTGAAAATCTATAAATTGAAATACAATCAAACCATTGTGCTTGGATAGGGTTACATCAATACCCCACACTAGGGGGTTCAGCCGCTCATGACTCCGCTAAGGCTCCAAGAACTATGTGCTGAATTTTTGCTCCTGGCAGTCGATGTCTTTTTTCAATATTCAAAGACCTATTTATAGGGATTAGGAGAACCCTAAAATCCTAAAATCCATAGAAACCCTAGGAAAACCATAAGTTAGTCTCCTAGTCCAACTGGGAGATTGAAAACCCAATCCAATGTGAAAAAGGACTGCTGCCGTATTCTTCACGCCCGAGTGCGCTCGATTGCACCTACGCTCGACCCAAGAAGATACGCGCTCGAGCGCATAAGTGCTCGAGCTTGGCTGGTTATGCGCACGAGTGCTGCTGTTCTTGATCCTAGGCTGGACTACGCTCAAGCGCATGCGCGCTCGATCCCAAGTGCTGCTGCGCTCGATCCCAAGTGCCAAAATGCATCCAAATGGTCTTTTAAGCCCAATTTTCACTAGAATTCTTGTATCTATCAAATAAAACCCTGAAACACAAAAACAAAACAAAATTAAACAAATAACAACGCTAAAGAATTAACATATGTGAGTTAAGGGGCTTGAATGTGCAACATTCAATACTCATCAATGATGGTTGTATAACTATGAGAATTGATCTTAATGTTTATATTCAATCATTATGAATTTCTTCTCTTGTTTTAGAAAGCTTTTTATATTGATTGAACTCAATCCTTCATATTTTCTATGATTGTATGAGTGATTATTATACAATAGTTTTAACTGACATATGATCAATAGGATTTGATAGGCCGTGCCTAGAGAAGACGAATTGTACTACACCCTAGTTTAGTGTAATTTAGGTAGATAGTTCGTGTCAACTGAAGATGGGTTATGCTTATTCATTGATTATGTGTAGCCTATTAAGGAATTAGATAATCCATACTTAGGGAAGACGGATCATACCGCATTTTAGTGGTTAGGTGGACGGTCCGTGCCAACCGAAGATGGATTATACTTATTTCTTAATGATGGTAATTTCTTGACTACTCAAGAGAGACAAGCCCTCTATATCATGCGTAATATGAATTTTTTTTATTAATTTATGATTGACCATTGTTATGTGGTTAATGGTGAAATCAAACCATATTCTATCTCTCATCATTATTATCAGTTATGCGGTTAATGGTGAAATCAAACCATATTCTATCTCTCATCATTATTATCTTTACTTTTATGCATTTACTTTACAAAAACAAAAACAAAATAATCATCTTTTAAGTTGAGTTATATTTAATCTTGAGAAGCTGGATAACAACACCCTCGCACTCCTTGAGATTCGATACCCTCTATATAGCCCTATCCCACAAATATTCGTTTTATTGCGAGTGATTTTTATTTATTGATATTTTTTGACATAAAAAGGCCACATCACCCCTATCTTTTTTTTATTTTTATTTTAAGAAATTTTTTATTTTAAGAAAAAAAAATTGTAAAGATTCAAGTGTTGGTCATGATTAATGGAATTTATAAAAATACTCATGCTTAAATCTTCACAACTTTTTTAATTGTTTTTTTAATATATATATATATATATATATATATATATATATATATATATATATATATAAACAATAGTATTTTAGAAATTTTAGTAAGAAACTTTGAACATTGGGGAGTGTTTATAAAAGACGTGTAACTTCATGGGGACTCTCTCTATGTTTTCTCTATGAGAATACGTAGGGGTGAGGGTTTTAAAACTCCTTCTTGCACGGTGGTCATGGAAGGTAGGATGTTACGGTGGAGAAAGGAATGGCGGCTGAAATAGAAAGGTTGTGCAGTAAAATCTCATTGACAGAGGGTGAAAAGGAGAGAATTACAGTTACGGAAGGAGAGATTGTTGAGGTACGAGAGGTTAGAATTAGATGTTTGGTAGGGAAACTATGGGCGGAAAAATCAGTAAATAAAGAAGCTTTCAAATCGGTGTTGTCTAGGGTATGGCGTATGGTGGGTATAGTGGTATTTAAGGAGTTACAGGAAAATTTGTGGCTTTTTTAATTTGATGAGGAAGAAGATAAGAGGAGGGTGATAGCTGGAAGGCCTTGGTCATTTGACTGACAGATGTTGGTATTGAATGATTTCGACGGGCAGTGTCTGCCATCTCAGATAGTTTTTATGAGTTCACCGTTTTGGATACAAGTGCATGATATGCCATTGCTTTGTATGACAAGAGGTATTGGTTAAAAAATTGGTGACTCTTCGGGGGTTCTGGAGGATGTGGATGTGGCTGGAGATGGTACAGGTTGGGGGTGTTGTCTTCGTATCCGGGTTTCAATTGATTTATCCAAATCGTTGGAACGGGGCGTGCTCTATTTGTAGGAGGGAAATCCCATTGGGTGAGTTTTCAATATGAAAAAATGCCAATGTTTTGCTTCCACTATGGTCGTGTGATCCATGGCAAGAAAGGTTGTCCTATAGCAACGTATCAAAGGATGAGTAAGGGGGCTGAAGAGAAAGAATGGGGTACATGGCTAATGGCTGATCTTCAAAAAAGGCAGGGATATTCAAGTCAGGGGAACGGTGGTGATTCTTCCTTCTCAGACCGGGGAGTGGTAGCAGGGAGTTAAGAGGCTGGAGGTCATTTTGACAAGAGAAGTTCTGGAAAAGGTGGAAATTCAAATTCCTCTGCAAGACCCCAAGCAGATGATGGGAGCAAAGATTCTGGTTTTTGCTTTAATGGGGGGGGGGGGGGATAAAATGGCGAATGATAAGGAATGTTAGAATATTGTGAATCTTTGCTTGGTCCCTACTCTTGCCTTGGTTGCCAAGTTACTTGGTCCCTACTCTTGGCTTGGTTGCCAAGTTAATTTCCTTATAGAGATTGTTTTCTTGCAAGTTAATTTATTCTGTAATTATTGTATTATTTTGTAATTATTGTATTTCCTTTCTTTTAGGGCCTCATTCAACTATAAATAGGCCATTCCATTGTACAATTGAAATTACATCAGAAATACAAATTTCTTCTCCACAATTATCTTTCTGTTATCTTTTTCTACAAGGAAGAAAGCATAACTGCCAATCAAAAAGATTTACATGCAATTGGGAGGCATCCATTACAGCAGGAGATGCGAATAAGCCATGCAACTTTACAGTTGCGTGATGAAGTGGAGGGGGGAAAAATATGGGTATAAAGAGATAATTTCAATGTAGTTAATTTAACACGTGGTGCAGTTTTCAAGGATAAAGGAGTTGAAAATAAGGTGCAGGAGGTTAACCAAAATTTACACGATCCAACTAGTTTGGAGAGAGAAATAACTCATATGGACTACGTGCATGAACCAGTTTTGGTTGAATCTGAAGTTGAAACTGATGGGACCCAAGTTGGGGAATCATGTGAGCATGGAGAAAGGGAGGTTGCTAGCAAAGTTACTATGAGGGGTCATGGGGGATCCTCCAATCTGAAACATTGGAAGTGGCGGGCTCGTGTTATTACTCAAAATCAAGGGCATGGAGTCAAGGTTGGTGATGTGGGCCGAAAGAGGAAAGATCAGGTAGTGTTAGGATCTTCTGAACAACCAGTGAAGAAAAGGAGGGAGAAGAATAAGGATTATGATTTTTGCTTAGGCAAAAAAGTATTGGCGGAGGTTGATTCACAGCCCCGCCAACAGCAATGATTCTCCTAAGCTGGAACTGTTGGGGGTTGGGGAACCCTCGAGCAGTTCGGGATCTTTGTCAGATGGCAAAGGAGAATAAACCCAGTATTTTGTTTCTTATGGAAAAAAAATGTTTAAAACAACGAATTGAATGGTTATGGATTAAATTGGGATTCGCAGGGGCTTTTAATGTTGATCTTGTGGGTCGAAGTGGTGGGTTGGCTTTACTTTGGAGAGAAGATGGGGAAGTAGAGGTACAAAACTATTCTAGGAGACATATCAATGCAATAGTCAAAGAGGAGGGGGTGCAGCCATGGAAACTCACAAGTTTTTATGGTCATCCAGAATGGGCAAAGAGACATGAGGCGTGGGCGCTTTTGTCACATCTGAAATATTATACACCGATTCCGTGGCTATGTATTGGGGATTTCAACGAAATTTTGGAACAATCGGAAAAAGTGGGTGGGGCTCCGAGGCGGGATGCACAGATGGATCTTTTCCGAACTACTATTGAAGGTTGTTAGCTTAGTGATTTGGGCTTTGTGGGTCCAAAGTTTACATGGGTAAATTGTAGATCAAATGGCATCTATATCAAAGAAAGGTTGGACCGGGCTTTAGCTATCAAAGAATGGTGTGGATTATACAAGCAGGCACATGTGCATGTTTTGGGGACGTGTTCTTCAGACCACAATCCTTTGGTGTTGAAAGCTTTCAAGTCACAGGAGGTAAGAGTTGGATATAAAAGGGGGTTTAAAGTGGAGGTCAGCAGGATGCATCATGAGGAGTATGGTGCAGTAGTGCAAGAAGCATGGGATGAAGGGGAAACTTGTGATACAGCAGTACACACGGCTATTTCTAAATTAGCAAGCTATCAAACGGGTTTGAAGTGTTGGAGTAGGAGAAGCTTTGGTATTGCCGAAAGTGAGTTAAAAAAAAAAAAAAAGAAAAAGAAAAAAAAGAAAAGAAAGAGAAAACAGCTTGTATCTCTACAGAGTTCGTCAACGTTAGACAATTTAGTAGAAATAAAAAGGCTGCAAGAGGAGATTAATTTTATATTAGAGCAGGAGGATTTACGGTGGAAGCAGAGGGCCAAACAAAACTGGTATCAATATGGGGATCAAAATACGCCATTTTTTCATGCCTGGGCAAGCCATAGAAGGACAATAAATCAGATTAGGGTGATAAAGGATGAGGAGGGGAAGGAATGGAAGAAATCCGAGGAGATCGGGGGAGCTTTCTGTAAATTTTATCAAAAGTTCTTTACCGCAGGAGAGACAAGGGGAGTAGATGAGAGTCTACAAGGGCCAGATTCTCGAGTGACAGGCGAGATGAATGCCAACTTTCTTAGGGAATATACGGTGGGAGAGGTGGGGGCGGATCTGAAACAAATGCATCCATTAAAATCTCCAAGCCCGGATGAATTTGCTGCTTGTTTCTACCAGAAGTCTTGGGATACAGTCAAATCTGAGGTATGTTCGGGTGTACTAAATTTTCTCAATAAAGGTCTATTTGAGAAGGAATTAAATATTACTCATATTGTTTTAATTCCTTAAGATAAAAAATCCAGTTTGTGTTACCAATTATCGTCAAATTAGTTTATGTAATGTTTTATATAAACTTATTGCAAAAGTGATTGCTAACTGGTTGAAGAAGGTGTTGCCAAGTATTATATCTCCAAATCAGAGTGCATTTATCCCAGGTCGGTTGATAACGGATAATATTCTGGTGGTGTTTGAAGCACTCCACACTATGGATAGAAAATTAAAGGGATGAGAAGGTTTCATGGCTTTGAAGCTCAATATGAGCAAAGTTTATGATAGCGTGGAGTGGACTTTCTTAGAGGCTATTATGAGGAAGATTGGTTTTGATGACCGGTGGGTACAAATGGTAATGACATGTGTCCGTACAGTGTCATTTTCAGTATTGATAAACGGACAACCTCATGGCACCATTACTCCGTCCCGGGGTATCCGACAGGGAGATCCACTATCGCCCTATCTTTTTATTCTTTGTGCGGAGGGTTTAAGTGCTTTACTTAAACAAGCGAAGATTGATAGAAGTATTACGGGTCTTCCTATTACTAGGGGAGGCACGAGGTTGAACCATTTGTTCTTTACGGATGATAGTCTGCTTTTCTGCAAAGCAAATATCAATGAGTGGATCCGAATTCAGGAGATTTTACATGCATGAGGAAGCATCGGGACAGAAGTTGAACAAGGAAAAAACTTCATTGTTTTTCAGCAGAAATACCAAACTAGAGAGTAGAGCTTATATTATGTCAGTTGCAGGAGTGAGTTCGACACAGAGGTATGAAAAATATCTTGGACTCCCTGCTCTAATTGGGCGATCTCGGATTAGTGCTTTTATTGATATAAAAGGGAGGATCTGGAATCAGATTAATGGTTGGAAGGAAAATTTTCTTTCCCAAGCCGGAAAAGAGATACTCCTAAAGGCGGTCATGCAGGCTATTCCAACATATACTATGAGTGTCTTTCAATTGCCTAAGTCTTTATGCAATGATATCAATTCTATGATGTCTCGGTTTTGGTGGGGACATAAGGAGAATGAAAAAAGGGTGGCTTGGATGAGCTAGGAAAGGATGGGGCAGTCTAAAGAAAGGGGAGGTTTGGGTTATCGGGATTTGGAATGTTTCAACTTGGCTTTGCTTGCCAAACAGGGATGGAGATTTCTACAGAATCCGGACACTTTGGTTGCAAGGGTTTTCAAAGAAAAATATTTTTTACATGATAATTTTCTTGATTCAGGGTTAGGAAGCAACCCATCCTATGTGTGGAGGAGCATATGGAATGCAAAGAAATTATTGAAGGTGGGTCTTTTATGGAGAGTAGGAGATGGTCAATCCATTAAAATCTGGAAGGATAGGTTGATCACATCTCCCATTTCTTATGGAATTCAGTCTCCAATTCGGTTGCTAGACCAAGATGCTAAGGTTGCCTCTCTTATTGATTGTTCTACACGTTGGTGGAATATACCTCTTGTTCAAGAAGTTTTTAATGTGGAAAAGGCGAATACTATTTGTAGTATGGCAATCTGCCCGGGAAGACAAATAGATCGGCTTATATGGTTGGGTACTAAGAATGGGGAGTTCTCTGTTCGTAGTGCATATCATCTTGCAAAGGAGTGTGAGGAGATTGATAAAGGAAGCTGTTCCAATGGTGAAAATATATCGGCATTATGGAAAGCTGTGTAGCGTGTCAAGTGTCCTAGGGTGGTGCAAAATTTTCTATGAAAGGCTTGTAACAATATTCTTCCAACTAAGGATAATTTGTACAAAAGGGGTATCACAACTGATTCAAATTGCCCAATTTGCGAGAGAGAAACAGAGAAAGTGAGTCATATTCTTTGGAGTTGCGAGTCTGCGAAAGATGTTTGGTCTGATTGTTTAAGATCAATCCAGAAATGCACTACTGATGAGGATGGCCTCTCGAGCATTTTCGAAAGGCTGGCTGGAAAATTGGGGGAGGAGGAAATTCAACTTGTAGTAGGGGTTGCGAGACAGATATGGCTGAGACGAAATACAGTTGTTTTTGGGGGGGGATTTCTCTCACCAGCTACTTTGGTTAGACAAGCTATGGATTAGCTGGAGGCTTTCATAAAGCTGAACTGAGTAGAAGATTCAGTAATACTTGTGATACCATGCCCAGGTGTGTGAGATGGCAGAAATCGGAGGAAGGTTTTATCAAGCTAAATTGGGATGCGGCCATTAATAAAGGGACACAACGAATGGGGGTGGGGATTATCGCAAGGGATCATAGTGGGGCGGTGGTTGCAGCAATGTGTACAAGTAGACCCCATATATTTGATCCAGCAACTGCATAAGCGTTGGCGGTATGGACATTGGCTGAATTCTGCTGCAAGTTTGGATTTACACAGATTGTTGTGGAAGGGGACGCAATGGAAGTTGTGTTAGCTCTTCAACGTGGAGACATCTGTAGGGGCAGATATGGTCATTTCGTGGAGGAAGCAAAGCATCTGTTCAATCAATTTATATCTTGGAGTGTTCAACATGTGAGGAGAGAGGCCAATACTATTGCTCATCAACTTACTTGCCCAAAATGCAGCGTTGAGGGATGATGAAATTATTTGGTTTTCAAATTTTCCAGATTTCATTCGAAATCTTGTATTCTCTGACCAAGAGGTCTTCGTTTAATGAGATAATGGATATCTTTTCAAAATATATATATATATATATTTTAGAAATTTTGACATGATTTAAGGGAAAAACCTAATGAAAAAGTGACATTGAAAAAAAAAATAGAAGTTTAATAGACTAAATTTAGAGTTTTTAAACATTAGAAGAATAATTGTAAAATTGATAAAAATTTAGGAAAAAATTAAAGAAGTGACGAAAATTTAGAATTAAGTATAGTTTTTCCTCCTTTTTTTTAGTTGTTTGTTTATTTATGGGAAAAATGCAGTTTACCCCTGAAGTTTCAAGAGTTTTTTAATTTTAACCTCAAAGTTAAAAAATTGGCAATCTATCCCGTGAAGTTTCAAAAACTGGCAATTTAAACCCTCCGTTTAATTTTTCCGTCTAAATGGACAGAAATTTATGAAATTACATCATTATTCTCAGGCTTTTTTAAAAAAAATTTCGTCTAATTTAACAGAAATTAGTAACGAAAGATTTAAATTGTCAATTTTTAAATTTTGGGGTTAAAATTGAAAAACCCCTAAACCTGAAGTAAATTTTCCTCTTTATTTATTTACAAATTTTTGCCAAGAATTTTTCTATGCGTAAACCGGACAATTTTCGTTCTTCCAAACACACCTCTACTTCACTTCCCTTCCCACGGTCAGTAAAAGCAAAAGCAGAAGAGCAGCTCCAGGAAACCCAACTTCCAATTTTTCCGTTGTCCTTTCATTCTTACCCACCGGAGCCGATCTTCTCTCCCCTTTCCCACCTTGCGCTCACCGGATTGAGAACGGACACGAACCGCCGGTGGTGTGAACGGGTTTTTTTTTTCTCTTCCGGTAGTCGTGAGGGGAACGTGGCGGCCGTTGGTGTTCAGCTGGGTGATCTGCGATTTTGGTGAAAGAAAGGGGCGTTTGGTTGCAGGCTCAAATTCATACAAGTGGGCTTCTTTATCCCTATCCTAGTACGAGCTTATACTTATTCTACTGTAGGGATTGTGTTATAGCATTTTGGTGTTCAGGTATTGTAGAATGTTTGGTTGTGATCATTGTTTTGTTCGTGCCTTGTCCATGTCCTCCTCCATTACTATTTCTAACATCTAGTTATTTTTGGTGGCAAAAACTTTGTTTGCATTGAATGGTATGACCCTCGGATGCTGCAACGGCAGTTACAGTAGTTGCAAGATTCAAAAACTTGGATTAGATATTCAAAGGTAGTAAATATTACATATTTAATTTATGTATTTGTCATTTTGAAAATCTTAATATTTTTTTCACGTTTCTTGAAGATAAGCTTCAAGAATCCGGGTTGGTAAAAATGGGCGAAATGGTCATCTTTAACATTATATGGTCCTCTGCGGTGGTGTCTTATAACATTATCCCACCAACAGCAAGAAGAACAACCTAAGGCAAACGAACATAGACACCCCAAACTTTGCTTGCTAGAGAGACAATGATTCGACGTTCTATTATATCCTACTTTAGTAAAAAGGCTCACCAAGCACTCTTTCACTCTCTCTCAAGTGATTCTTCTTCTTCTTCTTCTTCTTTGATCCCTTCTTCTCCAGTGTCTCCCCAAGATTCTATTACCCTCAACAGGGTCAACCACAAGGACTGGTTGGCCCCAAATGAGGTTTTGAAAATTATCAATGCCCTCAAAGACCCCAACTCTGTGATGACACTCCTGGACCGCTACGCAAAGCGTAAGGACTATAAACCCAATGAAGCACTTTACACTTTGGTCATCAACAAGTTTGCTCAGGTCAATATGTTTGATGCCATTGAAGATGTCATGCAAAGAATCAAATCCCAAAAGCACTATTGCCGGTTGTCCGACGAATTCTTCTACAATGTCATCAAGATTTACGGCAATGTGGCCGGTCGTATAAGCAAAGCGACCGATACCCTTTTCGATATGCCAAAGTATAATTGTTGGCCTACGGTGAAAACCTTTAACTTTGTGCTGAACTTGCTTGTTTCAGCAAAATTGTTTGATGTTGTACATGAGGTATACATGGGTGCTCCTAAGTTGGGTATTGAGGTTGATGCTTGTTGTCTTAATATACTCATCAAGGGGTTGTGTGAATGTGGCAAATTGGAGGCTGCATTTCAGGTCCTTGATGAATTTCCTAAGCAAAGGTGTAAACCAAATGTGAGAACATTCTCGACGCTAATGCATTCTTTGTGCGGGTGTGGGAAGGTAGAGGAAGCATTTGAGTTATTTGAGAGGATGGAAAAGGAGGGGATTTGTCCGGACACAATCACATTCAATATTTTGATTTCAGGGCTCAGGAAAGAAGGGAGAGTTGAAGAGGGGAAGGAGCTACTGGAGAGAATGAAGCACAAAGGGTGTTATCCGAATTCAGGATCTTATCAGGAGGTTTTGTACGGTTTACTTGATAGCCAGAAGTTTGTTGAGGCAAAGGAGTTTACAGGTGGGATGATCTTGGAGGGTTTAAGTCCAAGTTTTGTGTCTTACAAGTTACTGGTTCGTGGGCTATGCAAGAAAAAACTCTTGGGTGATGTGGATTGGGTTCTAAAGCAGATGGTGCGTCAAGGTTTTGTCCCAAAGAGGGGGATGTGGAAGCGGATTCTCCGAAGCATGTTTCCAGGAAAAAGCAGATGTAGCAGCAACATTTCTTATGAAGAGATTGTAGAGAATTAGCTAACTTGAAAAAGATGAGCAGTATAGTGGCCAAAGCAAGAGGAGCTTACTAGGATTTTGCACACAGCATATGGTCATTTTAGGTGGTATGGACGTGTCTTGTGTTTGATATGAGCTGGTAGTATGAATTGTTGTGTAAAAGCAAAGCAGTTCATCCAGAAAAGACTTCAATAAACCATAATGAACATAGAATACATGCTGCTTTTGGAAGCCTCTTGTAGAATCCCTCAGACGAGGTTACTTACTTTCTTAGACACCTTGGAAAGAAAAACAGAAATGCTTCTAAGTGCATCTTCTATTTTTCTATCAGCTCTGAAATACTCACACTTTTGTTTCTCACCTGGTGGACTTAATATAGAAAGAAAACAATTTCAGTTGATTGTCTGTAATGCCAGTTTCTATTCAAAGAAGAAAGAACGAGCCAATGGAGACTTTTGCTGTTTTGCAACTTCAATTTTACAATCTTTTTCATTTCCTTTCTTTTATTTTCCTCATTGTTGGGCTGGTCATATAGCTTCGAAGACCAGGATGAGGTGCTATGAACCTGTTGGACTAATTATGTAGGCTTCAGAAGTCAGAACTGCCAGCAGAGAATTTGGAGTTTGAAGACCCTGCCCCCAATGCCTGCTACAATGTCATCCTTGGACTTATAATTGCAATGTGCTACCATGTGTTATATATATATATGCTTTTCTCTCACTGATTATATGGACCAACTGCACTTGCTGTTCTTTCTTTTCTTGGGAGGGAGGGAAGCAAACATTTTTTTCAAAAAATAAAAATAAAAGCACCCTCTAAAGATGCATTTAGTTTTGATAATAAATGATTGTGTTTGTGTATAATATTAGAGACATAAGTATATTATTTGAAGAAATAACCAGATCATTTTCTTATCCAGGTTCTTTGTCTTTCCCCCTATGTGCATTTCACATACTTTTGATAAATATTTCTCAAGAGAAGCCGTACATGTTAAAACCCAAGCCGTACTTTTGCTACAAAAGAACTTGTTCAATCTTTGAAACTCTAGCTTTGAAGAACTTACTAGCCAAAGCCCAACACTTACAAGAAGATTAAGGATTTCATGGTGGTTTGATAATAAGGAGAGAAGCAGGGAAGTTTGAGCTCAAAAAATGTATAGGCTTTCTCTCTCTTCAAGGTTATTATGTTTCCTCACACTATCTGAATTATGAAAAATCGTGTAAAGTATGGTACTTATAAAGTAGGGGTATAATTTGGGTTATACATGGAATCTTATTTTAAATAGAATTAAAATTCCTGCAAACTCACTAGAGTGAGAGTTGACCAAAGTTTCTGTTTGCACTCGCTTGAGTGATTATTGCGCTAGGGGTTGAGTGGTGTCTCAAGTTCTCAACAAAACATGTCTATTTGAGCATGGGTTGAGCGAACTTTTGGGTTATACATAAAGCTTTATCACTGAAGTGTGGTCGAGCGAGCCCTCATAAATTACAAGTCTTTAAGGTTTAAGGCTCGACCTCTCTTGAGTACAAATAAATCCCTAAGACCACACTAGTAGGCGAAAGCTTGGACTTTACCCAACTCGTAACAAATGATTATAGAATCTTGAATAGAATAGAAAAAAAAAATGATCATAGAATCTTTAACATCATCTTCAAGAATCTCTTGGTCCTCATATTGAGGATCTGTCACATATGCCTTAGCTAAGGGGGGGGGGGGGGGGGGGGGGGCGGGGTCACATGCCCCCCTCAATTCTTAAAAATTCTCCTTACTTTTGTTAAAAAAAAAAAAATGTATGCCCCCCCTCAACAATGATTATGCCTCCTGACCCCGCAGCCTCAGCCATGAATTTGAAAGTTCCAGAGAAATGAGGTTGAGGATGTACAATTTTACAACTTTCACTACGCACTATTTCATTAACAAGAAAAGCCAAAAGGTAAGGCATGCAAGACAAAAAGAAGAATAAAAAAAATAAAAATAAAGAAAGAGGGGTATAGCTAAATGCCAAAAAGAAAAGAATAAAAAAAGAAAGAAAGACGGGTACAGCCTGTCAAACCTTCTGATAATAATAAAAAAAAAAAAAAGAATAAAAAAAAAAAAATGTTTGAAGCAATTATGCTTATGGGAAAGTATGTATGATAACAAATAACAATAGCAGGAGATCCCTTGGCATTTAGCAGGGACAAGATATACCATTGATGTCAACAACTAGGGCACATAACCTCCCAATATCCGGGCAAAGCCCTTTTGAAAATCAGTGACACTTTATTGAACATCAAAATTACGAGAGAGTTGCATTTGAGGAGTTTGTAGACTATAGCCAGGGCCGGAGCTAGGATGTTCACTTGGGGGGACATATATATCTATATATATTAAAAATTAATTAAAAATATTAAGAAAAAAATTAAATATAAAAAATGATTTTTTGGTCTCATTTTTGTGCTTTGCAATTTGCACGCTGTATTTTTTTTATTTTTTATTTTTTCTCTTGCATGCATGTTAGCAATATAAATATTAAAACAATTAATTTATAAGAACAATTTAAATTTAAATCTAAAAATTTAATTACATACCTTAATAGCTCAATTTTTCGTTGAAGTTGGAAAGTGAAAGAAAAAACGCCAACATCCCAAAGTCCTCAAGAAGAAAATGCAGGAGATTGGACAATTGCTCTTCAGTCTTTTTGGATTAGAAAGATAGAAACAAAACGTGGCTTAGAAAGTTAGAAACAACACCATGAAAACAATTAATTTACAAGAACAATTTAAATTTAAATCTAAAATTTAATTACATTCGTCGTTGAAGTTGAAAACTGGAAAGTGAAAGAAAAAACACAAAGTTGCCAAGTCCTTAAGAAGAAAATGCAGGAGATTGGACAATTGCCACTTGTCTTTTTGGATTAGAAAGTGCAGAGCGTGAAGTGGATAATTTCTTAAAATAAAACAAAACTGCAGCTTGATTAGAAACAAAATGTGGCTCAGAAGGTTTTAATAGGAATAAAACATTTTTTTTTTTTTTTTCTTCTTTTATACAAGTACAAGGAACAACCAAACCAAATTACACAGGGAACAAAACTACATTCCTGCTTACAATAGGAACAAAAGGGATAGGAGGAGGAGCTATACGAATATATCCTAAAAAGGATCTGGCTATAGCCAAACATGTCACAAAATGAGCACAAAAATTTGCACTTCTATTGACGTTTTTAGCTTCCCATGAATAGTAAGCTGAACTAGCATTTTGGATATCGGAGATTATAAGGAAAATCCTCCAATCTTGAAAAAGGTAAAAATGAGCTAGAAAAACCACCAAAGAGTTACCTTCGATAATAGAGCAGCCAAAGCTTGAAACCGAACTGATGATAAGGCCATGTCCTTTTTCATTTCCATTTCTTTCCTTTTTTTTTCCTCCTTTTTTCTCTTATATATAAATATATATATATAGTCCCTACCATCCGGTCTGTGTAAAAAAGATTAGATTAGTTTTACAGCCACTAACCAAGGTTTGACACACCAGCTAGATACATTATATGAAATTGAGATGAAAACACCAAAAAAAAATTTCTTCCGTCTTCTTTTTGTCAGTTTCTTCTCTGAAACCCATCTTCTTTCTACCACCCAATTTCTCTCTTTCGCTTACGGCAGTTTGGGAGTCCGATTTTAATAAGTATAATTTTAAAAATTGTATTTTTAAAAATTATGTTTTTGGAATTGCTATTTTTTAAAATCGCATAAACGTTTGATAAAATATGTTAAAAAATATGTTTTTTTATCAATTGAGTGTTTGGATAACATTAGAATATAATTACGGTTTCATTGCCAAATAGGTAAATATTAAGCCAAATATTGTTTTAAGGAAAATCGTGATTTTGGTTTAAATTCGCATTTTTTCAAATAAGCACCCCT
This sequence comes from Corylus avellana, assembly GCF_965113065.1. Classification (NCBI taxonomy): domain Eukaryota; kingdom Viridiplantae; phylum Streptophyta; class Magnoliopsida; order Fagales; family Betulaceae; genus Corylus; species Corylus avellana. The sequence continues at coordinate 20,580,162 of NC_142492.1, forward strand.
AATTAGCTTATAGAAATCGCAGATTTTTTCACGATTTTAAAATTTGCGTTTTTAAAATCGCAATTTCAAACACTCCAAAATTACAATTTGATTTAAAAACGCAGATTTTTTTTTAAAAAAAAAGGCACTCCCAAACCGAATCTCTCTCTCTTTTCTCAAGCATACAAAACGCTCCATTTCTTTCCTTTTTTACAGGGTAGAATGTGGCATACAATATCCTTTTTCGTTTTTTACAGGCGAAACTCTTGGTCTCTCTCTACAACTATGGTGACCAAAGGACCTGCACTCTTCTCCGAAATTGGCAAGAAAGCTGAAATTTTCCTTCGTTCTAACCCAAAACAGTGATTTGCTTCCACTAGATCTTTTTGATGCTGATTTGCTTCCACGCTAAGGTATGTCCAAACAAGACCGACCACCGGAAAAAAAAAAAACAAAACAAAACTAACCACAAGCAATTCCGCCATCCCCAGCCCAGAAGAACTCAGTACATCAACGATTCAACAAAAATTACAATTACAAAGCTTTGAATAAACGAGGTCTCATGAATCCGGAAAAAAATTGCAGGGACCTTACCATGCTTGAAGGAACAAAACAAACCAACCCAAACCAGAAAATAATCGTGATTCGAAAGATGGTGGCTTTGTGCAGTGGCTATGGGCGTATTAGAAATTTAGAATGAATGGGAGAAAGGTTTTTTTTATTTTTTTGGTCGATACAATGGTTTGGGTCAAAAGATCATGTGTTTCCACCTCCATTCTATGTATCTTTTTTGCTGACGTGTCAATTATTTATTCGAGGCTGTAAAAATGGCATTTTACACAATGACCAGAATATATATATATAATATATATAAACAGCTGATTCACTTCTCACCCAGGAAAAAAAAAAGTAACTCATTCTCAAGCAACTCAAAACAAATTATACAATAGTGCCATTCAAAAGGGGTGTTCACAATATCAACAATGTACTGTAAAACTATAGTTTTTTGTTGTTGTTGTGTTTTTTTTTTTACAGGAATTCACAACCATTTCTATTGAGCTCATGCCCCCACTGTACAAAAAAGAAAAAAAAAAGAAGCAGAATGATATAACATTGGTTGTAACAAGATCCATCAAACCTAGAGAATCAAAATGTGAACTAGAGAGCAAGCATAAATTTCAAAATTCACGGATTCTGCACATGCCCCCACAATAAGATCACTACGAGGCTTCTTTTGACTGTCTACCCAAGATGCTATCTTTTCTCTCCTTCCAAATCCACTTCAGCAAGCTTGTGTTCCAAGGACTCTTCCACTGCATCACCATGACTGTCAGGGCTGCCCTTCTTGTCATATTTCCTATCCAACTCTTCAAGACTTTCATTTTCTCTTGGGCCTTCAGTGTGCATTCCATCTTCAGCTGTCTGAACCGCATGTTCCTCGGAATTTAACGAATCGTTTCCACCGCCAGAGGATACGGCCTTGGGAGTAACTGGAATCCCTTCAATTGTAATCCTTTCAACCCCAGGGGAACAATTGGATTCGTCATCAGAAGAGTCAGACTCTGCTATACTACTTTCTCTCTCTGTCCCTACCGACGTCTCGCCTCGAGATGTTTTTGATCCTTTCCGGGAAAGTGCATGCTTTATGCCACGAGCAGATTTCCCAGCCTGTTTTAGAATACTCTTTGCCATATCTTTCATATGTCCTTTGCTTGGGCTATCTGGACTATTCTCATCAAGACTTACATTCTCTTCTTTGGAATCCTTACCAGAGGCAGGTCCACAATGGTCGTCGTCCACAACAAATGTCACGCCAATCTCCTTATCATTGACTGCCCTAAGATTAATATGTGGGGACGGAACAGCCTCCGCGAAGTTGTCTGTGTGATCCTCCTTTTTGGGACTCCTGTGAAACACTGAACCTATCTTCCTTAGGCCTCTCCGAACCGATTTCATTGGACGCTTATCATCAGGATTTTCATCAGTGCTGCTGGTGTCATTTTTAGAGGATCCAGATGCTGCTTCATTAGGGATGCTCATGAAACCATTAGGCTCCCCCTGAATTTCGGTATCAATGCGCCGAGTCTTTCCTTTTCTAGGCTCCCATATTTGTGAAATTTCACTTCCTGGGTGATGAATCCATATCCCAGTATCTTTTTGCCCTTCAATATCAATGGGCTCAAAATTATCTGCCACTCTTTGAGACTTTTTTGATGATACAGATGAGAAAGAACCTTTGTTAGGAGTCTCACTCGCAAAGGAATTTCTTTTATCTTCCATGTTCAATGTTTCTTGGTCACATGGATTATCATCCACCTGTAGATATTATGTCGCAGATTATTATCAGACTCTTTAAAACAAACCCCCTTTTTCCCAATTATTCTTCGGTAGAATAAAATAAAACAAGAGAGAAAATGAACACAGTACCTTTTGACCGTCTTCAAGGACAGAAATTGCAAGATGCAACCTCCCCATTTTAATATTCTGAAGAGACAACCAAATGTCATGTCTCTGGCCATCCCTAAGATCATTAATGTTCAAACAACAGTCTCTGTAAATAGGAAAAGGGTTAGTATGTCCTATAAGGAATACAGCATTTGCAGAACAAGTTGTCGGGCATCAAGGAGAACAAATATATAGAAAAAATGGACCATTTAGCAGAAACTTACAATAATAGATCAAAGCCATCAGAACCACACAAAAATAGATCAGAACATGATGGTTGGTCACCAATTTGATGATTCAACTGTGCACCATCCAGATCCAGATCATAAAACATTTTTGCTTATTGTGATAAGCAATAGATGTAATGTTATATGTTTGACATATATTGGCAAGTGACTCACGCTCTCCAGGGGCCTTGAACCCAAGGCCTCATGTACTGCCTCATACTTGCTATGAGGGCTTGCAGTGCCATTTGACCGAAAGGCCTTTGGCAATATGTTTGTAATTATTATGAGCGCTTTCTTAGAAAATACATGTTTGACAGTAAAATATAGAAGTGAACATGAGCATATAACGGTTGAAATAGCATCAGAGGCCTCAAAAACATGTAGGAAGATATGCACACAAGCACACACAACACAGACAGAAGTAGATACTTGTATAATTTTATATTGAACAAACGATATATATATATATATATATATATATATATATATATATAGAGAGAGAGAGAGAGAGAGAGAGAGAGAACCTTTGGTGCTTATTTGCCAGAAAACTAAAACAGACTGTCACACATTCTACTCATATATATAGCCCAAAAGCTAGAAGTATACCCGAGTATGTCATCGACAAAACGGTCCTTGTCACGAACTTCAAAAGCTAGTATATTGGGCGACTCCCATGTAATAATGGGAATCTTAAATTCCTCCTGCCATTTTGGAGCCAGAGTTTTCTTCTGCGTCTTAGTCCTGAATCTATAAGAGCCCAATTGACCTTTTACATATGGATCAGCCAATCCTGAAAAATTGCTTCATTTATTAGACACATACTGCCTATGTTGCGGAACTAATAAGAGAAGTATAGTTATGAACCAACAGTTAATCCTAGCGAAAATGGAACTAACCATTTAGGTCCGATGGTTTCATGTCAGATGCTTCAACAACAACTACTTTAGCAAATGCAACAGGCTCCTTCTCATCCACGGAGAACCAACTCTCTGACATTCAAATCAATGCATAATTGAAAATTTAGAAACACTGAGCATATATATATATATACACATGCAAAGAAACAGAGAAGGATCACAAAAAATTAAAAAAATTAAAAAAATTAAAAATTGATAAGTAAAACAAAAGTTACTCAAAAGCGCAAAAAGGCGCAACCCAAGTATAAAACAAATATACAAGAGAAACAGAAACATCTAACTAATAGAAGAAAAAAAGTCAAGTCAAAGACAGTTGTCCAATGATAAAAAGTCTTGAAGAAAAAATCATTTAGTTCCACCATCGTCCATTTACGTTCTTCAATACTCTGATCATTTCTTTTCCTCCAAAGGCAATACATAATACAAGATGGAACCATCTTCCACATAACAGCATTCCGAAGCCTATCAAAATGCCCTTTCCAACAAGCAAAAATGACTATCACACAACTAGGCATAACCCACGCCAACCTTACAAGGTTGAAGATAGTATTTGATAGGGCACTAGTCATCTCACAATATAGTAAAAGATGGTTCATTGACTCCCCACAATTTTTACACATACAACACCAATCAACTACAATAACATATCGCTTCTTGAGATTATCCATTGTTAAAATCTTTTCTAAGGTAGTCAACCAAGCAAAGTATGCCACTTAGTGGAGCCTTATTACGCCAAATACTCCAATACAAGGGAAATGAATACTATCATAAGGAACAAGGACATTTTAGTAAGATTTAACATCAAGCATTGCTCTTGGATGGTACCTAACAAAGCTTGTCTTTGCCACCTCATCTCAATCTGAAGGAGTACAACAAATTGAATAATGGGGTAAAGCAACCCACCTCCCAGTTGAGAAAGATAATATTCCGTTGATGAGTCATTCGAAAACTCTAAATGATCTACCACATAAGCATTCATACAACAGGCCAAACTGAACAAGTCAAGAAAAGCTACATTGGGGGCATTATCGCCATATGTCATGCCTGAATCTAATTCTAGAGTCATCGCCAACCTCAAATTTAGCATGACTAGAAAACTCCCCCCCAGCCTCTCCTAATATTCTTCCAAAGCCCCACCCCAACCTACATGCTGCCATATTTAGAATCCACAGCCTCCCTTGATAAGGCCTCTCTCTCATGAACAAAATGCCAAAGCCACTTCCCCAAGAGAGTTCGGTTCAATGAAAGTAAATTACAGACCCCTAACCCTTTTATTGGGAGCGGAGAACTGCACCTTAGATCTGCTAATCAAATGAAATTTGAACTCTTCAACAATACCATCCCACATAAAGTCCTGCAGCAACTTCTCAATGCGGCTGGCAACACCAACTGGAAGGGGAAAAGGAGACATGAAGTAAGTAGGCAGATTAGATAAAGTACTTTTGATCAAGGTCACCCTCCTGCCCTTTGACAAATACAACCTCTTCCATACAGCCAAACAACACTCTATCTCTTCAATAATGCCATCCCATATAGATTTGTCCTTAAATGAAGCTCCAAGCAAAAAGGCCTAGATATTTCATAGGTAGAGAAGAGACACTATAGCCCAAAATGCCAACCAAACCTTCCACATTATTGACGTTGCCGACAAGGACCAACTTTGATTTAGCTAGATTAATCCTCAAACCTGAACCACTTCAAAGCATAAGAACAAAGAACACAAATTTCGAAGATGATCAAAACTTGCCCCACAAAGTATTGTCCACAAACAAAAGGTGAGAGATGTTGAAGGCACCAATATTCAAAGACCTCACTCCCCCGTTCACCATAGCATGAATCATTCTACTTAATGTCTCCATAACAATAATGAATAGTAAAGGAAACAAAGGGTCTCCTTGTTTCAAACAATGAAAGCTACTAAAAAAATCTCGTTGGAGTGTCATTCACCAAAACATAAAAGTGAACAAAGAGATACAATGCTCTATCCAATTACACTATTTCTCCCCAAAACCGCCTCTCCTCAGCATATACTTAAAAAATTCCCAATTTACATGATCATAAGCCTTTTTCATATCCAACTTGCAAAGCACACGTCGATCCCCAAATCAAGGCACTCATTGGCAATAAGAACATAATCTATAATTTGCCTACCCTTGATGAAAGCATTTTGAGGTTGGGAATTATCTTCTCCACTACCATTTTCAACTTGTTAGCTAAAACTTTAGCAACAATTTTGTACACCACCCACAAAGCTAATAGATCGAAATTCCTTAATATCAATGTCCCCAGGTTTCTTCGGAATAAGAGTGATGAAGGTGGCGTTGAAACTTTTTTTTGAACAAACCTTTAGTGTGAAACCTTTTAAAATAAAAAACACTCATGATATCTGCTTTAAGAACATCCCAACAAATTTGGAACAACGCCATAATAGCTTGAGGCCTTTCCACCATTCAAGGCCTTCTACCACCTCAAAAACCTCATCTTCCTCAAAAGTTCTCTCCAACCAGATGGCCACATCCTCCCCATTGGAATCAAAGGAAAGGCCATCCAACTGAACCTTTTGGTGAACAAGCAATCGTAGAATTGCACAATGTGATTACCCATCTCAAATTGATCTGAAGAGGTTGTGCCATTAACCCCCAACTGATCAATGGAGTTATTCCTCGCATTCAAGTTGGCCATTCAATGGAAGAACTTTGTTCATTGTCCCCCTCTCTTAACCACAACGCTCCAATTTCTACCTCCAAATCACCTCTTCCAAAAGAGTAATCCTCTCCAAATCATTAAGCAATGTAACCTTCCTCAAATTTTCCTCCTCACTTAGGCCTCTCCCTTCCTCCAGGCCTTCAAGAACCTGTAAATCCTTCAAAATAAGATTTTTCTTTCCCTTGACAATACCAAACACTTCCTTATTCCAGGATTTGAAGTCAACTTTTAAAGCCTTAAATTTGCAGGCTAAAATATAACTCGAAGAACCCTAAAAATGATAGGAGGTCCACAACTATTTCACCCTATCTACGAAACCCTCTAAATTTAGCCACATGTTTTTGAACTTTAAGAATCTTTTACCTCCATGAAGACCCCCACAACCAAGAAGGATGGGGAAATGATCTATACACAGTCTAGGTAGCCTCTTTTGGGTTAAATTAGGAAATCGAGCTTCCAACTTGGAGGAAACAAGAAATCTATCAATTTTAGACCAAGAGGGACAATCTCTATTATTTGACTACGTAAAAGAACCTCCTACCAAAGGAATATCCATAAGCCCTGACTCAAAAATGAAATTTGAAAACACCACAATAGTTGTACTAAAGCGAGCATCACCCAATCTCTCATTAGGAAAGTGACAAATGTTGAATGCCTCCCAATGCACCTAGGCAAATTCCACCAGCTAATCAAACCAACCAACTCATAGAAAAAAAGAAAAAACTTTTGTCACCATCATTATTAGGGCCATAGACACCTGCAGAAGCTCAAGAAAATTGATCAACGATGTTTCTGAAAGAATAGCCAACTGAAAACTATCCCCACACACACATTCACTTTTCGGCTTTTTCCACCACCTTCCTATCCCACATGATCAAAATACCTCCAGAGGCCCCCTAGAATCAAAACAAAACCAATCTACATGAATGCAACCCCACAAGCTGCGCACAATACTACACGACATAAACTCCAATTTAGTCTCTTGTAGACAAATAATGTCTACCTTCAATTCTTTGAATAAATTTTTACCTCTAAGGCGCTTCTCCCCCTCATTTAACCCTCTAACATTTCAGGATAACAGTTTAGGCTTCATGGGGCACTAGAGGTACCCCTTCCCTTGACCCTACTTTTGCTAGAACCTTCACCCGTAGAATCATAATTAGTAGAACAAGCCAATCTTTTTTATTCCCTTTCCCCAATTTTGGCTGATTTGGAGATGGAAACCCACTCCCCCAGGTTAAGATTCACTTCAATGGCTATTAACTGTGCAATGAATTCCTCCTCGAAACCATCACAAGATAATCCTACACAATGAGGAATAGCCTCCACCTTCTGGAGGACCTAACTTGAGGTTGTTGACCTCGAACATTCAGGACTAACAAACATGCCAGGGGGACAGCAATTCAAGGGCTCACACAAAGCACGAGCATGGATTACTTCTTTATAAACTACACCCAGCAGGTGCCCAGCCATAGATCCAGACTCTTTATCGCCCAAAATATTTGCACCCTCCCTCCATAGAAACCAACCCACACTCCTTAACCTTATTCAAAGAGCTCAAGTCCATATCCATATTAAACTGCCCTTTGAGTTTCTCTGGAATAGAAGACAAGGGAGGCAAATTCATCCCCAACAAAAAATTTTCACCCCAATTTAACACCATGGCCAATTCAGAAGAATTGGAGCTTACCTTATCAGCGGAGCTATCCTCACAAGCTGACTCACTGCCAACACCAGATAAGTCTCCCAGACCTGGAAAATTGGTGATAGAAACCATGCCAAGGGCCCAGAGCTATGCTCTAACTTCACTATAAGACCATCGGCGAATTCTGAGATTGGGGATGGGACAGAAGATTGCAACAATGTATCCACCAACGAAGAGAAGACACTTTCAGATACAAGCTTGCCACCATTGACCTCCAACGAAGGTAGAATGCCATCAACACAAAGAATAACACCATCGTCCTCTGAGAATCCCTCCCCCTTATCACTCAACTGCTCACTGGTTGGTTCAAAACCCATCGGCAACATCCTCGGAGGCCCATCAGAACCGTTGAGGCTCGGGCCTGTGCCAGCACAGCGCATGCTAGAGCCCAAGTCCGCCCTCGTAGTAAACACTAGCCCCGGCCAAAGATTTTTCCCTCCACTTAAGGATGAATTTGAACTTGGGTCACATCGATCGAAAAACCCAGGCTATCAAAGGGCCTTGCCTAAGATTCCCACTTCTTTTTTTCCAACCCTACTCCTTTCAACAAAGCTTAATACCAAACACCCTTCCTCTACCGAAACCACATATGTCTTGGCTTCAATGGAAAAAATTACTCGAATCACACAACAAAATGAACAGAAAGCTGGAGATAGCACCAGAATCAACGACCCAGCTTACACATCAGAATGCGCGAGCACTTGCCACGGGGAGGGAGAGCGAGAAAGAACAAGAGAGAAAAGTAATTTTTAGATGGGGGATGACAAATCCTACATTATGCCATCACAAAACTATGGTAATACTAAATCATATTTACCGATATTATTAAAAAACACACATACACAAACCATAGCAATTAGGGACTGTACAATGTAAACACCTGATATAGATTCTAGAAGAGCTTATCTCGAAAAGTGATTAAATGCATGAGAAACAGAAGTCAGCAACCAGTTTTCTCTGAACCAGATGAAAGCTCCAAAATGAAAGCATTTATCCAATTAACTTCTCATAAGCTCTAAAATTCAAACCCAGCTTATCTCAAATTTAAATCATATTTTTCAATTTTGAACCCACTTTTCTTGGCCATCTAAGGGAATTTTAGAAAAAGTGTTTGTTTCATTAAACCGCATTTGTAAGCTTTCATCTTTTATGGAATAACCACAGTAACAAATTAAGATACAATACAAATGGTGTTAGTTTAAAAAATGCCAAATGCAATATTAATTGTATCAAGTTAGTGGCTGTCGTTTTTTATTGGTGAAGGAATTTTGAAAATACTTCGACAAAATGAATAAGGCTGAGCATTGCCAGCAGATAATCCACACATGTGAAGTAAATATCCTCAAAAAAGTAATGAATGAGTGTTAACAATTCTGAAGTTCTCTGGAGAAAGTTAAGACTGTAGTGAATAATGACATCCATGGAGACGTAATCATTGTTGACATTATATCTACTCATCACAACGCAATGCAGCATTCTTCCGAAATTATGTGCTAAGCCCAATGAAATTAAATTTCTGAGGTAAACTACCTGGCAGTGGTGAAGCAAATTTCTCCATGTCAATAACCAGCATATTGGGCTGCAATGATTGCCAACATTTAGATCTATAGTAATTCCTCACAAAAAAAAAAGGAAGTCCTAACATAAGATGAAACTGGTAACAACTGAATTCTGTGAAGTTAATGTTGATTTTCAGAAATATGTCTCACCGGGGTAACCAAAAATTTATAAAACGATGTTGTGGCAGTAGGAAAACAATAAAGAATAACTGGAAAAATAATTGAGCATCAGAGCCAAAAAAAAATTAACCTCAACAAGTGTCTGCTCAAAAGCAATGGATAGAAGCTTATCCTGATTACAAAGAAAAAAACAAATTACATAAAATTAAAGAAGCAAATATGCAAGTGAGACAGAGAAAGAAAAAATTGGAGGTCAAGCATTTAGTGGTTAAATTTAATTGACTTACTAGCCATCCTGCGATCCCTGGAACTTCTGTAACATCAAGACCATGAGTAAAGATAGGCTTGACGGTCATCTGAAAATATGGAGGCTCAGCAAAGCAAACCCGTAAACGGCTGATGAAAGGCCATGTGCGAAGGAACTTCACGCCAATCAAGACCTACAAAAGTAACAAGAGCATAGCCAAGTGCAATAAATAAGAATGGAAGATCATTTCATCTGGTTGCCATGGGCAAAGATCAACAATTCCATATATTCATTAAATTACAGTCACACACATAAAAAGAAGAAAGAAAATAAAATTAATGACTTCTTTTGAATCCCTAGGATAATTCTAAACAGTTTACAATTTTCACATAGTCAATCACTATCAGTGAACAACACCCCAAAACACACACTTGCTTCAGATGTTGTATAATGCACATAAATGATTTGGGTATGTATCGATGTCCAAACACTCGACACTAAAGTTCCATAAAGTAAAAATTGATGATAAAGTAGTGCAACTTAAGTTTCAGCAAGCACTCCAAAGCTAAATCACTGTTTGATTAAAGTAGAATAACCAACTCAGCAATGTCCTACATTATTTAGCAAACGCCACATCCCCCTAACCAGATATCAAATGGTATGAGGAAAGCTGATAATCTATTCATCTACTTACTGGACATCGTTACAAAAGATACAATGGAATAGAAGAAACCAAATCATAAAAACTACTTATAATATCATGAAGAATTCAATACCATAACCACCCACTACGAACTGAAGTACCCAAACGATCACAAGACAGATAACCAAGCTGGCGATGTAATAGATTATTCAAAGAAGAAGAGGAAGACACCCACGCACACAAGCTTAGGCAGAGTTCCAACAAAAATACAAGGTATACATGCCAAAAATCCAACAGATACAACAAATGCAACTGAAAAAGAATCCCATTAATGGTTGTACACATAGAACTCTATCAGCAACACCTATTATATCATATAAGCTAAATATCATCCAAACAGTTACAGTAACCAATCAAAAACCAGAAGTTACAACAATTTTATCTATGATATTAGATCTCATGGAAGCACAAAATAAAAAAAGAGTACTTTGCATCTTGTGCTAGTAATTTGTAGTCCTTATTTGCAAGTCACTAAATAATATAAAAGATTTCTCTTTTATGGAAGAGTGAAAAGAACAATTTGAATAAAATGTAATCTTTTGATCTATAATTTTTTAAATCTATTAAATGTTGTTAAAGTATACGCCTTAGAGCCTGTTTGAGATTTCGTTAAAGGAGCTTAACAAGTACTTTTAGTGCTTAAAAAGTTGTGCAAAGCAAAAAATTAGTCCGTCTGGTAAAAAACTCAAAAATTAATTCTTTGACTGTTTTACTCCAAAAAAAAGGCTAAAAGCTTGAAATTGAAACTTTTTCTAAAAGCTCTTTTTGAATATAATAAGCTCTATTTCCCAACACAATCTCAAACATGCCCTTATCGCCTATTGTATTCGATTTTACACTTAGATCTCATTTGGTTCGCAGAATAAATATTCCATTAAGAAAATGAATAGTTATTACTAAGAATATAAGAAAGTGAAATGAAATAGTTATTCCTATTATTTAGTTTACTAACAACATACATGTTCTAACTGGAATTGAATCAAAATTACTAAAATTCTCACATTATTTATTTCTTCTCTTTTTTCAACCCAAAAAAAAAAAAAAAAAAAACACTAGAAAATAAAGTGAGTGGTCGTCCACCCACAGAAGCGGCCGGGGTGGTGCGACCACCCCCAAACACCTCGAGGGACCACCACCACGGTGCTCCGAGGGAGGTGCGACCACCCTCAGCCTCTTCTGTGGGTGGCTGTGGCACTTTACTTTTCAGGTTTGAAATAAAATGAAAAATAATATAGGTGTTTTTTTTTTTGGAAAATACAGTCTATTCTTTAAGGAATAGATATTCCTCTCATTTTTTAGAGGAATAGGTATTGCTCTTCGTAAAGGATCGTTATTCCCACGGGAATAACCATTCCTACAAATAGGCCCCTACCAAACAAAAGAATGATTATTCCATAAGAATAGTCATTCAATTCCCGAGGTCTATTCCGCAAACCAAACGGAACCTTATACTTTGCACTGGGAGTATTTAAGTTTTCCTTTTATTTTTGTTGATTATAAGCTAAAACTTTTGCTTTTGACTTCGATGCTCCAAGATGAAATTCCAGGCTTTGGCCCAACTTGAGTTCATAATGTAAATCCTATATCATTATACATGCCTACTAATATTCATGCATACAAACATGTACTATAGGTACACTAGAAAAATACATGTTTATGCATGCAAAATAAATATATGCTTTGCATAAATTAGAAATAACATGTTATCCACTACCTAAAGTCATTCAATTTCAGTAGCTACAAGAATCAAGGTATATGTAAATCTTACAATTACATTCTGTAGTGCTTCAATGAGAGATATCTAAGTCCATACCTTCCCTTCAACGTGCATGCCCGTTATATGCAACTTTGCCACCATTCCAAATCCCAACCTTTTCCTTAGCTTCACGGAAAGTATTGCACTCATATCTTCAGCTGTGACAAAATTCATCCCTAATTCCAAAACCTGCAATTATTACACCACAGAATCTCATTTTGGCTGAAACCTGTAATTGCAGCCACAAAGATCACATACATAGACAGGAGTCCAACATGATAGAGTATGTACACACCAAGTGGTCATCATCACAAGACTGGCGGAGAACCCTCATTTCTGTGAACATAGGTGGGTTTCTTCCCATGTACAGGTGTTGAACCACTGCCTTCTTCTGTAAACGTATTAAACACCGTCATCCCATCAATAACTGACAACATACAAGCATAATCACCAGAGAAGCAAGTTACAAATGGTTTCCTACACATACATCAAATTGCAAAGAAGCACCTATTTAAGAGATTTATTAATTTATAGTGATATATTCAATTATTTATTAATTTACAGTAATATATACAATTCTCTGAAAATTACTCAAACAAAGTTAAATGCTAAAAACAACCAATATGCCTCTAAACCCAAAGTTAGTCCACATTACCCTTTCAATCAGAATTTTTTTTTTTTTGATAAGTAATGTAGTATATATCAAAAAAAGCGCAAAGCGGCTCTAATTACACAAGGAAGTATACATAGGTAACCCAACCAAAGCCCGAACACAAAACACCCTAAAAACCGAAGAAAACCCAAAACTAAAACCCGCAAAAGCCTAGTAACAGCCTCAATCGGAAATTAATAGATTCACAGCATGATTGAAAGGTAGATTAGTACATGCCTCATGAAATGGAGGTCACCCATTCAAATTTGTAGTGAATTAAGGAAAGTACTAACTACAACTATGCTATTACCTCAAAATAACTAGTCAATTTAGAGATTTCCTAAAATAACTTATAAAGCCTAGTTCCACCTAGTAAGTAATGTGGAACTCAGCACCCATGAGCATCTTTATAAACCACTCACTCTATACAGTACCAAGGTATTACAATCTCCACCCGTTAAACTCGTTAAGGGCACATCATGTAATGTTCCAGTACCACACGGCGTTACTAGGTGGTTTTGATATCATTTGTAATGACTCAAGAAAAGCGCTAATCATATTTACGCTAACACCCCAAAATGACTAATCAATTTGAAGCTTCCCTAGAATTACTTATAAAGCCCAGCTTTACTTACTAAGTAAACAATGTGCGACTTAGCATTCATGAGTATCTTTATATAAAACCTACTTTATATAAGCTACTCATCTTCCCAATATGGAACCGGAGTGATGCAAAACCTCATATTCCCCCCTATGGTCAAAAAACTTATGAAAAAAAATGAGTTGTCCCAAGACATGCACTTGCTTATACAATGATACATGACACTGATGCATGTTAAAACCATGAGTTACTGCAACTTCAAGAAAATTTAAATTGAATTTTTAAGTAACTCAGAATATTTAGGCACCAAAAGAAAATATAGCAATGAAGACCAGTTGAGCAAAGGTCACACCAAGCCACCAGATTCATTCATGGTGACTATATTTTGTCTAAAAAAAGCACTTGGGACCAACCCAATGAAACATGTAAAGCATAGTATCGGATATATAATATTGGAAGACGATACATACGACAGTCCATGGTTTGTACTTCTGCAAGAACCAAGGTATGATGGGCAGGAGAATCTTCTGTGAAGTAATTTCCTCCATACATATAGGCCATATCCTTTCAACTGCATGATTCAACCACCGCACGGTTTCAGAATCAGAAAGCACCTGAAGTGAAAAAAGAAAGTAATAAAGCATTAAGAATTAAAAGTTTTGTTCTACACAATACAGAGGGGAAGAGGGCTAAGAGGGAGGACATTTCCCACCCCGGTTAACTCTCTAACACAGTCATAACAAGAACATCCAAGAAACACAATAACATATTGTTTACTCATTGCTGAGAGTTCAATTTGAAAATTTCATTCCGAGAAATTTAATCAAGGTGGGTCTTATTCTTTGTTTGAAATTTAAATTTTTTATTCTTTATTTTCATTTTGAGAATCAGAACAACATAATTCTTAAGGCTAAAAGGTTTCGCGCTCTATAATTACATTAATCATCAATCCAGTTAAGACTAAATGATAACACCCTTTAAAGAAATAATCACAATTAGAAATGAGAAAAGAATGGATAGAAATAAAATTACCCTTCTCTGATTAGCTTGTTTTCTTTCTTCGAATTGTAATTTCCTCTGCAATCTTGTAACATACCGCTCATTAACCTTTCAAAAGATAAGCAAAAAAGCATGTTCAATAACAAATTCCACACCCCTTCAAGCAGCTACCAAATAATAAGCAATCCAAAAATCAAAAAACCAGATCCATCACAGAAAAGCAACTTACTCTCCTCACTGAAAACAAACACAACAAAGAAAGATATCAACTTCATGTCTTTACTTTACTTTGATTCTCAAATCTAAAGAAAGTCAAAGGCCATATCAAAAAGTAAAAAAGCGAGTTCTATACAAAACCGATCGATAATGCAATTACCAAAAAGAGATAGACGAGAGACACGAAGTAGGCGACTGGGTTGCACCAATTGAAGCAAGAAAGCAGCCAAAGGCATAGCAGCACTATCCCCACGTGATGAATTACCGACACCTCCGTTATATCCATCTCCTCTTCCTCCAATCCCGCCTCAAAAACCGCTTCCTCCACAAACGCCTTTGCTCTGACTTAAACTCTCCAAAGAGCTCTCTCTACCACCCACGGATCATAGATCCCACAACCCAGATCATTGAAACGTGGGATTCAAGAAACCAAAGGCCAGATTTCACACTTTGACTAACGGTTCAAATACCATAAAAAAAAATATAAAATAAAAAAACCAACAGAAAACAAACCAATGTCAGAGAACAACCGGTGAGAGAGGGAACAGATGCTGTCGACACGTTCAACCGACCCGTTTTGAAGTTCACACGTTTTACTACTGTCACGTGTCATTTGTGTGTCCTAGGCGTGTCGGCTTCGCGGGGTTGTGATTCAGTGGACACGCATACACGGAATGACGGCGGTGAGCCTACCAGCAGTGGAGCCGTCAGATTTCTTCGGGCTCCCCCTCCAATCATGGGGTGGTTGCGTGGGAGCGGGTAGAATAAGAGAATAATAGAGGTGGGTGGGGTCCAGTGCAATTAATGTGAATAAAATATTTACATGATAAGGGAATAAAAAATCGGGCTTGGATTAGTTGGTGAGGTGGCGCTTCGTTTAAGAGCATTCCCAGCAGACTCCCTATAAGGGAGTCTGTTCCCTATGTGTAGGGAATATGTCCAAAAAATCACAAAAAATGTCCCACAGCAGATTTCCTAAATAAGCCTCAACCATGAGGATCGCTACAGTAGAACCCAAAGTATAGGGTTCTACTATTACGATCCTTATGATTATTAAATTAAAAAAAAAAACATTTTTCTCTCTTCTTTACACTCTCCTCTATCCTCTCTCCTCTTACAATTCTCTCTCCTCTCTCCTCTCATATATATAATATAATTAAAAAAATAAATATTTTAATGATATAGGGAATGATTAAGGGAAGCTATTGGGGCGTATTTTGACATAAGGAAGCAAAAAGTAGTTTGGATCCTTAAATACAGAGAAAATGACGAGGAAGCTGCTGGGAATGCTCTAACGGATGGGTCCGAATCCGATGGAGGAATGCCGACGGGATTGTGGGTGGGTCGTCGTCGTTTCATACGTGCTTGCATGGGATGTTTTTTATTTTCACACTCGTCGTTTCACAAGTGCTTGCATGGGATGTTTTTTATTTTCACACTCGGTTTCCTTGGAAGCAATTTGCAAAGAAGATGAGACGACAGGAAAGAAAGGAGGAAAAGCAAAGATGGATTGGATCTCTAACCCACCAAAGCAGTGGTATAGTCAATAGTGGTTGGAAACATAGGCCTCAAGTCTTGGACGAACAGTATGCAAGGTCTTGGTGTGGGACTGAATGTTTAAAGGGTCAGTGGACGGTTTTACGCGTATCTGTGTGTTTATGTAAAATAAATGTAGAGAAATTTTAAATTTAATTTCATAGTAAATCTTAAATTATCATCACTTACAAAAGTTACATATCTTAAAATAAACTAACCACGATCTTTATGGTCTAAAAACTGGTACCTTACAATGTGAACTCTTTCTCCACACGAGATCCCTTGAATCTCGCAAAAATAATAGAGTCAAGCAAAAATAATGTTGTGAACTGAAAGTCACTAATTAAATAGGGATATTTTTCATTTTTTTTTTAGGCTGAAAAGAGAGGACAAAAGTAAAAAAAAAATTTAGAAGCCCCAATTTCATAAGGCCCCAAAATAATAATGGATAATAAAAATTTATTTCCTAGATTTATTTCATAAAAAATAAATAAATCTTTAATTTTGGTTAATACTCTTAATTAAGGCCTCCAATTATAATATGATATTAATATTATACACAAGACACGAAAAAATTTGTCCCCATTGTCATGATATCTTTAATTATGATTTTCAATATAGACCCAAAACTTTTTGAAAACTGACAATATTCAACAATAATTAATTCAATAGCATCATGTTCAATTCGAGAACATTAAACGCATTGCAACATTGTTCTACTACTTACAGAACAAGATCCTCTCCATCTGATTTGAAACGAAAAATATTCATTTAGTGTAAAATGAAGGGTAATATTGTAAATTTTATCTTTCAACTTTAATTTAATCCCTCATTTTTTTTTTTTTTTTTAAACAGTTCAATCTCATTCATTGATAAACGCATATAGCTCAAACAAAACAAAGCAAAGCTCTGAAACCACCATAGCCGAGCCTACGAGGTTACAAGCGTCAAAGATGATGTATTACATTCTAGATTCATACAAAATTCGCTAACCTATGACTAATTTTTAAATTAAACATCAGATCTACAGCAAACAGACTCAAATTAATGCATAGATAGCTCTTATTCCTTGGCATTGAGGGCAGAGAACCCTAAACCAAAACTCATACTCCTCGACCAGAAAGCTAGGATAACGTTTACATCCACAACCCAAAGATCTAGAACAAATCAACTACCCCGAAGGGCATCAGGCCGGCAAATCGAGAGAGAGGACCGAGCATTATTACAAGCAAAAAACAAAACCAATACAGGGAAACAAAACAAGACAGAAATAACAAAAAAAAGGAAGCCATACAAAATTGCACGGAAATAACCAACAAAAAAAAATAACACACTAAGTGGATGACAGCAGCTGAAAAGAAGAGCCGATCGCGCATTTGCCGGAAACCGAAAACAGAAGGAGGTGTTAGAAGCTCATCGCGGTGGGGGGTGCGAGAAAAAGGTCCAGTAGAGGACGGTGGGTGGCGGAGAAGGCGCGGAGGAGATCGGCGGCGCACTCCAACGGAGGGGAAGTTTAAGTGAAACCCCATGAGCATCACCCACAAAAAGTACCTAAATAAGCAAAAACAACAAAAGCAAAAACAGAAACAAACAAACAAACACAAGCTCTAGCAAAAAACAAGAAAATGAGAGAATACAAGAAAATAAAACAAAGAAACAAGAAACCCAAAACAAAAACCACGACAGGGAGGAAGGTTGCTAGGGGAAAATGGCCGGAACGCAAAGAACCCGGACGAAGCCAAAGAGGACAGGCAAAGGGATGAGCGACGACGTGGGTTTGGCAAGGGCAGAAGATTGGGCAAAAAATGGCCGATCCAAAAGCCTAGAGCAAAAAAAGGGATCAAAGGAAGGGCAAGAGGTGGAGAGGAAGGAAAAGGAAAAATCGCCCAAAGAGGTAGGGTCATCAGGTAAATAAGCTAACTCGCAAAGAGAAAAAGGGTGATGGGAGGGGAGGGGGGAGGCAGAAGAGGGAAAGGGGAGGAGGGCCGGAGGGGGAGAAGCAGAGAGGGGAGGGAGAGAAGGTGAGGGGGAGAAGAAAAAAAAAATTAATCCCTCATTTTAAACTAAATGGATACTCTTCATTTCATGTGAAATGAAATAGAGAGAATCTTATTCCACTACTTATAATTGACACATTGTAAGATTATTCTTATATTTTTTTTCTTCTAGAGTTCACACTTCCCACTTGATTTTCAAATTGATTTTTTTTTTTTTTTTTTCTAAAATCACTTAAGAATTTCTTAAAAATATAGTATTAAAAATCAATAGCATTTAATTCGTAGCATTAAACTGTTAAAAATTGATATCAATACTATGTTATTCCCATTTCTTCTCCAACATTCAATTTTTGAAAGTCTCAAATATATATATATATATAAATTTCCATAGCCTTATCTTGTGATCTTGTATTGAAATAATAATGTTTTTTGATTATGTTTGTCAAAGATCCTATTTTTAGTTTCAAATTTTTCCAGGTTTATCATAACCTTTTTAGCTTTATTACGTAAGTAATGGACAAACAAAAAAATAGAGGTAAATTTATTGAGCAAATAGAACTTCTTCAATGAATTTCTAAAAAAAAAAATTGAAATTTTGATTTAATACCAAAATACATAGAGTAAGGTTCGATTAGAGTAGAAAGAATTTGCATGATATTTGATCAATAGAAATATATATATTATTGGTTTATTGTGATTGTGTCCTCTAGAAAAAAACCAGAGTGGGGAGAGGGGTGTCGGGTGATTCTTTCTTTCTTTTAACTTTGAAAGTATCAACAGATACTATCAAGGAACAGATGTTCTGAATCAATGAAGTTAGGAGAATGAAGCCTAATAAAGAAGCCTAGACTTTCTCGTAAATTATGATCAGAAGATGGAAAGTCTCATTCTAAAATTCTCTTCTCCAACTTCATGATTTTCTAACTCATGGTTCAAGTCCTTAAAATCATTCCATAAGGGATTAGTGATAAAAAAAAGGTTAATAAATTCTAATTACCAAAAGCTCACTCAGCCACTTGCATTAATTTTTTTATTTGATTATTTCATGAATTATTGGATTTTTATGGGGAATACCAGGAGATCTCTTCCTGTTTTCCTAGTATTCTTCTAGTCGTAGGTAGATATTATTTTCTAAAAAGCAAAAAAAAAAAAAAAATCCTTATTTCTTTTACTTGGTTTTTAGAAAATAATATACACATGTGACTAGGAAAATACCAAAAGAGCATCTAGCATTTTTTATTTTCATATATGAAGAATATAATTAATTATTTGCCTAGCGTAAAAGTTAGATCAATATAACTAATTACTATTTAATTAATATTTATATAAAGAAAAAAAGACTCCATTTACAATTGTTGTCTTCAGCCTCTAAATTTATTTAGCTGGCCGTGACCCTTTTTTTTTTTTTTTTTTTAATTTAATTTAATTTTTTTATTCTTTTTTCTTTTTTTGTTGCTGTCTCTGTCGCATCCTTGTTTCCTTGGTTTTCGGTCGGCTTCTTCTACAGCATTATCCATTTATCCTTCTCTTTCAAATGTGCTCTATTTTGTTGTTTATGGGCTATTATTGGAACTGTAGCTTGAGGTGTACATGTTTGTCCCAAGTGCTCTTTGAACAAGTGACTTCAACCAAGTTGCTCCCCAAATGTCAAGCCACACATTTGTATAGCTCTTAGTGTAAGATTCCTCTTCTAAGTAATATGATATTGTCCGCTTTGAGTCAAACTTATTTAGAGAGAGTAAATTTTATATAAACACATCATCTTTTCCATGCCCAGGCAATGTGGGATGTCACAATCACCCTCTCTTAGGACCCAGCGTCCTCGTTGGCGACTCTCATGGGTAGGGTGTCAATGCGGGCGGTTAAAAACCACCCGCTAACCGCTAACCGCTTAATCGTAGTAACCGCTAACCGCCTAACCGTTATAACCGCCTAGCGGTTAGCGGTTATTGGGTTTACTAACCGTAACCGTTAACCGCTAACCGCCTTTTTATATAATATATTTTTATAATTATAATTATAAAAATATTTATGCATATGACATAATCACTTGATCGTTAAATCACAATTTTTTTAAAAAATAATTAAATCACAATTTAAGTATTAATATATTATCTCTATAATTTATATGATTATATCACATGATCAATTGATCATTAAATCATATGATTATATAATAACAAATTATACATATATAATATGACATAACTCATAAGTATACCAATTCATACTAATACAACAATTAAATATCTAGAGACTTATTTCCAATGTATGTTATAAACTTATAAGTCTATATATGTTATAAATCTATATAAGTATACATATGCATATGAATAATATAAATGTATAATATCAATACTTAATCATATGATTCAATGACAATCCAAATACTTTATTCAAGACTTCAAGTGAATCATATTATTTAGGGGTGCAAAGGCGGGCGGTTAAAAACCGCCCGCTAACCGCTAACCGCTATAACCGCCAACCGCCTAACCGCTTAACCGTCTAACCGCATTAACCGCTAACCGCCTAACCGCTATAACCGCCTAGCGGTTAGCGGTTAGCGGTTATTGGGTCTACTAACCGTAACCGCTAACCGCCTTTTTATATAATATATTTTTATAATTATAATTATAAAAATATTTATACATATAACATAATCACTTCATCATTAAATCACAATTTTTTTAAAAAAATAATTAAATCACAATTTGAGTATTAATATATTATCACTATAATTTATATGATTATATCATATGAGATTAATCATTAAATCATTTGATTATATAATAACAAATTATACATATATAATATGACATAACTCATAAGTATACCAATTCATACTAATACAACAATTAAATATCTAGAGACTTATTTCCAATGTATGTTATATATGTTATAAGTCTATATAAGTCTACATATGTATATGAATAATATAAATATATAATATCAATACTTAATCATATGATTCAATGGCAATTCAAATACTTTATTCAAGACTTCAAGTGAATCATATTATTAATGTACAATGATGATATGATTCGTATAATATCAAATTAAGTAATTGACATTGGATTAAACAATGACCAATGTGTTACTTATAAACACAATTTAAGTATTAATGTATTATCATTATAATTTTAGTAATTTATATATTATCACTATAATTGATACGATTATATCACATGATGACTTGATCATTAAATCATATGATTATATAATAATAAATAATACATATATAATATGACATAACTCATAAGTCATAAGTCTACAAGTTAATCATATGATTCATATACAATGATAATCACATTGATTCAATTGAATTAAACAATATATTACTTATAACTACAAGTCTACAATTTAATTAAAGCATTATTAGATACTTTAGGAATTTAGGATTTAGGAGTTTGAACATTACCATTTACCATTAGATATTAAATTCAATTCAAAGAAAAAAGATTATAAGTAAATATGATAAGAATTTAAATAATTAACCGGTTATGATTTAATATTTAAGGAAAATTTTTTAAAGTACAAGTAAATGTAAATTTTGGGTCAAATATATTTGATTTTTCAATATAGGCTCTTTTTATAGCAATTGGACCCAAGAAGATATTAAAAATCCAAGAAAAAAAAAATGAGGGTAAAAAAAAGCCCAAAAAATCCTAAAGAAAGCCCGAAAAGCCCAAAAAAAAAAAGCCAAATTTTTAAAAAGCGGTTAGCGGGCGGTTATCTATTTCGCTAACCGCTAACCGGCGGTTAACCGCTAACCGTTAACCGCTAGGCGGTTAGCGGTTGCGGTTAGTAAAATCTACTAACCGCTAAGGCGGTTACGGTTAGCGGTTATTGCCACTAACCGCTAACCGTAACCGCCTTTGCACCCCTAATATTATTAATGTACAATGATGATATAATTCGTATAATATCAAATTAAGTAATTGACATTGGATTAAACAATGACTAATGTGTTACTTATAAACACAATTTAAGTATTAATGTATTATCATTATATGTTGTGACAGTTGTCTGAATTTTGAACTTTTTTTTTATATGTTGTGTTGAATTTTTTTTTTTTTTTTTTTTTTTTTTTTTTTTTTATATGTTGTTGTTTTTTTTTTTTTTTTTTTTAAAAAAAAAAAGTTAACCGGTTATGATTTAATATTTAAGGAAATTTTTTTAAAGTACAAGTAAATGTAAATTTTAGGCCAAATATTTTTGATTTTTCAATATGGGCTCTTTTTATAGCAATTGGGCCCAAGAAGACACTAAAAATACCAAAAAAAAAAAAAAAAAAAAAGGTAAAAAAAAGCCCAAAAATGATCAAAAAGCCAAAAAAAAAAGCTCAATTTTGAAAAAGCGGTTAGCGGACGGTTATCTATTTCACTAACCGCTAACCGTTAATCGCTAACCGTTAACCGTTAAGCGGTTAGTGGTTGCGGTTAGTGAAATCTACTAACCGCTAAGGCGGTTATTACCAAATAACCGCTAACCGTAACCGTAACCGCCTTGACACCCTTATCTCAGGCTGGGCTATGTCTCTGATACCATATGTAGCATGTATGTTCTAAGTGATATGATATTATCCGCTTTGGGCCAAGCTCGCACGGTTTTATTAATGGGTTTACCCCCAAAATGCCTCATACCATTTAAAGAGAGTAAATTCTATATAAACACATCATATTTTCCATGCCCAAGCAATGTAGGATGTCACACTTAGACAACTCATCCACCTCCTTATCTCTCTTAATTCCTATCATTCAATCAACCTCTGAAATTTGCAGCTGCTTCGCAGACGACACAATGGGGATGGGTGTTAGATTTGGGAGACATCATTTTAATTGTTGAGGAATAATCTTATATTGCTTGTGAACAAGATTTTGGGCATGTTTATAAAGAATGAACAACTCTCTCTTATTAAATCGGTTTTATGAGATGAGTTAGATCTACGAATTTATTCATTAACGCTCCCAACCCGTTAGGGTCAGGTTTGTTCACTAATCCTCTCAGAAGTGCAAAGTATTACAAGGTTTAATAGAGAATCTAACTAAATGAGTAAATGTGGCAATAAAAGCATGATAAAAATGTTATCAAACTTAAAACTTCATTGAATGCAGAATTGTTTGGTCAAAATCTCTAAATATCATGATGAGGATAATAAAAAATTTCATAGTTATAAAAATTCCCTTGTTGCACAAATGCACTTATTTAAGATAAATAAATAGTTTTACGATCATGCTCTCTACTAATCTCATAACCCCACATTCTTGCATTATATTCCTTGCTCATAACTTGAAAACAAAACATAAAGGGGTGAGTGAAAAAAGCTCAGTAAAAAGATCATCAACCATAAAATAGTTGAGTTAACTTCATTTTCTTAAACACTAACTTTTCTTGTGAATCATATAGAAAACACTTTCTTTTCAACAAAGCATTAAATAGTTCTAATTAAGAGAACATTAACTATTAATAGTAAGGCTCATGTACACTCTTATACCCCGTGTACTAAGGTTGCACAATCTTGGCAACCGTGGCAATGCCTATGGCCACAGACGTTCCTTCTAAGCCAACCAATTAACTCTAGGTGCACTCAACTTGACAACAAGTCAAAAACTATGAATTTCACCTTCTCTAACTTCATGGGCAAAAATTATCTCCTCTACACATGTGCCCTCCTCTAATAAAGCGTTTCTCATTTTTTCTTTCTTTCTTTTCTTTTGACACATTTTGTGGGCAATGTGTTAGAGGGTTTTACTTCTCTAGTATTTTCTAAATTGAAAATTTTTCATAACAAGAAATCTTTATTTAAATAAAACATTCTCAATCTAGGACTCGTCTACTTCTTCAAACTGCAATATCTTTCATTTGGAACATTAATGAAAGTAAAGCGTTGTCATTCAACCTAGGAGAAAACAACTCTACGTGCATTTGGCCCTTCAAGAAAACATCATGATCATTTACATATTATTCAAACTCAGTTTTTTAGTAACCCCATAAGACCAACATCAATCGGTTAATATATAAAACATTAAAATCACAAACTTTGATAGCGAGGAAAAGAGTGACGCTTACAATGATGCAATGAAAGAGAGGTGCGTACATTTGTTGTTTTCTTTTTGAAAAAACTGTATGGTGGGAAATAAACAGGATGAAATGGTCGTCTGGTGACTCTGGTTTGTCTTTTGGGCGGCGCTTTTTTTTTTTAATGAAAGAGCTTTAATTAAACTTGAGAGAAAATGAGAGTTCTTGGGATCCCCAGCAATGGGGAGAAAATTGCCAGCCAAATTTTTTTGAAATTCTAACCCTTCAATATCATCCTAAGGTTTATAATTCGCCACGTGTTCTACTAATAATAAAATATTAAAATATTATTTAAAGTTTTAAAAAAATATATAAAAGAAAATATTAAAATATATGGGGTGGCCGGCCACCCCCAAGTGAGCCACCCCCTAGTCCAGCCTTGTCTCTCTTTCCTCTCTGAATTCTCTCTCTTCAGCCTGTACCCACCACACCTCTCTCTACATTAATCTCTCTAGGCTCATCTTTTTCAGTTGGGTTGTGAATTTTCCTGCTTTAAAAGAGTTATCAATCCTTGTCTGCTTTGGGGAAGGCCTTGAATAAGAAATTAAGTTTGCTAGGGAATATGGGTTGTGGGAAAATGAGGATTTTGATGCAAAATTGGGCTTGGAGAGTCTGTTTATCAGGAATTTGAGCAGATGATTTGGGCTTGAGTTGGCTAAGGCAGAGCTGCAAAACGCTAAAGAAATTGCAGCTACGGAGCTGTGAAGGTATTGGTGATGGAGGGTCTTTCTCGTCTTTTGTTGATTTGGCCTTAGGGGTGGCTTCGGCCACCTCCCATGGCTCACTTGGGGGTGGCCGGCCACCCCTATGGCAAAAATGGGGTGACCAGCCACCCCATATAATTTTAATATTTCATTATTTTATTTTACATATTTTTTAAAATTTTAAATAATATTTTATTAGTAATGAGACACGTGGCGGATTGTAGACCCTTAGACGATATTGAAGGGCCAGAATTTCAAAAAATTTTGGCTGGCAATTTTCTCCCCATTGTTGGGGATCCTGATCCATTGTTTGGTGAAATGAGTGGAGAGTCTTAAAGATAAAATCTCATGATTAAAAGACATCAAGATTGTTTGTATTACTTAGTAGACCTTATGTCCATTTAGATTACTATGTTACATCTATATGTATTAATTCGCAGCAATAAAGTCAAAAGTAAGCTATAGGAGACCTTTCGCGTAATTTACTCCAATTCTCCTATAAATATGGGTCTTTTGTAATATTGTAAATCTAACCAAGTAAATAAGAGCAATAATGTAGTCCTTAAGGCAAACCATGCAAATTCTTGTGTCCATTCCTTTAATTTATTTTACGATTATCTTTTCTTTCATGGTATCAGAGCTAGAGGTATTGAGTTTGACTCTGTCATTTGCATTCCATTTAAATCAAATATTCTAGGTGTTAGACCTTACCTAATCAGAGAGAGATGATTTTAGGGATAAGACAATTTTATAATGAATCAAAATATGAAACAATTAAGCGCAAAGAAAATTTTATTTGTCATTCTTCATAGATTAATGATTGAATGTTGGAGAAGATTTTAATTGAGAGTAATTTCAAATAACCCTTGGTATTCAATCATCAATCTATGAAGAACGGCAAGTAAAGTACACCAAACATTTGAAGGGGGGACCATTGAACGTTCGATGCCTGAAATATCAACTCATTCTTATTTTCAGCCGTTTTGTCCTGGTAACTAAACGGAAATGATTAGGATAATGAGTATGAAATCCCTTTTGATGATTGAATGTTGGAGATGATTTTTATGAGAGTAATTCCATGAGGACAAGTTTATTTTGATTCATTATATTTTTGTTTATATCAAAGCTTACTTTGTTTGATTTGTTATTATCAATAAATATATTGAATGTTTAATTTATTATGTGATATGTTATTTGTTGGGAATAAATTCATCTTATAAGCCCACCAAATTTTGGCTCTGGCTAAGAATAGACTCATAAAAATATTAATTAAATGGTAAAGACTATTTAATTAATAGCAATAGGAGCTCAATTCCAACTTAAGATCACGGGAATGCCAAATTAACTCCAACAAGGAGAACTAGTTCAAATCTAACTCAACTATAGATTCTCAATACAACTCAAAGAAAAACAACTAGTTTAAGTCTAATTCAACTACTCAAACCTATAAATAGGCCCTAACAAAAACACATTCTTTCTCTCCAAAAATTAGGGATTATGGCTCAATTAGTCCATCTGAGCATATTAAATGATTATGCATCGAAGTACGATCCTTTGGTATCAGAGTGTCCACGGCACATACACCAATAGACCTTTGACGCTTTCTTGCTCTTTTGTAGTGATTTGAAGTACACAACAACATTGTATTGCAGATTTTAAAGGCCCAAAAAAATGCCCATCGACCGTGAAGAAAACTGTTCTAAAAGTTTGTCGCCCTCTATGAAAAAAACTAGTTCGTTTCTCATAAAAAACAATTAATCACGGTGTGAGCACGCATTCCGGCAACAATCAACCGGAACGACTCACCGATCTGCTTTGTCCATAGCAGATCTGCACAGATCTGCCTCCCACGTTCACAATCAAGTGGAGCCTCACGATCCACTCTCGCCGGAGATCCAAGTGACCAGCCCAAGCCATCACTGACCTGCACGGTCTGCCAGAGGAAGCCAAGCAGAAGCACCCCCGTGAATGTCCTGGGCCGCCAAACACGTAACATAGCCGATTAGCACTACCGGTGACCGCCGATCTCCAAACCAGACCACCGGAGCTCCAATCCGCAGCATCGACGAACTTCCCAGAGCGCGCGGCGGGACCCACTATCGCTGGAGATCCAAGCGCGCGACCCACTCCAGTCGGAGCTCCAACCCGCGGCACCACCACTGCCGTTCGCCGGTCGCACTCCACTGACGTTCGCAGATTCGCACTCCACCGCCGTTCGCACATCCGCACAACTACCCTTGGCTGGTCGCATTCCACCGCCGTTCGCAGATCCGCACCACTGCCGTTCGTCGGTCGCACTCCACTGCCATTTGCCGCGGATTCGCACCACTGTCGTTCGTAGCCGATTCACGCTCCAGGGACCCATGCCTCAGAACCACTGATGTGAGTAGAAGGGTCTGTGAAAAAGAAATTAAAAAAAAAACGTGTTTGGCAACAGGTTTAATTGTTATTCAGCATATATTCTTATTCTAGTTTAGGAATAGGCTATTTTGATTTAAGTTTATATTCCTATTCTAGTTTAAGAATAGGCTATCCATTTTTAAGTTTATATTTCTATTCTAGTTTAAGAATAGGCTATCCTGGTTTAAGTTTATATTCCTTTTCTAGTTTAAGAATAGGCTATTTTGGGTTAGGTCCCAAATTGGGTTTTGATTGGTTACAAGAATGGTTACAAGAATAAGGTAATCCTTATTCTAACTTATTGCATTCTGAGGATATCCTATCCCAGATAAGAAGAAAAGAAAAAAGCAAGAGAAAAGAAAAAGTTTCGTCATGGTGGCCATAACCTGATCGGGAAGCGTGGCGATCCTGTTAAACCCTCACGGAACTTCACTCGTCCACTAGGGATGCCTAGAGTTTAAAAGGATTGTTACATATACTAAATAGATTCGTCTCTCCCACAATAGATGATTTATGTTTCTTGATTTTATTTTATTTTTAGTTTTGTTTTGCTACGGGACTAACAAAAGTTAAGTTTGAGGTTGTTTGATGTGTGCCAAATATTGCGTATTTAGACCCCTTAATTTACATTTGTTAATCATTTAGCTATGTTATAATCTGATGTTTTTGATTAATTCTTTGTTTTTAGTGTTTTGTAGGTTGCTAGGAGAAAATTGCGGGTTTTATGTGGAAGTTGCATTCTTTGGAGAAAAGCTACCAACGAATGTGGGATTGAGCGCAACACTGTACACTTGAGTGCATTTGCGCTAAAGCCCAGCGCAGTAACGATCGAGCGTAGCTGCTCCCATGTCAAGTCTCTGTGCGCAAGCACACCTGCATGGCAGGAAGAATTCATTTGCTCGAGTGCGCTTGAGCGCAGCTAGTGTGTGGTCGAGCGCACATGTTTGACCTAGAGCCATTTTTAACTCTAAAACCCTTGTAAACCTTAGTTTTAAGCCTATAAATAGAGAAGTCTTCAGATTATTTTAAGGAGGATACGGATTACGAAATTTCAGAGGAGAAAGAAGAGATAGGGTTTCCTAGCTTTTGGATTTCAAGTTTGGGGTTTTCAATTTGTAAGTACTCAATTTGTGATGGATTCAATTAACTTTGTTTTGTCTTTCAATTTCATGAGAGGCTAAACCCTCAACCTTAGTTGAGGATGAAGCCTAACTAATGATTAGTAACATTGTTTTCATGTATGTAGTATTTTCCAATTTAATGAATTGATTTTCCTATTGTTTTACTTCAAATCAATTGTGTTGAATGATTCTTGAATATCTTTTGTGAGTCAAGGATACATTTGATGATTTTAGATAATTTAATATGATTGATTGCTTGGTTTTATTTGTTAAAAATTGGATATCCCTTGTGATTTATTCTCCGGATACAATTGATGTTTTGATTGATGTTGAATATCTTTTTGTGATTGACGGATACAATTAATAATTTGATTGATATTGGATTTATTTTGTGATTTGGGTAATGAATGGATACATGGGATGATTTTGATTAATTCTTTGAAGCAAAAGTAAAACATACCTAAGAATATATTGTGAGAACTTTGGGAAATATTATTAATCATGTAAATATGTTGCTATGAATTTGTGAGTGCGAATTCCGAAACCCTAGTGCTTCGTTAATAGATTACTTTTACTTTAATTAGTTTATGCTTTTGATTTTTCATTCACAAAATAATATCTCAAATTTTGGAATTTAGACTTAAGTTTACTTTCAAAAACACAGTTCCCTGTGGGATCGACCTCGCACTTGCTACCCTTTATTACAAACGATTCATGCACTTGCGAGTTATTAAAATTTTCACAACAATGTGTTCAAAGGGTTTTCCACTTCGTAAATAAACTTTGTGTGGTGTTTGTGATGTTGCTTTAATTCCGCTGTGCATGCTTTATATTTGTTGAATGGTTTAGTTACATATTTTTGTTTATTTCGCGATTAAAGGTAGAACTCGATCCTTGTTTTCTTTCACCTTTGATGATTAATAGACTTCTCAAATTATTTTACCTTCCTATGCAATAACTCTAATGTTGCTTAGAGGGGTGGTTTCCCATTTAGCTACCAGTTAGCTAAACTGGGGTAATTGCCAGATTTGGGGGCGTTACAAAGGTGGTACGCCCCGGCCCTATGTGTAACACGCATCCCATTGACACACAATATTGTCCGCTTTTGGCTCACCCAAGCCAGACTTCCTAGGAGGTCACTCATCAGTAGTACTACTCTCGCAAGCTCGCTTAACTGCGGAGTTTTGATAGGATCATGACTATCACGACTTTAAAACGCCTTGTTGTTATGAAGCGTGTAAGTATACATCTAAGCATATCTCAATTTCCATACCCAGATGATGTGGGATGCCATACTATGGCATCTTACTACTCTGTAGGGTCCTTCCTATGTTGGGGCCAACTTTCCCTCAGTAGGATCCTTGGTGACCAGGGTCGCTTTGCGTAACTTCAAACTTCATGCCTAACCTTCCTATTGGAGTACCGAGCAACCTTCTCTTGAATAGCTGCCATGGTAACCTAAGCTTGATCTCTTCTTTCCTACAGAAGATTGAGATGTAGACTAATACCTTTATCATTGAATTCTGGCCAAAAGTTTTCTATTTGGAAGCCTCCCATCCAACTTCTGCTGGGATAACCGCGCCTATGCCAAAAGTTAAGACGTAGGGGGTTTCTTTGGTTGGCGTCCTCCTTGAAGTTCTACATGCCCACAACACTTCCAGGAGATTCTTAGCCCAATATCCTTTCCATTCACCAAGTTCCTTATTCAAAATTTTGAAGATTTTTTTTATTTATCTACACAACTTGCCCATTCGCTTGAGGATGTCCTAGGGATGAAAAGTAATTCCTGATATGAAGCTTTGAGCACCATTCACGAAGGAGTCGCAATCAAACTGCTTTCCATTATTGGTGACGAAAGCATGTGGAATTGCATACAGGCATACCACTGATTTCAACAAGAATTTCTCGATATTACTAGTAGTTATACTTGTTAGTGCTTCTGCTTTGTCCCACTTAGTGAAGTAGTCCACATCTATAACTAAGAGTTTGACACCTCCCTTTCCACGGGGTAATGGCCTTATTATATCCATCCCCCATTGTGAGAAGGGCCAAGGTGAGGAAATGAAGCTCAGCTCCTTAGAGGGTTGCTTTGGTACACTTGCAAACCTTTGGCACTTGTTGCAATTTTTAACCATTAGCAAGGAATCTTTGTGCATGTTGGGCCAGTAGTAACCAGCTCTAATAGCTTTGTGCGCAAGCATTCTTGCTCCCGAGTGACTTCCATACTCCCTCATGAATTTCCCACAGGATATAGTCAGCTTCTTCTTGGTAGACGCACTTGAGGAGGGGCCACATGAAACCCCTTTTATAAAGCGCATTACCCACCATCATGAATCTGGCTACTTTTGTTCTCAAATGTACTGCTTTTTTCTGATTTGCTGGGACAGTCCTATCCTTGATAAATTTAATGATTTTAGATGCACAAGTTGGCACAACTTCTAATATGAAAACCGAAACTGATTCTGTAATTGCTGGCTTGGAAAAAATTTGAACACTTTCCTCAAAAGTTTCAATTTCTTAATCGGTAGTTGAACCCAGACGAGCCAATCGGTCAGCTTTTTCATTATGTTCCCTCGGGATTTTTATTATGCTAAAATGCTTAAATTGCTTTGTAGCATCTTGTACTAGTGATAAGTACTGCTTCATTTTCACCCCCTGAGCCTCAAACACCCCCTTGTATGTGACTGACAATCACCTACGAATCACTTCGTATCTCCACATATTCGGTACCCAATTTTGAGGCCATGCTCAACCCGGCTAAAACTGCTTCATACTATGCTTCATTATTAGTTGCTTTGAAATCCATCCTTAGGGAGCAACTAAACTCTTTGCCTTTATCTGTAGGTTCAACCTCGCACTTGCAATCCATTAAACTACAATCGATTCGTACACTTGCGAGTTAAATAAATTTGCATAACAATACCCACAAACATTGTTAGTACTATGGTATTGAAAAGAATGAAGTTTCACACAAACAATGATTCTTATTCATAAGCAAGCTTAAAAAGGTGAACTCCATCTTCAAAATCTTTAGGACTCTCAAACCTCAAATTACTCATAAGTGGACAATTGAGACATTATATGTTCTGATAGGTGCAAAGTGAAATTAGCATACAATCATGAGGCTTCAATTTAATTTCAAGACAAATGGTTCAGTACCTCAAAATCGTAGGAATCCCTATCAGATGAAACAACCAAGGCAAGATGTGCATTTTTCTTCTATTTCTCTCTTTCTCTCTCCTTTTTTTTTTTTTTTTTTGGTTGTTGTGTAGGCTGTGCAATGCTTAGCTTCCTTTCTAAGACCCATGTAATGAGTGTTAGGCCAATGACTCCCAAACCAGATGGCTTTAGGGCACTAGATGTAAACATCCCCAAGGACTTATTAACGCAAGTCAAAAAGGCTATGAAGCCAAACTAGCCATACCATCAACCAAACTAAACTTCACACATTTTTATGCGAACACTCAATGCTTAATGAGGAAAGAGGTCTGGTTACTTAGTGAACAACTCAAAATGATTTCTTTTCATCGTTTTTCTTTTTCTTTTTTTACAAGCCAAGGTCATTCATCAATAAGTCATCCAACAAATTGATAAGTGCTAAAATATATGTATTTTAACCCCTTAACTTATATTTGTTAATTCCTTAGTTTTGTTAGTTTGTGCTATTTTATTTCTTTTATGTGTTTTATGTGTTTTTGTAGGCTTTTGGAGGAAAAGAAAGCATTTATGAAAGTGTGGGGTTTAAAGAGCAAATTTGGGAAAAGCTAGAGGTTCTGGCAGTGCGATCGATCGCAAGGGACCTGCGATCGAGTGCACTTTCAGAGAACGTCCAGACGAACGCAGGCTTCCGCTCGTGCGCACAAGAGGAGACTCGATCGGACTGGTGCGATAGAGCGCACACGGGCTGCGATCAAGCGCACCCATGCGTTGGAGAATAGTTAGCAGCCGCCAAAATTCCCTTTCCTTCCATATTAGGATTTTTCAAGTCCCACTTGTAATAGGACTAAACCTTACGAGTTTTCTAGGTTTACCAGGGGTTCTAGGATTTCTCTAGGCCTATAAATAGACCCTTAAGCCTCTAGAATAAACACACAATTTCAAGGAGAAGAATTGAAGGCTCTTCAAGTTCAAGTTTCGGGTTTATTCTTTTTATTTTATTTTATTTTATGAAGATGTTTAAGATCAAACTCATGTATAACTAAACTCCTTAGTAGGACTAGATTGAAGCACTAATTATGTTTCTTTAATATTTCAATATTGTCGCCTTTACGATAATCATATTGTGTTGCTTAATTTGATTAATTCTTGTTTTATCGAATTCTTCATATGTGTATGACTATGTTGTACCTAAATACTACCTAAATTAATAGATAATATATAGTACGTTTTAACTCGCAAGTGCACAAGATCAAAACAATAGTATAGTGTAGCAAGTACGAGGTCGATCCCACGGAGATTGTGATTTTGTTTTGAACTAATTAAAATATCAAATTGTCACAGATTTGATATTAAGAAAAATAAAAAGATATAAAGATGAAGTAAAGGTAAAGACAGGGCTTTGATATCCACCACTAATTATACTTAGATAATATAATAATATGCCAATGATCCAATCATATTATGAGTACTTAATGTTTGCCAACCTAAGGGCATGGGTGCTTACTCCTTAAGCTATTGATTTCCCTAAGCAACAAATTAGGCATGGGTGTCTACTCTAATTCTTTTCTTTCTTAAAGGATTTAGCATGGGTGTCTACTAAGTTGTTCTTTAAGAAAGCATAAAACTGTGGAAATCGACAAACATATGAGGCTTAGAGCATGGGTGTCTACTCCCGATTCCCCATGTTGATTAACCCAAGAATCCGGTGTGGATATCTTTTGTTACCTATGTTAAACTCAGGACTCGGTCATTTAAATTAATTTAACTAACTAGTCCATAGCACATGCATATAATGGCCAGTCACATACATATGAGGAATTCAAGAAAATAGGAATTAATCAAGTTAAGCAACACAATATGACTATCACAAAGGCACCAATATTGAAATATTAAATAAACATAATTAGGGCTTCAATCTAGCCATCCTTAAGAGTTAGTTACACATAATTAAAATAAAAGAAAAAGAAAAGGGAAAGAAAGAACCAAAAACTGCTCCTAGAAGTAGCCTCCAATCCTCTCCCCAAAGTTGTCTCCTTCTAATTGTCTCCTCAATTGTTAGGCTTTGAGGTCTATTTATAGGGCTTAGGAGAGTCCTAGAAGCCCTAGTAATCCTAGGAATTTCGGAGATTTAAGTCAAAGTCCAAATCGGAATAAGATTCGCCCAAAATTGTGGTCCTAACTTACGGCGTGATTTTGGCATTGCGACGCTCCAAATTGGGAAAATGATATTTCACAATGAATTGTATAATTTTTAGTTAGCTTTCTAATGCCTCTTGAATCACCTCAATCAAATATTTGAGATGAAAGTTATGGTCAAAATACCGAGACATGTTCAGAATCCAATTTTGCCTCCAATCCGATTTTGACTATTATTTGAGAAATTCCGATTTACTCATTTCCTTTATTGGATTAAACTTAACCATGATTGGCTAAACTTAACCATATCTTCTAGGTCTTCCCAATTTACCCTTTAAGCTTGGAATTTTTCCAGAAAGCGCTTTCTTTTCTTCCAAAATCCTATAAAATGAAGAAAATACAAAAAAGAAGTAAAATGGGCTAATTAACCAAAACTAAAGGATTAAAACATGCAAGTTAAGGGCTGAAAATATGAATATTTTAGCACTTATCACACCCCAAAACTTACATATTGCTAGTCCTTTACCAATACAAAACTAAAAACAAGAATGGAAAAACAGAAAACAAAAGATAAATCCATTTTTCATGGGATGTACGATTGCATTTAGCGTATGCAACAAGCCTTTTAAACCCCTAGGAATTCCCCAGTGGACGAGTGAAGTATCGTGAGGGTTTTCCAGAAATGTTACCCACAAACATCATGTAAGAGTTCATGCTATCCAAAAATTAAGGTATCACTCAAAACCATGATTCTCATTCATTAGCAAGCTTAAAAAGATAAACCCCATCTTTACAATGAATTGGAATTTTAAAATTTAATTACTTACAAAAGACATGCTAAGACATCACAAGTTTGAAAATAGGGTAAAGTGAACTAGCACATAAATATGAAGCTTCCAATTGTTTCTAATGTGCAATGTCTCAAGATCTCAAAGTTCACTGAAATCCCTATTAGAATGAACAACAATGACATATCTTTCTCTTTCTTCTTCTTTTCTCCTTTTTTTTTTTTTTTTTTTCTTCGTCAGGTTGTGCAATGCTTGATTCCCTTAAGCTTTCTAATTGACCCATGT
The DNA here is from genome assembly GCF_965113065.1 of Corylus avellana. Classification (NCBI taxonomy): domain Eukaryota; kingdom Viridiplantae; phylum Streptophyta; class Magnoliopsida; order Fagales; family Betulaceae; genus Corylus; species Corylus avellana. Next base: position 20,615,198 of record NC_142492.1, read on the forward strand.
AACGAGTGTTAAGTCAATGACTCCCAAACCAGATGGTTTTAGGGCATTAGGTGTAGAGACACCCCTAGGACTTACTAACTCGAGTAAAAAAGGCTACGAAACCAAACTAACCATGACATTAACCAAATCAAAATTCTTCACCTTTTGACATGAACATTCAATGCTTTGAGGCAAGAAGTCCAGTTACTCAGTGAAAAACTTATCAATGATCATATTTTCAGTGAAAAGCTTATCAATGATCATATTTTTCTTTCTTTTTTTTTTCTTTTTTTTTTCACATATATATATATATGCCAAGGTATCCATCTAATAAATCATCCAGTTTCACTTAAGACATAGAAACACACACATTAAACTTTCATGTCATACCCTACAAATTATGTGCTAATGTGCTTGTGTAAGATCAGATCAAACATGTGAATTCTCAACTGTCTTAAGCAAGTAACCAAACTGAAAAACTCAATTATTAGATTATGTGTTCAAAATTTTAAGCTCATTGATGAATTCAAGCCACAATTCGTTTAGATTAACCAAAAAATTTAGGCAAACATGAACATGCATAAACTTTATATATATATAAACAACAAATAACATGAAATTGGGACAAAATGTGTGTAAACAACATGTGTGCCTATACCCCCAAACTTAAATGACAAGGAAAGAATTTACCCGGAAGATGAACAACACTGTCTTGGAAAGCATGGCTCATAGCACACCCCCAAACTTGAATCGAAGCACACTTGTCCCTGCAAAATAAGAAAACACACAAACAACTAAAGATAAAAAGATTAACTTAAAACACACTAAACAAAACAAAATAAAAAGATAACTATGGGATGCTGCCCAAGTGTGCTCGATCGCACGCATGGTTCACTCGATCACACTTGCGCAAGGCTGTGTATGTATGGGTGATGTGGGCTCGAGCACACACAAGGTGCATTCGATCGCACTAACAGAATGTACAACAGCCAAAAGTCGGTTACTGCGCTCGATCGTACTCAGGGTGCGCTCGATCGCAGTAATAGAATGCAATGAAACCACAAGTGGAGACTTGCGCTCGATCGCATGCAAGTTGCGACCGATCGCAGTAACAAAATGTAAAAACATGACAAAAGACTTGAAACACTAAAACACCAAAGTAAAATAAAACACAAAGGCAAACAAAACAAAATATAAGTCAAACAAAATAAAATAAAACAAACAACTAAATAAAAGGATATGCTATGGGGTGCCTCCCATAAGCGCTAAGTTTAACGTCTTCAGCCAGACTGTGGCACTTTAAAATTGAAGCACCAATCCTTTCTTCTCTTGCACCAAAGAGAATGAATCTTTTCTGTTGCATGGTGCTTCCAAGTGTTTATAGATTGGGGAAGATCACTTTGAGTTTTCTCAAACAGTTGCTCATCCAGTGGGGAATCATGAAATGGAATAAAGTAAGAAGAAAACTTAGGAAGTTTTTCTATCTTGATGTCCTCAAATTGCTCATGTGGTAGCTCTAACAGACTTCTCTCTTGGCCTCTTTGTGTTTCAGGAATAAGAGCCAATGGTGAAAAAGTTTTAATGCTCTCTTCCTTTTCTTGATGTGGCTTTTGTGGATCTTCGGTTTGCTCCTCTTTCCCCTCTTCCACTTGATTTTCAGCCACATCTTCACTCCTCAATGAGATAGCTTGCTCATGATAGTAGGCACACTCTTTCTCCATGTATTGTCCATTGGGATTTTCCCTCAACTGACTTTGACACTCTTCTTCTTGATATTGTTGACGCCAATTGATGGGAGATGCCTTCAGTTCCCTGGCCAATTTTTCCACTTGTACTTCCAGTCTTTGAATGGCTTGATCAGTTTTTGTATTGAATTGTTTTTGATCAGCTGTGAATTGCTGTTGTGAGGTCATGAACTATTGTTGAGAAGTCATGAACTGCTGTTGAGAAGTCACTAGGGTGTGTATCATACCCTTCTGTCTATTTATCCTTGACTCTTGCTCTTGATTTGTAGATAAATACAAAGGACACGTTTCAGTAGACTGATCAAAATGAGAACATGTGGCACATACCTAGAATTGGGTAGTTGGCTGATTGGGAGAGATGTTTTGAGCAGTCATGGCGTTTATGAGCATAAGGAATGCCTTCTGCATGGCAGCTAGCTGATCTTGTAGTGGTGGATCCGAATGAGAGGAATATGCATGAGTTCTAAGAGCTTGAGCTTGCCACGGGAAATTTGACTGTTAGTTCCAGATTGGGTTGCAGGAATCAAGATAGTTGTCGTTCCCCGGTCTAGAGATTGATGTGTTCTTATGCCCAAAAATTTTGTTAGGAATCTGTCTTATTGAAGAACATTCTCTAACATGGTGATAAGGGTCGTGGCATAAAGAACACGGTCCATGGGGTGTCGGAATGCCTCCCCACATATGTGAAATTAAAAATAAAATACCAAAAAGTTAAAATTTAAAAAGGAAAACAAAATTGAAAATAAACTTTCGAACATCCAGACTCAACTGACCCTGCATGAAATAAAAGAAAAAAAAAATAGATTTGTAATTATCGCAGTACTGTGCGGCTCTCTGGATGTGCAATCGATCGCACTGTGAAGTGCACTCGATCGCCTTGGTTGGGCGATCAATCGCACCTCCAGAGGCACAGAACTGCGGAAAAGACTATAAAAACAAAAAAAATTTAAAATAAAGATAAACTAAGGAAAATAATTCCAAACAAAATCAAACAATCCCCGACAACGGCGCCAAAAACTTGTTGTACCTAAATACTACCTAAATTAATAGATAATATTTAGTACGTTTTAACTCGCAAGTGCACAAGATCAAAATAATAGTATAGTGCAGCAAGTACGAGGTCGATCCCACAGAGATTGTGATTTTGTTTTGGACTAATTAAAATATCAAACTGTCACATATTTGATATTAAGAAAAATAAAAAGATATAAAGATCAAGTAAAGGTAAAGGCAGGACTTTGATATCTACTACTAATTATACTTAGATAATATAACAATATGCCAATGATCCAATCATATTATGAGTACTTAATGTTTGCCAACCTAAGAGCATGGGTGTCTACTCTAATTCTTTTCTTTCTTAAAGGATTTAGCATGGGTGTCTACTAAGTTATTCTTTAAGAAAGCATAAAACTGTGAAAATCGACAAACACATGAGGCCTAGGGCATGGGTGTCTACTCCCGGTTTTTCATGTTGATTAACCCAAGAATCCGGTGTGGATATCTTTTGTTACTTATGTTAAACCCAGGACTCGGTCATCCAAATTGATTTAACTAACTAGTCCATACAACATGCATATAATGGCCAGTCACATACATATGAGGAATTCAAGAAAATAGGAATTAATCAAGTTAAGCAACACAATATGATTATCACAAAGGCGCTAATATTGAAATATTCAATAAACATAATTAGGGCTTCAATCTAGCCCTCCTTAAGAGTTAGTTACACATAATTAAAATAAAAAGAAAAAGAAAAGGGAAAGAAAGAACCAAAAACCGGTCCTAGAAGTAGCCTCCAATCCTCTCCCCAAAGTTGTCTCATTCTAATTGTCTCCTCAATTGTGAGGCTTAGAGGTCTATTTATAGGGCTTAGGAGAGTCCTAGAAGCCCTAGTAATCCTAGGAATTTCGGAGATTTAAGTCCAAGTCCAATTAGGATAGAGAAAACCCAAGTCCAAATCGGAATAGGATTCGCCCAAAATTGCGGTCCTAACTTGCGGCGTGATTTTGGCATTGTGGCGCTCCGAATTTAGAAAATATTATATCAAAATGAATTGTATAATTTTGAGTTACCTTTCCAATGCCGCTTAAATCACCTCAATTGGATATTTGAGCTGAAAGTTATGGTCAAAATACTGAGACATGTTCAGAATCCAATTTTGCCTCCAATCCGATTTTGACTATCACTACAAAAAACATGCAGTTTATTGACGTGGCAAACAGTAACTTATATTTGCCGCGTCAATAAATTTTGACGTGTCAAAGTAGACACGTAAAAAAAAAAACTTTTTTGACGTGTTAGGTTTTCACACGTCAAATTTTTTTTGAAAACTTACAATTAATTATAATTAGGTATATATATATTAAAAAAAAATAATGCAGTGATTTAATTTTAATGGGCATGAAAAATAATGTAGTGATTTAATTTATCATATTAGTATAAATTAATTGGTATATATGTATACATATATATCACATGCATGCCAATTAATATCACATATATATATATATATATGATGAATATCAAAAAATACCAATTACACTAAACATAATCATACTATATATTAATGTATGCCAGGAAATTATCATGCATATATATGATATTAATTATCATATGCATGCATAATCATACTATTGTATACCAATTAATTAATATAATCAACCATTTCATTAATATTAATTTGAATATGATATTAATTATCATGCATAAATGATCAGTCTAGTAATATTAATATCTAGAATATTAAATTATTTATTCTCTAATTAGTTTTAAGTATATTGTATGGATAATGCAAGTGTTATATATATAAGATGAAAAAATCATCATATAATAGAATACATAAATTATATATATTAAAATCTAAAACTTTAAAATTTTTAGCTAATGGTATTTTTTGACATGTCACATGTCATTATTAGACACGTCAAAATTTTTAATTAACTATAATTAAAGTTAATTAGGTTGTAAAAAATTAAGATTTGAATTGGTATGAAAAATTAATTTTATCATATTAGTATAAATTAATTGGTATATACGTATATATCACATACATGCCAATTAGCTAGTATCTTAATCATATACTATTGTACAATTAATATTATTACATGCATATGAATCAAACATTTCATTCATATATGATATGAAATTATCATGCATAAATCATTCTAACTAGTAATATTAATTAATTAATTAAACAAATGAATTTTATTATCTGTACATCTAGAATATTAATTTGTTTATTCTCTAATTAGTTTTAAGTATATTGTATGGATAATGTGTTATATAAGAGAAAAAAATGATATAATAAATGATATAAATTAAGTAAATGAAAATTAAATAAATGATATAAATAAATTAAGTAAATGATATAAGTTAAATAAATTAATAAATGATATAATTATTAAAAAATGAAAAAATGCTCTTGTGGCACGTCAAAAAGTCTCCTCGAGAAGGCGCGTACAACTGCCTTTCCTTACGACTGCTTTTTTTTTTTTTTTTTCTTTCTTTCTTCTTTCTTCTTCCTTCCCTCCTTCCCTCTCTTTCTTTCTCTCCCCCGCGCAACTCAAACTGCAGACCCAAATCATCTGCCATTTTTTTTTCTCGATCAGCCCTCTGCAGCATTTCTCTCACCCGTGTCCTGTCTCTCAGCCCGGCCGTTCTCCAGGCCTCTTTTTCACGTTGTCTCTCTCTCTCGGTGGTTCTCTCTCTCTCCCTCGGTGGTTCTCTTTCTCACCGACGCCCGTCACCGCCGCTGCTCCCTCTGGTGACCACGCATTCTCCGATTGACGACTCTAAAAAATCAGGTATATATATACCTGATTTAATATATATATATAATTTATATAAATATGTATATTATTATATATTGTTGATGTAGTTATATTAGCAAATTCTTTTTACATGTTAGCTAATTAATTTATTTACTTAAGATATATGTTATGTATTACTTGTTTGACATATATGTTTTGTATATGGTGAAAATATTGTTTAATGTATTTGCATGCATGCAAAATTACCTACCCTCATAGTTTGAAATTAGTTTTTTGTACAGGATTTTGCATTTACATTTAGACCCATATTTTGTGTAGGTTTTGCTTTTGCACATTATCGTAAAAAAAAAATCACAAAATAAGAAATGCAAATCTATTTTGGTCATTAATTTATGATTAGATTTTGTAAATTTAGAATAAGTATGTAAATGCTAGGATCAAAAAAAGAAAGTAAAAAATAACTAACATAGGTTGCTGGATTTATTTTATCTACACTTCCCATACAAATGCATAAATGTTATAATAAACGGAAAAAAGAAAACCAACATTTAACGTAGCTAGCTATATCTAATTTATTTAGGGTCCCCGTATATAAGAAAATTAATTTAGGTCTTACAAATTTAGATTATGTAAATGTCATAAAAAACGAAAACAAAAAAATTGCAGCAAATAAGATAGCCACATATATTTTATCTAGGGTCCCCATGTGGCACGTCAAATGTTTTTAAATTTGGACCTTAATTTTGTTTAGGTTTTGCAAATTTAGATTATGTAGATGTTATAATTAAAACTCAATGTATGTGTTTATTTGTTAAAAATAAACAAAAAATTGAAATGATGTACTTAAAGAAATACACAAAAAATAAAATAAAATAACATCTAACTAACTAACTTAGATTTATTTTATTTAGTTAGGGTTCCAGTAACTAAAGCTATGGACAAGAGTTGGATGACAAAGTGTAAGGGTACGAGGGAATACAGAGACGGGTGTAGATCATTCGTGGACTTTGCAGTTAGGAACTATACAATCCCTGATGGAAAAATTCACTGCCCCTGTAAGGTGTGTCGTAATAAGCAGGGCCACCCGCCGGGTTTGGTATTTGACCACTTGACAGGGTGTAAGGGAATAATGACTGCATACAGAACCTGGTATTATCACGGGGAGAAGCCTGTCCGGTCTCCAGTTGTAGTCTCTACTTCGACTACCACGATCACAGATCAGGGTATAGGCACAGCACAAGGTGAAAACATGCAGCCAATGTTGCGTGATCTATTCGGCATGCACGGTGTGATGGAAGACAATTGTGAGCCTGAAGTGGCGGTGCAGGGGAATGAAGAAACTGTGAATGAAGAAGCCGACGATGGTGACGTACTAAAGTACAATAACTTGCTTAAGAAGGCAGAGAAGCCACTTCATGATGGGACCAAACATAGCAAGCTTAGTGCTACTGTACATCTGTACAATTTGAAGTGTGTTGGCGGACTTAGTAACGCAATATTTTTATCTTTTCTTGAGTTCATCAATCAGTTGCTGCCTCCTAGTGATCAAGCTTTGCCGGTTAATACATATGAGGCGAAAAAGTTTCTAAGGGACATGGGCCTCGGGTATGAGAAGATCCCGGCGTGTCGTAATGATTGTATGTTATTCTGGAAGAACAATAAGGATTTGGATACATGTACTGGATGAGGATGGTCAACTCATATTATCGAGTAAGAAACGCCCGGTCAAGGTGTTGCGGTGGTTTCCACTCATACCACGACTACAGAGATTGTTTATGTCAGAGCATACTGCTCCTTATATGAGGTGGCATGCAGAAGGTCGGACTAAGGACGATGTATTGAGGCATTCGGCTGATGGTGAAGCGTGGAAGGCATTCGATAATTTGCATCCAAACTTTTCGGCGGACAGCAGGAACGTCAGGCTTGGACTAACCTCGGATGGATTTAATCCATTCGGGAACATGAGCACATCCACAGCACTTGGCCTGTAATGCTTGTACCGTACAACTTGCCTTCTTGGACGTGCATGAAACAAACGTCATTTATTCTATCTTGATAATCCCAGGCCCAAAGTCACATGAAATGGATCTAGATGTCTACCTACGACCCTTAATTGAGGAGTTACAGGAATTATGAACTGTAGGTGTACGCACAATTAACGTGTCCAAAAAAAGGAACTTTGTGCTGCGGACGCAGTTAATGTGGACAATTAATGACTTTCCGGCATACCCAGATTTGTCTGGGTGGCCTAACAGGGGTGAGAAGGCATGTCCCTGCTATATGTACTCGACGAGGTCCAGGCGGTTAAAACACGGCAGGAAATTTTGTTATATGGGGCACATGCGATACTTGCCCATGGATCATCCGTGGAGGAGGAATAAAAGAACATTTGACGGCAAACAAGAATTTGAATGTGCCCCTGATGTGCCAAGTGGAGATGAAATTCTTAGACAATTACAAAATATGGCATATGGGGATGAGAATGCCAGTAAGGCAAGATCGAATAATAAGAAAAAAGACAAGAAACGGAAGAAGAGTGAGCCGACAGAAAGAGAAGGCGAGACTGCTAACGTATTGTGGAAGAAGAAAAGTGTTTTCTTTAGGTTGCCGTATTGGAAAGATAATCTATTGCAGCACAACCTTGATGTCATGCACATTGAGAAAAATGTGATGGACAACATTCTTGGCACATTACTAGACATTCCAGGGAAAACGAAGGACAACATCCAAGCCCGCACAGACTTGCAAAAAATGGGGTTGAGACATACACTTCATCCGTACACGGGCGAGGATGGTCAAACATATATGCCCACAGCTTGCCACCCGATGTCTAAGGACGAGAAAACACATTTTTTGAAAGTGCTTCGAAATGTAAGGGTGCCGGACGGATATGCCTCGAATATTTCCCGATGTGTACGACTTAGTAATCGTACAATATTCGGTTTGAAGAGCCATGACAGTCACGTAATTATGCAACAACTTCTCCCTATTGCATTGCGTGGATCATTGCCAGGAAACGTGGTTAGACCACTTGTCGGGATGTCTGCATTCTTCAGAGGCCTATGTTCAACGTCATTGACATAAGATGATATGAACCGACTAGAGAGTCACATTTATATTACTTTGTGCCAGATGGAACGGGTCTTCCCCCCAAGTTTTTTTACTGTGATGGTTCACTTGGTCGTGCATCTTGTCCATGAATGCCGACTTGGTGGACTGGTACAGTATAGGTGGATGTATCCGGCAGAGAGGTAAAGCCGTCACTAACTGTAATGAATGAATTATGATTATATGTAGAAGCCTTGGGGTGTTCAAATATAATGTGCGCAATAAAGCGGCTCTTGAGGGCTACATTGCGGAGGCCTACATAGCAACAGAGTTGGTGACGTTCTGCTCAAGGTATTTAGATCACGCACCAACATTTCACAATAGGGCTCTAAGAAACCCGGTTGGTTCAAAGGGGGCGGGAACACGAGTCATCCTCGGCCGTGTCACATTGACACAAATTCACCGATATATTATGTTTAACTCGGACTTGTTCTTTCAACTACGGACGTAAGTCGTGTTAGTAGTGTATGCAAGTTCAATATCACCTTACACCCTTAGTTGTGAATTATAATAGAATTTAAACTTCGTATTGTAGGGTGCACATGAATACACTTAGGCGATCATGTGATAGGGGGCGAACGACGGAGGATCAATTGGAAATCCAACATCATGCGCTGTTCTGCGATTGGTACCGTGACTACGTAAGACTACCATGATGTTTAACTGTTACAGTCCCATTATATTTAGTTATTGGTTCATAACAACTAACAAAACTAAGTTTCTTAATGTCAATTCTACGTAATATACTCGCAAGTTGATCGATTGGACGATCGACGAAGGAAAGAAATAGGTGATAAACTGGTAATGTATTGTAGAGGGCCGAAGGCCATAGCTACCAGATATAACAGATATGTGGTTACCGGGAAGCTGTTTCGCACTATTGCATTCGATGGTGGAAAAAGGACGCAGAACAGCGGGGTGTGCGTGCCAACTATTGAGGGTGAAACGTACTATGGGAAGTTGACGGAAATAATTGAGGTGGAGTACTTCGATAGGACTAAGTATGTTTTGTTCAAGTGCGATTGGGCGGACAACATGAGGGACAGGGGGTACAAGGTAGACGAGTATGGCATGCTGCTTGTTAGTTCAAAAACCTTGTCCACCGGGGCCAGGAAATTACTGATGAGCCGTATGTGCTAACGTCACAAGTTGACCAAGTCTTTTACGTCCAAGATGAAAGGGACCCTGATTGGGCTTGTATTGTAAGGACTAAACCTAGAAACGTATACGACGTTGAACAAAGTGAAGGTCCTGATGATGAAAGTGTCAACTACCACGAGTGTGAGCCGCTCCTATTGACCAGCAATAATGAAGTGGATCCGCAGAATGACATTGACTACATCCGACAAGACTTAGATCTGTATGTGGTTTAAAAAAATTTAAAACTTTAATAATATATATAGTTCACATTATTTGACGTGTTTAATGTTATTTCTTTCAACATTGATTGGTTATTGTGGTGCATATTTTATCTATTATATACATAATTAATTGGGTATGTTATGTGTTTCGCAGGTTGACATGAGTACGAGGGGGAAGAGTAGACGACGGGGGTCCTTACAGATAGAAGACCAGGGGTATAGACCCTTACTTCCTGAGCATGGGGAAGGGTCTCAGCAGGTTCCGTATCACACGGAGGCTTCATATGATCTTGGTACTCCGATACCTACCATGAGCGAGATGGAGCTATGTGCACATGGTGAGGTAGAGAGGTTGTTCCCTACCGAGTTGAACTCAGGTATCCCATACAGTGAGCCATCGCAGCCAGATGACAGCAAGACACAATACTATGGTGAGCACATGGATGATGGCTCAGGTGACTCGGAGCCTGATGATCCTCTAGAAGTGTTGGGCATTCGCCAACTCCGGACAATAAGTAAGTATATATGCTTAAAATACCCATATTGAATTCGTATAAAATTTATGTAGTTACTATTAAATTCCAAATAATTAACATTTGCAATTATTAATGTGTTAGGCATCGGGCGAGATGGGAAATTATACGTTGTTAATGTGTGAAATTATACGCCTAATTTTTTCAACTTATGCAGACTAAGTTCTACATGCCGCCTGAGTACGATCTCAAGGCAATTAAAAGGGATGCGTTCAGAGACATGGGCTTGAAGCTGAAGAGTTGGAGACACTCTGTAAAACGCTCATTAAAAATCACGCAGGGTGATACTCCAGACGCAGTGAAGGTGAGAATGGGTGAGGCTGCCATTAGGGAATACAACGCCGAGGACTTGAATGTCTTGTTGGTGAAATGGTGCAACCCGAAGAATCAGGTAGGTCCGGAGTGTAGTGGAATTATTTGCAATTGTTTAGTTTCATTAATTATAATTGTGTTAGGCCTGACATTTTAAGAGTGATATACATGTAGAAGTTTGCTGCCAAGATGAAGGCATTGCGAGCAAAAAACAACACACCTCACTGCATCGGGTCAATGAGCTTCGCTAGGGCGACATATCAAGAGGTATATATATATATATATATATATATATATATATATATATATATATATATATATATATATATATATATATATATAATCGGTTATTTAGGTCTATGTTTTTCCTAATTTTTTTTTTGTTGTATTGATTTTTTTTCTATGCAGACCTTATCCTTGAGCACTGCTCCGACTCGAGCGTAAAGTTACATCACGACTCACACGAAGAAGGGTGGTGGCTATCCAAATGAAGTGGTCAGGGAGAGATGCATAAGTACTCAAGCATATATATTTTGATAAATTATTTATGATTAACGTTCCTTATAGGAGATACTAACTTGTTTTTTAATGTACAGGAAAGGATGAGGGAATTGATACGTACTGACCCGGCAAATACTAAGACCATGACAGAAGGAACGGTACGGTGGACACCTGATGACGTGTATGCTCAGGCGCACGAAAATAAGCCTAAGTATGCTGGCAGGGTCCGCCAGGTGGGTCCGAATGTGCTGCCGGTGCGGGGCAGCATACATTCATACTATACATCGTCCCAGACACGGTCTCAAAATTCTTGGAGCTCCTCGTTCTCACATATGACAGATAGAATTAGAGAACTTGAAGAGGAGCGGGCACAACAAAGAGGTGTGATGAAAGAAGAGTGGGCAGAACAAAGACGGGCAATGGATGAGATGGCGAGGCAGATTGAAGAACAAAAAGCCCAGATAGCAGAGAAAGATGCTATGATTGAGGCCCGTTTCCGCCAGATCGAGGCCATGTTCTGGTTGACGTCTAGAGCTGCGCCCCACAGAGGTAATGATATATTTTATGTTATTTTTGTAATAATTGTTAACTGTTAGAAACCCCTAGTTACAGCGGTCCATTCTAGAACTAATGTATATTTGCATCACTGTATAGACTAATTTTGAATTTTTGTATTGATTATCATTGGTTCACAACTCATTTGCAGGTAATGCAGATTAAGAGTTCGGGGGTGACTGTGTTGAGTTGGGCGCCACACGTCGTTTATCATCACTGTTTGTTAAGTTCTATATACATACTATTGTTTATTGTTTTGTATATAGTTAGATCAAACTATATGTTTGTTGAGATTAATTGGAACTTATTTATAGTAGATAGTCCAGAAGTGTTTTATTGTATATTTGTTTTGCCTTGTGTTAGAACGTGTGTTTGATGTATATATATGTTTTGTTATGAAGTTGTGTTGGAATTTCATACGTATTGAATGTATTGGAAATATCATATGTATTAGATATTGGATATGTATTGGATATATATTATTGGATATTTGATATATATATTGGATATTGAATATATAAACTTGGATATTGGATATATAAACTTGGATATTGGATTGGATTTGATACGATATTTGATTGGATTGGATATTGTATTGGATTGGATATTGGATTATGTATTAGATATTGGATTATGTAGTGGATATTGGATTATGTATTAGATATTGGAATATGTATTGGAAATTGGAATATGTATTAGATATTGGATTATGTATTAGATATTGGATATTGTATTGGGTTTTGGATTCTGTGGATTGGATTGTATTGGATTATGTGGATTAATGGATTGTATTGGATTATATGGATTAATGGATTGGATTATGTATGTGGATTACGTATGTGGATTATGTATTGGATATTGGAATCGGATTTGGATATTAGAAATATTGGAATATTGGAATTGAAATTATTGTATTGAAATATTGTAATCAGGAATATTGGAATGGGAATATTGTAATCATTTCTTATTTTATATATATATATATATATATATAAGCGCAGTATGCATATAGATGCAGGGGAGGGGGAAGGTGATAATAGAATGCAGAAAATAAGCAATGGTAAATCAAAGCAGTAGAACCATCCAAAGTGGCGGTATGACAATTATATAATCAAAATAAACAACTGAAATTAAAAGCAGTTGATAAGTAGGAATTAAAGAAAATAATAATCGTTATAGATTATAAAACTCTTACAAGAGTAAGCGTTAGAACTTACTGAAGTAAGGGATAGGGGAGAGGTGGATACAAGAAGAGAAACTAGGGGAACTGGCTAGATAGTTTCTGAGGATGATAGAGTCGCTCAAAAAACCTCTGCCTTACAATGGGGGAGGGGAGCCCGTTATATAGGCTGATAACAAAGCATAAAAACAAATTACAATCATGAGCCGCGTTCATGCGGTCAAAAGAAAACAGTAAAAGTAAATAGTAAAGGCACGTCTGGCGCCAGTCTGAACATTGAAAGTAATCAATCTGAAACAGTGGCTGTCGGCACTATAGTGTCGGCAGAAAAATCTTGAACAGTGAGTGAACAGTGCATCTGAACAGTAATCCTGTATAGTGTCGTCCGTGACATGAACAGTAAAAGTGAACAGTGATTTTGCATAGTAACTCCAAATAGTAAAGAACAATGATCCGTCTAAGATCAAGGAGAACCAAAACCAGAACCTTGAAGACCAGCTAGCCGTTGTGAGCTAGCTCTGTCAGTCTGGATAAAACTGGCCGTTATGGAGCCAATCTTGGGAAAACCTGAGAAAACTAGCCGTTTGAGAGGCTAGATAAAAACTGAAATCTGAGGGCCGTTTATGAGCCCCAGTATTCACATGTCTTCGACCCCTGAATAGGGATAGTAGTCTTGAGAGTCTTCAAAATAAAGAGGAACCTGGATAAGCTTTTCGGCTGATGGTTTAGACGTCTCATCTTCTTCATCGTCCAAATTATCCAGGGCAGCAAAGGGCTTCAATCATTTCTTTCTTCTTGGAAGAATTCTTCTTTGAAGAACTTGAAGAGGCCGAGTGGGAGGAAGCAAGGGAACTTTCTTTTTCTCTTTTTGGAGAAGAGAAAGCACTGGGAGGAATTAACAAATTGGACAAAGCAGACGCCTTTGGGGCAGGAAGGGCCTTGGGGGCGTGAACCATATTTTTAACAGAAAGAACAATGGAATCATTTAGTGAGCATTTATCCCACCATTTGATATACCAGTGTCTTTGAATTTTGTCTTCTGAAAGGTGATATTGCCATCTCAGAATCCAAGGAATTTTGAATTTTTTAACAAAATGAAGCATAGTAGAAAACTTAGCTCCATAGGAATCAACCTTGAAGTGATTTTTAAACAACTGAAAAGCATCAACAAGTTGGAGGGGGAGAATATCAGGGAGAAGACCAAATTGGTTCCACCACCTGGAGAACCAGAGGGGAAGGATACCGCAGAAGTCTTTTTCAAAACTGACAAACCAAGAATGTTCAAATTTCGAGGTTTGATGAAGCAGAAATTTAAAATAGGCATCAATGTAATCATAATAATTACAAGGAATGTTAAACCCGTTAAGGGACCTGGAAGCAGAGGGGTGATTTCCCCATTCTTTTTCAGAAATAATTTTCTTGAAATAAACACTGTGGTAAATTGTTTTCTGGGGATTGAGCCTGTCTGGAATGGCTTTGAAGAAAACAGAACCTGTTTGTTTCAAGATAGCAGAATAATAGGCTAAATTTTTCAAAGGATGTTCAGGAATCCAATGAAAATTTGGAGGAAAATAAGAAACGGCAATATCTCCGGGGGAAAGGGAAGAGGAGATCCGATTTAATTCAACAAAAAATAAATTTTGGGAATAAGGGAGGGCCATATATTCCGACGTCTTGTCGTACTTAATGGATGGTTTCTGGGAAGGATCCGCAAAGGGATCATAAGGAGCAGCAAGGGTGCTGGAGTAGGAAACCTGGGAACCAGGATTGAAAGGAGTAAATCTGTTGGTTAAGGCAACAGATGAAAATGGTAAAGGAGAAGCTATGGGAGCAATGGAAGACTCTGACTTTATGGTCAAAGCCTTGGAAACAACTTTCTCTTTATCTTTTTTGCCTGCCATGGTGGCACTGCAAAATTTCAAAAGGAAAGAAATTAGGAAGAAAGATGTAAAAATCTTTAAAATAGAACAAAATAATATTAAAATTATTTTGATGCAAAGTAAAATACTAATAATATGCGCCATGTGCTGGGGGTAGGTATGAACGACAAGGGTTAATAAAACTCGACCGTCAGGGGGAGTGTTTAAACAGGATAAAATCCTAATGGGAGTAGGGTACTCACCAACCTCTAATCCTGGGGGACTGTTGAACCTTGTACTTAACCTATTAATATCAATTTCAAATTTAGAAGCAAATTGGAATTGAATATTAGTACCAAATTTAATAGTTGAAACACTAGTCTCTTCAACAGAGAATGGATAAAGCAAAGCAAGAAAAGGCATGCCAGGAATCACTTTTTCTTTCATGTTTTTAACAAGAACTGCAGAAGTATGAAAATGAACCTCATTTTGGCAAACATGAACGTTACTGAGTTCATATTTGATATGCAACTTGTTTCCACTGGCAGAATTCAATTTTTCAGTGGATGTTTCAAAATATTTTCCGGGAACAAAATCTTCTTGAATGCAATTCAAGTCAGAACCAGAATCAATTAAAGCAATAACATCAAAAGCATATTCATCAGAAATACGGATATGAACTTTTGAATATCATTTGGGAGGAACAATTTTGTTAATCATACTGACAACCTTAACCTCATCAGAGAGAGGTTTATGGGTGGACTCAGCTTCATCATTATGCTCAGCTTTTTTAGTGTCTTCGTTACTGGAAGCACTTTCTGAAAAACATTTGTTAAGATTTAACAGCAGAAGCTGTTTTGTAAATCTTTGTTCTCAGTTTTAACAACTTGCAAGTCAGTTTGCAATTTCACAATGTCTTTTTTGATGTTACTAATCTCATGCTGCAAATCTGAGATAGTAAGCACTTTGTTTTTCGGATTTGATAACCATTTCAAAGTCTCTTCAAGAGAGATTTTGGAAGTAGCTGGTTTTTCAAAATCTTTCAACATGAGTTTCTTAAGTTTTTTAAGATACTCTTCTTTTAACTCAGGATTATCAATTTTTGAAATCAAGGTTAAGAGCAAATCTTCTTGTTCTTCTGATTTGGTCATCATTGAACAAGTTTTTGTGTTGCAGCAAGAACTGGCACAGTTTTCAAATTTAACACAATTTTCATAAAAAAAGGAATCAGAATGATAATCAGAACTGGAAGAAGATGGAAGATCATCATTAGAAGAATAGTCAGAAAAACCATTGTTTTGGAAAATTCGAAAGATTTTTTGCTTTTCATCGTCCTTGATGTTTAAAGCATTGATCTCTTGTTTAATCTTTTTGGGAGGTTTAGGGCACTTATCAGCATAGTGTCCTGTTTCTCCACAATTGAAACACTTATCTTTTGAAAAATATTTTTCAAATTTAGAACTTTTACTCCGTTTGGGAGACTTAGAAAATTTAGGTTTGTTAAATTTTCTTGTCTTGTATCTGTTGTAATATGGAGGGGAAGACTTCATGGAATCTTTTCTGGTTTTCTTCTTATGCTTCTTTGAAGGAGCAATAGGAGGCAACCCGAATTGTTCACAAAAATTTCCCATTTCATATTTAGCTTTCTTGGCGTTCTTAAGCTGCTGTCGGATCATTTTTTGATCGATGCACATCTTAATGCCAAGTTTTTTCACTGTGGAGAATAAATCTCCATAGGTTAATCTTTCAAAATCAATAAGACCAGTGTCAGTACTGATCAATTCATCTTTCACTTTGTGAGCAAATAATGAAGGCAATCCATCAATAAACTTTTCTTTCCAATAAGGTTTTTGGCTATCAGTCCTCATCATAACACGGGAAAGAAAAACATCTTGATACCATCTATAGTCAGACATAGTAGGGCATCGAAGATTGTTGAAATAATCAGAAATACGAGAAGTAATGTTGGAAGGGGTTCCAACAAAATTCTTGATAATTGTATAAATCAAAGTGTTAACACCATCAGGTTCACCCATACCAACTTCTTCATTGAAAATGGGTATACCTTCTTCATCACATTTTACTGCTTTCCTGATCTGGTTTCTTCTTTGTTCAGTGAGATAATTATCCCACCAATTCCGAAGGGTTCCAGAAAAACCAGTAGCAAGTAAATCCACAATATCAGTCTGGCTTTTACTGTGGTTTGAGATATAGGCATTAGCAACCATGGCCATATGATTCATCTTGTTGAGCAATTCTTGCTCAGACAGACCATCAATGTTCCATTCATACAATTTATCAGTAGAAACAGAAAATTGAGTTTGGAGAAACCTTTCCTCAAATTGTAAATCAGGAGGGGTTGGTTTCGGATAAAAATTCTTTGTCTGATTGAAAGTTCTAGATCCGTCAAAGATCCTTTGGAGTTTTGGCTCCATTTCAATCTTATCAAAGGTTTGTTCAAGAACTCTGATGTCAGAACCAGTGGAATCAGCTGATGAATCAGAATCAGATGAAAAAGCTTTTTCCATGGCAAAATTCTGACCAGAGGTACTGGCCTGAGTCGTCTTTAACTCAGTCAGCTCGGAAAGCAATTTGTTCACTTTCTCAACGTTCTTTTGAGAAGTGGTTTTCAAACCAGGAGATTTCTTTAAATCAGGGAGAGAAATCAGTGGTTTTTCAATTTTTGGGGAAACAGAGGAAAACTTTAAATCAGAGGAAAAAGAGGGAAGTTTTTCTTCAATCTGATCTAATTGTTGTCCTATGATATGAAGGGATTGGGCACAAAAATTATTTTGGTCGATAATTCTCCTATCGTTAGTGACAGGGTCCTTATCATGAGTTTTGAAAGGGGAACACTTGACAACCATGTTGTTGACATCAAGAAGAGTATTTTCAAGAGGAGGATGGGAAGCTCTGATGACGGATTTATCCTCTTTGACAAACTTCTTTTTGACAACATTCAAAACATTATCGTCAGGAAAATGTTTTTGGAGAAAATCAAAAAACAAAATGTGAGTTTGGGACTCGATCATAGTCTCGGTCCATTTGACCTTGATTAGATCTCGTTCCTTTTGAGAATATTTGGCACGGTAAGCATGCCGCAAATCACGATTTGCTTTTGAAGAAAAATATTTGTTTAGAGCAGACCAATCAATGACAGAGAAGAAATCTCTGATATGAGCAGTGATAACATTACACTGATGAGGGAGATTTGAGGGAAGAGGAGCAACAAAATCAGAAGCAGAAGGAGAAAGAGATCCACGATCGTCATCCGTTAGGGGATGATTTTTAGTGGAATAAAAAGCAGACGAAACTTGGGAATCGGTAGAAATTCCTTTGAGTTTCAAACCAGGATTAACTGTGGGATGAAGATGAGGAGAATCGTTAAGAGATTCGTCGACGTCTTTATCTCGACGACGGAGTCCTTCTGAGGTTGTTGAACCAGCAAAAGAATTCCTTCGTTCGTTAATCAACAGGGGACGTTCAATTCTGTTTGAATATCCCAAATCAGCAAAATTGATTTTAACAGATCCATCCATATACTGTTGGATGAAATCAAGATTAGAGGCATCATTAACTACTCGAGAAGGTTTTGCAACACCTTCCAAAAGCCATTCGTTGGGGAGGTCAATCTCAGCCCATCGAATCATTTTTGGAGTTTTAATATGAGCATTCTGAGTAGAACTTTGAATCAACAGAGTCGATTCGCCTGGATTCTTAATCATAGCTCTTGGATCCAGATTTGTTTTCATCAATTTGTAATAAATACGATAGATGATAGCAATAGAATGGCTACCTTCTTCCATATTATAACCTGATGTGAGTATATTCAGCGTTAGAGCTTTCAGAATATGAACATCAGTTAAAGAAAGAGACATGTTGGGGAAAACATCAAAGTGGACAGGACCACCAAATAATGATGACTGAATCATGCCAATAATGCTGGTTTTAAAATCAAGAAACCTAGCATCACGTAAACAAAGCAAAACAAAAGCATTAATACCGAGTTGAGTCAAAGGCTTGACTGCGACTTGGACAGAACCAATATGCAAAAACCTGTATTTTTTTGCAAGAGCATCATTAACAAATTTCTTGTTGAACAAGGTAATAGTCTGATTATTACCCGAAACCGCAAAGGTTTGTTCAACAGTTTTGACAGAATATTGAATTTCAAAAGAAGACTGAAACCAAGTAGTGTTGTAGACATCCTTAGCGTCCAGCTTAGGGATGTTCCACTTACTGAAATCATTATCACCATCAACAGAAATGTTTTCATAGTTAACCACGTCCGGTGGCAAACTGGAATTAGAACTAACAGAAGAATTAGATCTCCACATTATGACGCACAAACTAAACTCAAAATCACACACTGGTTGAAGTCTTAGAGGATCTCATCCTAGGTACTCACTCACTGGTTAAACTTCCTAAGCATGTCTTTTCTAGACGCTCAACTATCCACACATACCCTTGGCCTAACATACAGGTTACGCAGACCCTTGGCCTAGCCCTCAGCACCTACATAATGCCCTAACGCGCCAACCCAGGCTTTCAACGGGACTTACAGGTTCGCAAACTGAGGTGACGGGGTGGTAATGACTGTACTAACAGGGTGGTGGACTACCGTAAAGCAACTAGAACCTCGACACAGAGAAAGGATAACAGGGGGTAAGCAAAGAGGAGAAGAGCAAGACTATACTCAGGGGGGGAGAAAGAGAGCAGGGTGTACATCAAGGCAGCAAAGAGATCGGAACTCTCATGGCTCTGATACCAAGGAGGGGGAGGGGGAGAAGCGAAGTATGCATATAGATGCAGGGGAGGGGGAAGGTGATAATAGAATGCAGAAAATAAGCAATGGTAAATCAAAGCAGTAGAACCAATATGCAGAAACCTGTATTTTTTTGCAAGAGCATCATTAACAAATTTCTTGTTGAACAAGGTAATAGTCTGATTATTACCCGAAACGGCAAAGATTTGTTCAACAGTTTTGACAGAATATTGAATTTTAAAAGAAGACTGAAACCAAGTAGTGTTGTAGACATCCTTAGCGTCCAGCTTAGGGATGTTCCATTTACTGAAATCATTATCACCATCAACAGAAATGTTTTCATAGTTAACCACGTCCGGTGGCAAACTGGAATTAGAACTAATAGAAGAATTAGATCTCCACATTATGACGCACAAACTAAACTCAAAATCACACACTGGGTGAAGTCTTAGAGGATCTCATCCTAGGTACTCTCACTCACTGGTTAAACTTCCTAAGCATGTCTTTTCTAGACGCTCAACTATCCACACATACCCTTGGCCTAACATACAGGTTACGCAGACCCTTGGCCTAGCCCTCAGCACCTACTTAATGCCCTAACACGCCAACCCAGGCTTTCAACGGGACTTACAAGTTCGCAAACTGAGGTGACGGGGTGGTAATGACTGTACTGACGGGGTGGTGGACTACCGTAAAGCAACTAGAACCTCGACACAGAGAAAGGATAACAGGGGGTAAGCAAAGAGGAGAAGAGCAAGACTATACTCAGGGGGGGAGAAAGAGAGCAGGGTGTACATCAAGGCAGCAAAGAGATCGGAACTCTCATGGCTCTGATACCAAGGAGGGGGAGGGGTGAAGCGCAGTATGCATATAGATGCAGGGGAGGGGGAAGGTGATAATAGAATGCAGAAAATAAGCAATGGTAAATCAAAGCGACTTGGACAGAACCAATATGCAAAAACCTGTATATATATATATTGACATGTCAAACGGGTTGACACGTCAAAAAATCCATGCAAAAATTTTTGACGTGGCTCAGCACGTCAAAAATTAATGCCACGTCAAAAAAAAAAAAATTTGACGTGTCGTTCCTAACACGTCAATAATTTTTGACGTGGCACTGTAGACACATCAAAAATCTGGAATTTTTGACACCCCCCGTTTTAACCGTTGAAAAACGTCAAAAACCGCACGTCAAAAGGGGTTTTTGACGTGTCAATAGACACGTCAAAAACTCCTAGTCAAAAATTATCACCATTTTTGTAGTGTATTATTTGAGAAATTCCGATTTACTCCTTTCCTTTATTGGATTAAACTTAACCATGATTAGCTAAGCTTAACTATATATTCTAGTTCTTCCCAATTTGCCCTTTAAGCTTGGAATTTTTCCAGAAACCCTTTATTTTCTTCCAAAAGCCTATAAAACAAAGAAAATACAAAAAGGAAGTAAAATGACTTAATTAACCAAAACCAAAGGATTAAAACAAGCAAGTTAAGAGCTGAAAATATGAATATTTTAGCACTTATCAGACTGGCCATTATATGCATATGGTATGGATTAGTTATTTAAGTCAATTTCAATGATTGAGTCCTGGGCTTAATAGAGTGACAAAAGAATCTCCTCAGGAGTTCTTGGGTTAATCAACATGGAAAACTGGGAGTAGACACCCATGCCCTAGGTTCCATGTGTTTGCTGATTTTCACAGATTTATGCTTTATTAAAGAATAACTTAGTAGACACTTATGCTAAATCCTTTAAGAAAGAAAAGAATTAGAGTAGGCACCAATGCCTAATTCGTTGCTTAGGGAAATCAATAGCTTAAGGAGAAGACATCATACCTTTAGGTTGGCAAACTTTAAGTATTCATAATATGATTAGAGCATTGGAATATTGTTATGTTTTTAAGCATGATTAGTAGTGGATATCAAAGTCCTACATTTATCTTTATTAACTCAAAAATCAATATTTGTTTTGTTTTAATTATAGAATTTATTTTAAGTATAATTTACGGCAATTCTCGTGGAAATGATCTCATACTTGCACCCTATACTACTGTTTTGATCTTGTGCACTTGCGAGTTAAACGTACATTTATTTGCCTATTAATTTAGGTAGATAATTGCATAACACAAATCTCAAGATAAATATGATTAAGCCCAAATTCATACCTCACACACCATATACTAATGTGCTCATGATAATTCAACTCAAAACAAGTGAAGTCTCCTTTGCCCAAAAATAAGCCAAAGGACTCAGATTCCTAATGAAATAATCATGTGTTCAACACTTTAGCAAGCAAATGAAATGCAAATCACAGTTACAGCTTAACTCATACTTAACAACAACGTAACACAATATATATAGTGTTTAGGGTTTAGGGATTTTCCATAAAAAAACAAACAAATAAAAATAAACAAACAGACAGAGTGTTTTTCCATACCCCCAAACTTGAATTACACATTTTCCTCAATGTGTAGTATATAAATACATTACCAGAAGTAAGGAAACATTCAAGTGTGCAAAAGGCCAGGGTGTCCCCCAAACTTAAATACCAAAAAACTTGTCAAAAAAAAACTAACAGGAAAAATTTCTCATAGAAACAAGCATCATCAGATCAGTTGCTGTTAAAAATAAAAAATAAAAAAAATAAAATGACAAGAAATAAAATGAAAAAGTAAAAAAAGAAATCATGAATTGAAGTGTGGCAAATAAATTGGAAAAGAAAATTTACAGTGCTTTGCCGGATCATTCGGATGTCCAACCAATCCATTCCACCATTTCTTCTTTAAAACTCCATAGCACTCTGGAAGGATGTTTTGCCATATTAGTTAGCCAGCTTGCTTGCTTAGAACGATCTTCTTAGGATGATGGTTCCTAGCTTTGCGCGCTTGTTTGCATAAATCCTTGAGAATTTTGGCATAAGATGGCTCTTTGAGACATTGAAGAGCTGAGGCTTTGGGTTCATGATGTGTCTCAAGAGGGAAAGTGATGCAGGCAGGAGTTTCAATACTCACTTCCTTGTCACTGGACAGATTAGGATCTCCTGAGGACTCACTTTGTTTTGGATGCTCAACTTTGTCCTCTTTTTGTTCCTTCTCATTGTTTTCAACAATTTCCACACTCCCAAGTGCTATGGTGGCTATGACATGCTCATGATGAGAATTGATGGGTTCATCATCATCAATCATGTAGTGTCCTTTAGCCATTAGCTGACCTTGAAGCTCTTCTTCCTCTATCCAATTGAATTCATCAACAAGATGACTGACTTGTTCTTCCAACCTTGCAATTGCTTGAGTGTTGACCAGAGTGAGACTTTTAATCTCTTGATTGGCTTGGCTACTAACCATAGTGGAATTCTTAAGCTCTTGTATGGTCTGGTTATTTTACTGTATGAATGCTTTGAATGTGTCTTCCAATGATAATTGAGGTTGTGGCACTTGAGTGGTGGATTGGCCGATTAGTTGCATGAACGATTTTAGAGAGTCTTCCAATGAAGATTGTTGAAGAGGATAGTCATATGATGAAGGATGATGGACTTGGCCATCAAACTGCGGATAATCTGAATGGTGCAGTTCATGAAATTGGGGAGCATAATTTACCATAGTTTGAGCGTCCCACAAGAAATTAGGATGGTTACTCCAGTCCAGGTTGTAAAAATTGGAATTTAATTCAATCCCCGGGTTAGAGAAAGAAGTGTTCATTTGCTCATAAGAAAAATTAGAAAATTGTCCAAAGGATGGACAATTGCAAACATGACGATAAGGATTGGAGAAATGTGAACATGGTTCATGTGGGTTGAAAATGTGAGGGTGGTTGCTTGGAGCGGGTGTCTTACAAGTAGGAGAAGCATGTTGTACAGAAAAATTATTAAAATCATCACACAGAAAATCCATGCCACACTCTTACTCTTTAGCATGCAAATATCTCACATAAAACATTAACCATTCTTTGAAAAATAAAATAGACAAAAAATAAATATTATGAAATCAAAAATTAATACTAACAAAGAAGCATAAAACTAAACAAAAATACCAAAAAGTAAAAACTCAAACTTTAAAACACACAAAAATGACTAAAGATAAATTTTGGCATAAATCTACAGCTATTGCCAGTCTGTTGCTGCAGTCCATTGGGCTGGTGCACTCGAGCGCAGAATCTAGAGTTCGTCCGGCAGATACTGTGAAACAGAACAAAAACAAAACAAAATAGCAAGCACCGTTCAGACGAACTTTGCAGAAACGAACTGGTAGAAACTTCTACAAAACAGAGAACAAACAGAGTTTTTTTTTTTTTTTTTTTTTGATAAAAGATGTATAGAAACAAAATATAATCAAATTGCAAATTTTTTTTTTAAAAAAAATTCTAGCTATAACTAGTAGGAAGATAAAATCAATTTAGACATAAATTGTTTTCAAAAATCAATCAATCCCGGCAACGACGCCAAAAACTTGATGTGAAATTTTAATGTACTCGCAACTGCACGAATCATTTTGCAATATAGGGATGCAAGTGCGAGATCGAACCCATAAGGAATTGTGTTTTTGAAGAACAATTATATCTAAACTAATTAAACCTTAATCTAGTTCCGAAAAAGATTTGATTTTTTGTTTTTTGTCTTTTGTTTTTTTTTAAAAAAAAAACATAAACTAAATAAGATACAATTAATCAACTAAGAAAGCACTAAGGTTTTGGAATCCACACCCACCAAATCATAGGAACATATTCTCATGTTCATCAATATATATCAAAAGTTCTTACAATAAAAATCTTATGTATGTTCTAATATGCTTTAAAGATCAATTAAATCATTCAATGAATCCATTCTTTGCACAAATCACAAAAGATATCCAGTTTAAAACAAAATCATCAAATGTATCCGTGGAACGAAACACAATGAATATCTAATTTTTTTGACAAAGAAGCTCCAAGCAATCAATTAAATGAAATTATCTCAAATCATCACATGTATCCGTAAATCACAATAGATATCCAAGAATCATCTTAATAATTGAATTGAAGTAGAACAATTGAAATATTAAAATCCATAAAATCAGATAATATCAACTTACATGAAAATATTGTTGCTCTTCAACTGTGAGGTTTCATCTTCAACCTTAGTTGAGAAATTAGCTACACATGATTCTGAAAATAAATGCTAAACCTAAAGAAAAACTAAGCTAAAAGGGAGAAAATGTGTGAAATTTCGGACTATGCAGCCCTTTCTAGCCTCCTCCTATGTCTCTTCTATTTATAGAGCTTTTTCAAGGGTTTTCTAGGGTTTTCAACCCTAAAAACAGCGTAGGGTGGAATTGAGCAAAAATTGAGTTGCTGGCACCTCCGGCCGGACGGGCCTCTTCACCGTCTGGACACAACTTTCATTGTGAATGATAGTTTTTTCCCTGTCTGCGCTCAAGTGTGTGATCAGTGTGCCCGAGTGCACGCAAAACACGAAAATCACAAAACTAAAACAAAATATTAGATTAGGACACAGCTAAATGATTAAAAAATACAAATTAAAGGGCTCAAATATGCAATACTTGGCACTCATCAAGTCCCATTGACCCAAGTATGAAAAAGATCCAAAATCTTCAACCCAAGCCAACTCAACTCAACTATCTCTAAATCCGACAAAAATGTGCGAAGAAGGGAAAAACAGAGTCCCTGCCGTACACCACCATGTTCAACATCAATAGTATGAGGGTCAGTATGGCACCTTCCAAGGCGTGGCCAACTATCCTCCGCCGCCGTCTGTAATGGGCTTGCCTCAGCCTGTCCCGCCGCCAAGAGCCACCCAGCCCTCCGTTCCTTCACCCCCTTAGTATTATGCTCAAGGATATCAAACCATACCAAGTACTTTCTTTTCTTTTCTTTTTTGTTCTGGGGGGTCAATGAATTCATGGACTTTGGTTGTGGTGAATTCGAATGGTTACCATCTTGGGTTTGATCCCTAATTTTCTAGTGAACTTATGTACTTATATGCATACAGAGTTCAAAGTGAAGTTAGATCGTGAAATCTATTGGGAGCATTTTTACCTTGTATTTTGATTTTTCTTCATTTGGGTTGTTGAGATCATTGGAAATGCATTTTTACCCAAATGATTTTTCTTCGTTTGGGTTGTTGAGATCATAGCATGATGTAGCTCAACTACTTCTTCTTTTCCTATTTCTTTTGAACTCTTAATTTTAGATCTTATAGTTTTGTGCTTCTCTTGTATAATCCTTGTATATTAGGGTGTGTTAATAACAATTTATAACTCTTTATCAAAAAATATGGATGCCCTATAAAATTATAGAAAAGGCAGTCCCCAATTGTTAACAAATGCAAAAATTGAAATTGCAATCAAGGGTAAATAAGAAAGTAAGTTCTTTGCATATGTGTTGATATTGGTAGAAGTATGCTTACTGGAGATTTTCAAACATGTTTTTTAAGGTAGATTTGAGTCTTTTTGTTAGTGAAAGTGGGAATTAAAAAAATTTCGAGCAGTTAGGGGATGTTTTATATGCATGAGTTGTTGTTGTATATGGGTTGCTAGCAACTTATTTTACTTGTGTCTACCACTAAGCATACATTTCAAGCTGATATCATTTGTGACCATCCACGTGAAATGTGCAAAAAGGCAATGGCTTCATATGCTGCCTCAACCTGGGTTAATGGGGCTCCAGTCACCTAAATAGATTTGGTTGTAAGTCAAAAGTGGAGCTAATGTGCAGCAATAATGTGAATCAATTACTAACGTTTGGAGATTAGTAAATTAAAGCCAATATGGAGTGCATAAGTTTTGTGATTTTTAAACGTAACTGCGCAACTGTCCAGTAGCACAACAACCAAGCATATGAGTAATAGGAAAAACAGGAAAAACTATATATATATATATATATATATATATATAAAATAGGAAATAAAAAGAATTTTTTTGTTGTTGAATTCATGAAAATAGCTACCAAAACCAGTTAATGAGAGGAATTGCAGACTAGTCATAGATGGAGTCAACTCCAAATGATACTTGTCTTCTCAATTCTTTAATGATTCCATTGAGATTCTATTGACTGGAAAATTTGTAAGTACTCTAGTTGATATCTTATGAGAGATCATGATATTTCAGATTCCAATCTTATTATGTGATGTATACCATTTGACCTATCTTCATTTGGTCAAATGCTGGCCAATAGAGAATATCAACCGAGCTTCCGTTGTCGATCAGTATCCGATGTATAGCATGGTTTGCAACAATCATCGTTACTACCAATTCGTCATTGTGAGGCATGGATATCCCCAACTCAACCTCCTCCGAAAATGCTAAAATGATGAGTTGCTTCTGTCGGGCTTTTTATGGTCTTTCAAGAGCAAGTACTTCTTCTACTTTGACTCTTCTTGCATTGGCCTTTTTGGCAGAGCTTGATTCTCTGCCTCTAGCCAACCCTCCAAAAATAATGTGAATCTTAGCAATTACATCCTAATTCCGAGGATTTTTCTGCTTCTCACGATCTTGACCTTTTCTCTACTCATTTCTTCCTCTGTTTCTCTATCCACCATTGCGTGCTTCCTCTCCTTGAGGCTCAATTTCTCAAGGGTTCCTATCTCTCTACCTCTCCTCGGGTAGGAATCTCACCATTCTCCCACTTTTGATGAACTTTTCAAGTTTGGCCATTTCAAAAAGGATTGCGTGTGTAACGCCCCCAAAATTGGCCTTGACAAGCCTGGCAGTGTTACTGGCAATTACCCCAGTTTAACCAACTGGTGGCTAAATGGGGAACCGCCTCTCTAAGCATTATCATAGTTAATGCATAGGAAGGTGAAATAAATCTAAGAAATCTATAAGTCATTACATGACAAGTATAATCCTCGAAATTAAAAGACACGGAGCAACTAACAACGATAATAAATAAACCTGACGACAACATGGAGGTCTTATAGCAAAGTCTATGGCGTAACTGTACCACTCTTGGGTTCTAGAAACGAACTTCCTATAAGAATAATGACAGCGTAAGTCTAACGACTTAGTAAGTAAACCTTACAATTGAGTATGACATAAGCTCATTATTATTATGCAGAAATAAACGTGCAGTCTTGGTAATCATTTGAAACTAGGTGTTGTCTCCGTTAATGCACCATAAAAGTATTGTTTGGTTAATAAGAGAATGGTGTATTTTCGGCGGCTATCACCTAAGTATTTTAGTGCAGAAAAACTAATGATTTATAGGTCATAATTATCATATATGGTCTACCCGAGATACTACCCCTTCTCAGCCAGGTTGGCGTTGTCCCATGAGACCTGTAATACAATGTCAATGCTCCGAGCATTGTACGCTACCATCCATAACAATAGCCGCCCAACCGAGTCCAACCTCGGGTGGTCCACGCTACTAATGGTGTATGTTCTGTAGTGACCGCCCATTAAGGCTGCGCTGGTCATAAAACAACCATTGGATCTAAGGCCAATATAACAACACACACATTTGACCATAGAATCAAGTCTACTTAGTTGGTGTTGTGGCCATTCCTTGGCTTTTGGGGAAAATCTTTATTCTTGTTCCTCAATGAAAAATATGGAGCCTTAAAAATTGTAAGACCTTCGGATCTTCTCACTAATGACTAATCCATTTATCAAACACATAACATGCACAACAGAATTAACACAATCTTAAAAGCATAAGTGATTTATAGGAGGAAAATAAAATGCTATGCTTAAGATTAAACCAACACAATAATAAAGAAACATTCACACAACCACAACATAAGATTTTGTTGATGAAGTGGAAAACCCTTTGAGCACCTCAAGGGAAAAGCCACTCTGAGGTAGTCAAACCCAGGAAATCACTATATGAAGATTCGCAGTTACAAAATAGACGATACACATACCCTTGAGCACCTCTACACTTAGTAAGAGTGACAAACCTCTTAGCTTGTCTCCATCATGACCACATTCATGCAACGCATCTCCTTACTGACCTTTCGATAGACTTCTTTGTGGTTGAGTGATGTGTATGGTGTGGTTTGAAATCAAAAACAAAAAAGCAAAAGGGGGAAAGCAACCATGGCTTGCAACCCAATCCCTCTTGGATCAACATAGAAAGGTAATCCACCTTCTCTAGAGACTCTCCCTTATTATTTTCATGCTTGGAGGTCTAACCATCTCAAATGGGCATCCTTTTCTCTTTATACAAAGAGAAAGGGAAAACTTGTCATAAAGCTGAAATGTGATTTGGAGAGCCAAAACCAGTCCGGGTATTTTGGGCATAACTTCTTCATCCGATCTCCAAATGATGCAAACTCAACGTCTCTAGAAAGCGGTTTCCCAGATCTACAACTTTTTTCTGATGAGCATCTTCAGATTCGAACGATTGCTAGGTCAAAAATGACTCTGAACTTTAACCAAAAATCAGCCGCATCCTGACTGGATTCGAACCCGTTATGACGGGAAATGGGCAGTGACTCCCTGTTTTCTCATCACGTATCCCGTTATGACGCCCAAGTGATGAGAATTTCATTCCCAAATGATCTAATCACTTTCAAATGATGCACAATGGATGTTCGGGTACCGGAACATTGTAGAACACTTTTGTAAACACAATCAATGCTTTTCCAAGAGCAATGAGAAGATAAATCAAGGAAGAAATCCAAGATACAACAAAAACTCTACCTCTCGTCCAAATCCTTCTTCACGTCTTAGCGAGAAATGAGTGTCGTCATGAAAAAAGGCCAAATGACCCATCCTCGTCATGTGTCCAGTCTTGACAAGAAACCAGAGAGTCCAACTTTGGTCCCGCTACATGTTTGTCTTCACAAGGCTTCTGATGAGAAACCAGTAGCTTCAGTTTCACTCCCATTACACACCCGCCCTAACGGGACTTTTGACAAGAAACCAGTAGCTTCAGCTTCACTCCCGTTGCACGCCCATCCTGGGACCTATCTAACGAGAAAGCCGAGAGCTCTTCATTGTGCCCCGTCACGAGCACGTCTTATAGTCCCAAATGACGCACAAGCCGAGAGCAGTTCTCGAAGTCCCATCATGAGCCCGTCCTGACGCCCCATCTGACGAGAAGGCAGGGAGTACTGTCAAGCATCCAATCTTCACCCTAACACTTGAGAAGGAATGGAAAATTACAAACATCATTAAATAAGGCCAAAATAAACCTAACAATCTCCCCCTTCAGTCATTTAATGACAAAACTCAAAACACCTCCAATCTATACCCTGATACATGGGAAAGGAATGGGGAAATACAAACACATGTTTTGATCATTGAATATGGCCAAATACAACCTAACAATCTCCCATTGTGGCCATTCAATGACAAAACCCAAAAAATCAAAGATAATAACAATTACAAGTAAATAACAATTTACAACCCCAACCCCAGCCTAACAAACCACTACTAGACTTTGATTGATGGAATATGTTAATGTACCTGTTCTCTGAAAACAAAAGCAAACTCATTACAAGCATAGCATTAAAACATAAAGTGTGAGACACCTCCAACACTATTATCTAATAACCTACACACATGAGTTTGTATCAAGAAAGACATATAACCCATGTTATATGTAAACCCACAATAACAAGAGAAGAACAAACAAGGCAACATGCCAACACGAGAACAAGGCTACACTCCAACACGAGAAGAATGAACAAGGCAACATGCTAACAAGAGAAGAACTGCAGAACACAAGGCAACACACCAATAAAAGAGAGCAACACAAAACCTTGTTTGTGAGATATAGAAATCAAAGTACCAAACAAAACCTTGTTTGTGAGATACAAAGATCAAAGCAACAAACAAGTCAACAACAAGCAAGTTCAGATATAGAGATCAAAGCACCAAACAAAACTTTGTTTGTGAGATACCAAGATCAAAGCACCAAACTAGTCAACAAAAAGCAAGTTCAGATACAGAGATCAAAGCACCAAACAAAACTTTTTTTGTGAGATACCAAGATCAAAGCACCAAACCAGCCAACAAAAAGCGCATGTTCCCCCTCTTCACACAAAATACTCTCCCCCTTTTAGTCTGAATGGTCAAAGGGATACAGAATGAAACACATTCTCCCCAAATTACAACTCAAATGACAAGAGGAAAGAGAATAAATCACACTAAGAATGACACATGTGAAAGTATTTAAACAAAGAGCCACATATAAACAAGCATGTGTCATAAAGGCATATCAAGCCAAAATATCTCATAGAATATGTCAAAGACAACAAGAGATATGAAAGATTCCAGAAAAACAAAACAGCTCTAATGTTAACTCCCCCTTAACATGAGCAACCTCTTCCTAATAAGCGTCTCCATAACTCACATTCTCTCCATTTCTGTCATCACATGCAAATGAAGGAACTTAAGTGGTATCACTTGTATCCTTGGAAGGTATAAACAAGGGAGTACAAAAGACCACCGTAGGAACAGAAAAGGCTCAAGTCAAGACTTACACTCTGAGTACACAACGCAACATGAAAGCAAGAAATGCTCAAACTAAACACATGAAAATGCAAGTGAGTCCAAAGAAACTCCTATTCAAATGCCCAAAACATTTAAAAACAAACAACACAAGCACAAAACAAAAAACAAAAAAAAAAAACAAAAAACAAAAAAATCAAAGAGCAAAACACATGCATAAAAAATTAAAATTAAAAAAATCCCAAATATTGAAAGTGAATAACCAAAGGTTTATCAAAATATCAACAATATAATCACAGGGATAACAAGCATGCAGTAGACAAGAAGGATAAAACAAGAGACATGCAAAGACACAACATACTGCAATCACAAAGGAATTCAATCACCTAAGCAAAGGAGGTGCACAAATATATACGATTGCAAGTGTGTGAACAAAAAGATTAAGGTCAAGACAACCTTTACCTCTTTTTGCAATTGAGCTTCTTGGAGGGGAACATAGCTCAACTACTGCTAGTCACAAATCTCTTAGCAAATGCAACTTCAACTAGTCACAAATCTCTTAGCAAATGCAACTTCAACTTTAGAGGTGCCCATAGAAGGTGTAGGACCAATGTCTACTCTTGCTCTTTGCGAGGAATGAAAAGATGACATTCCTGCAAAGAACTTAAGAGAATACACTCCAGACAGCCTAAGACCAATCAGATTAGCAAACACAATTCATCCTAGAACAGGAAGGTCAAGGACACAACCAACAACCACCTTCAAGGAAGGATAACCAAGACAGAGAAGTATGCACACTAAGATTTTAGAAGGCATAAAGAGATTCAAAACATAACCAAGACCCTATATGCAAGCACACACAATCAACAAAAATGTTGTGAAACAAGAACACAAATTATGTTGAGAGAAAGACAAAGATTGAGGAAAAACACATCTCAATCATGTTTTGAAAAACAACATACTTGCTTTTTAGGAAAACGGATACTCTTTTCAAAACAACATAAGAACATACTTGTGATAATCATATGCATGAGAGCACCAATTTCAGTCAAAGTGTGTACCAAATTGCACAAGAATCATACAAGACATATACCTTCAAGAATGACCAAACATCAAATCAGAGACTAAACAGAAAATCCCTTGGGAGAGAGAGCTTGAGTGATGCAACACTAATTTTCATTAAAGAAAACAGAGTGTCAGGAGATAATCCTCTTCACCCCTTCCTTTTTCCTTTTTAAAACCAAACAAGCTCAAATACTCCCACCCAATCAACGTGTGCACTTACAACAAACACTTATTAAAACATGAGAGAAGCCATCTTATCAAAACTAACAAGAACTTCAATTTAGTCCAAGTATGAACAAAAATGATGGTTTATCAAAAAAAAAAAAAAAAAAAAGGATTATGCCAATGATACAAATGAACATGCTAAAACATATCATAGTGAAGTGTGTGAACCATTTCACAAAAGAGGGCACAAGTCACATAGGCACATCTCATAAGAAAAATGGCAACTCTTATGCAAAAGTCAAACTCTTTTTTTCTCAACTTTAATAAAAAGTCATACACCCATTCCTCTTCAATTGTCCAAGAGAATTTATGCAAATTAAATCCCGTGAGTGTTTCACCTTTTTCCGCAATGATTATAAGACTGGCTCTTTCTATAAGGATTTCAAAAACAAATTTATAAGAATATGTTTAGTCACAATTTTGCTAAACATTTGATCTTTAATCATATTTTGCTTGTCATTGAAAGAGGTGATGCCATGAACAATTAAGTTTCAAGGTTGACTTTGCAAGGTCAATTTGCACGGGAAAAATAAAAAATACTTATAAAAGTTTTTGCCCAAACAAATAGATGTGAAAACCGTCAGAGCTTGTGAAATAGTGTGCATAAATATGACAAGGCTAAGAATGAACATTAAGCATCAAAGCACACACGCATACACTCTCGAACCATCATATAAGATAACTTCAATAACCATAATAGTACATGTTAGTCAAAATGAGAGATTAATAAATTGCACAATAAGTGTTTGAAGAAAGTACTCAACTATGATCAAGGGAGAGAGCACTTCCCAAGGAAAGGTTCACAACAACAAAACAAACTAAGACCCATCAAGAAAACGAGACACAAAAATAAACAAAACAACAATACCCAAAACCTGAGCTAGAGTGCAATAAGATATGCAACAAAACCTCTAGCCATGTTAATCAAAAATAGACAAACAAACCTCTTAAACATGGCTCTTAATTGAACATTCCAAAGTGCAAAATCACTTCCAATGAAAATGGAAGGAGCACTTGGAACCGAGATAGATCGTCCTGATAAGCGCCAAATGTTGCACATTCAAGCCCCTTAATTTACATATGTTAATTCCTTAGCATTGTTATTTGTTTGATTTTGTTTTCATTTTGTGTTTCAGATCATATTTGACAAACCATTGAAAATTGGGCTTAAAAAGGCAAAAAGCTGAGCATTCTGGATCTAGGATCGAGCGCAGTTACTCCTGAGCTCGAGCGTATGCAGCTAGGGATCGAGCGCATGCCTGCGCTCGTGCGCATAATAGCTAGGCTCGAGCGCACAAAACTTAGGATCGAGCGCACTCGGGCGTGTATTGCAAGGTAGCAATCCTTTTCCAGCGCGGATTTGGTTTTCAGTCTCCCAATTGGACTGGGAGACTGACCTTCGGTTTTCTGAGGGTTTCTAGGGTTTTTAGGGTTTTCCTAATCTCTATAAATAGGGCTCTAAGCATTGAGAAAAAGGAGACATCGCTTCCTAGAGCTAGAAATTCAGAAATTTGTCTTTTGAGCTTAGAAGATTATGAGCGGCTAAACCCCTTCGTGGGGTGTTGATGTAACCCTATCCAAGCATAATTGTTTGATTGTATTTAATTTCTAGATTTTCAATTTATGCATGTTGATTGTATAACTATGAGGATTGCTACAATTGATTTCTGTTCTTCATATTAAATGCAATTGTTCTTAAATTCCAAAATCAATATTTGTGAAATTCTTCTCTTGTCTTAGAAAGTATTTTACTTTTATTGAAATCAAATCATTCTTGTTTTCTGTGATTATGAGGATGATGGTTATACAATGGGTTTAATTGACATATGATCAATAGGATTTGATAGGCCATGCCTAGGGAAGACGGATTGTACTACACCCTAGTTTAGTGTAATTTAGGTAGACAGTCTGTGCCAACCAAAGATGGGTTACACTTATTCATTGAATGTATGTGTCATGTTAAAGAATTTGATAATTTATACCTAGGAAAGACGGGTCGTATCGCATCTTAGTGGTTAGGTGGACGATCCGTGACAACCGAAGATAGATTATGCTTATTCTTTAATAAGGTAATTTCTTGTTTATTTATAACATGCATAGAATGAATTTCTGAGATTAATTATGATTAACTATTGTTGTGCGGATAGAGGTGAAGTCAATACCCTACACTCTCTCTTATTTTAAATCTCTTTTATTTTCATGCACTTTAAGTTTTAAAGAAAATCAAATCAATTCTTTTTTTAATTAAGTTAATTTTAATCTTTCGAATTTTGATAATAAAACCCCTGCAGTCCTTGAGGTTCGACACCCTCTCTATAGCCGTATCCTACAAAGATTCGTCCTATTGCGAGTGATAATTTTATAATTGATATTTTTGGTGACAAAAATAGCACATCAATTTTTGGCGCCGTTGCCGGGGACTGCTTAACGGTTTCATTATCTAAATTTAAGGATCAATTTTAGCTTAATAATTTATTTTTTTGCTTTAAGTTTCTAACTTTAATTATGTTTTTCTGTTTTATTTTTATTTTTATTTGTTTAGAATTTGAAAACAGGTCCATAGCTGCCTTCTCTGTGACTAAGATCGAGCGCAGGTCACTTGCGATCGAGCGCACGGACGCAATTCAGCAGGAATCAAGCCAGCAGCGCTTGAGCCCTCCCCTCCTGCGATCGCACCCATCTGCGGCAGCACGCTCGAGCGCACCCTGCTATGCGATCAAGCGCACTTGCGGCACCTGCATCCAAAACCCTAAGTGCATCTAAGGCCATTTGTGAGCTTTGCTTTTTTTTGTTTTAGCTTATTTTGTCTATTTTTTTTTTCTGTTTAGTTTATGCGAGGTCGCCGTTCTTTGTCTATTCCATTAAGTTCTTGCGACCTTGAAATTGAACGCACTCTTTGACAAATTAAATCCTAAAGGACTCCTAATTTGCTAGAAGAGCGTCCTACTGAGACCATGGGGGACGCTAACCACGTGGCTTTGCAAGATCATTATCTTCCTACCACTTACACTACTCCCACATGTCTCCGGTTGCAGGAAATTACGGCAACCCATTATGAAATTAAGCCAAGCACTATACGAAGTTTACCTTCTTTCCTAGGGCTTAGCACTGAAAATCCGTATGACTTCCTCAGTGATTTCGAAGCAATTTGTGATACCACTAAAATGAATGGATTCACTGAGGATGCCCTAAGGATGCATCCTTTTCCTTTCTCCCTCAAGGAAAAAGCCAAACATTGGTTCCTGTCCTTAACACCCAACTCTATCACTTCTTGGGCTCAATTACAGCAAGAATTTCTTAAGAAGTATTATCCCATAGGAATGACCAATGACACTAGGAGAGCTATAACTACCTTCACCCAATATGAGGGAGAAGATTTCCATGAGACCTGAGATAGGCTGCAGAGCTTGCTTAGATCATGTCCACACCACGCTGTCTCGAAATGGCAGCTAGTGTAGTGTTTCTATGATGGCCTGACCGAGTCCAATAGAAAAATGGTGGATGCATCATGTGGAGGAACATTCATGTTAAAAAGCGAAGATGAAGCATGGTCTATGTTTGAAAATTTGAGTAACACTTCTCTTCAGTAGGTTTCCACCAGATGAAGGGCACCAGCACCTAAAGCACTCAAGACAGAAAGTTTGTATGAAGCAGGCCATTCCCCAAACATGGCCAACCAAGTAGTTGAGGCTATCACCAAGAAGCTAGACCATTGGATGACTGCTGGTTTTGCTCCTAATGCTACTCACACGCACACACTACCTGAATCATGCTCATTCTGTTCTAATCCTAAGCATCTTGTAAATAACTGCCCTGTTACTGGAAATTTTACTGATGTTGCTAATGAGCAGGTTAATGTAGCTTTCTCCAGACCAGGTAATGATCCATACTCCAATACCTACAACCCCGGGTGGAGAAATCATCCAAATTTCTCATGGAAGAATCCACATTCGGGCAATTCAGCCCCAGGGCCACACAATCAAGCTCAATCCAACAAGCACCCCTACTAACCTCATTCCACTTACCGACCTCCACAGCAGCAATACCAAGCCGCACCACCTCCCTCAGATTCTAATTTAGAGGATCGGATGCTAAAAATGATGAGTGAGCTGGCAACCGAGATAAAGCAGATTATCAAATCTCAAGAGGAAATAATAAACTCACATTCCCAATACATTGCCAAGCTAGAGGCTCAAATAGGACAACTTGCCAATGCCCTCAACAGGAAGGATGAAGGAAAGCTTCCAAGTCAGCCAGTGACCAACCCTAGGGGACTATACATGGTAGAAGAAAGCACGCCTCATCTGGAGCAAGTTCAAGCCACCACCACATTGTGAAGCAGCAGACTAGTTGACAATCATGTGGAAGAAAAGAAGGATGAGCAAATTGAGGCCCCAGAGAATCTGCATCAGGACAAGGGTAAACAAGTAAGCATCGAGGCATCTTCATCATCTGCCCCCACTCCTGAGGTACCATATGAGCCTAAGGTCCCATTCCCAAACCGACTTAAGGCACCCTCCCACTCGGGAAACAAAGAGAGAAGATACAAGACATGATGGAAACCTTCAAGTAGGTTCAAATCAACATCCCACTCCTTGATGCCATCAAGCAAATTCCAGCCTATGCAAAATTTCTCAAGGACTTGTGCACTCAAAAGAGGAAGAATCGGAAGCACATTCCCAAGAAGGTCATTCTTACCGAGCAAGTAAGCTTTCTAATTCAGCATAACACTCCTCCAAAGTTCAAAGACCCTGGAGCGCCTACAATTTCGTGCGTCATCGAAAACACTGAGATTGAGAGAGCTCTCCTCGACTTAGGAGTTGGTGTTAATCTGCTTCCATACTCGGTATATTAGAAACTGGGCTTAGGGGAATTGAAACCAACAAGTATTGTCTTGCAATTGGCTGACCGCTCGATCAAGAAACCCCGTGGGATTGTGGAAGATGTCATTATCAAGGTGGACAAGTTCTACTATCCAGTTGACTTTATAGTTCTGGACACAGAACCGGTCTTAAATTCAGAGAAGCAGATTCTAGTCATCCTTGGGCGTCCTTTCCTCGCCACAGCCAATGCATGCATCAATTGCCAGACCGGAGTAATGAAGATCTCTTTTGGGAATATCAAGATCAGATTGAACATCTTCAATGCCTTCTAGAATGCGCCCGATCAGAATGCATGTTTCTTCTTGGATGACATTGGAGAAACTGTTGTAGACCCACCTCCTGATTCTCTATCTGAAGTTCCACCATGAAGCAACCCACGGGAGCCTATGCCTCTCACTTCAAGTATTCCACCACCTGATGACAACCCCACAGGTGACATATTTCATTCAGAGGTTGCTGAAGTGGATTTCATTGGGGTGGAAATTTTTTTGGCAAATTCCCTGGCTAACCTAGTTTTTGAGAACTCCCATAGAGACAAGAGGTTGATCATGAAACTAGTTCGGGACAAACACCCTGAACATCATCACAGGGAGCATCAAGACCTATTAGCTGGGAGAAGCAGTTTCGGGATGTTAAGAGGAATCCTATTCCTTGTGGAGTGCTACATGATCATAAAGAATAAGGGATGGAAGAGCTTACTTGGACTTCTGAAGGATCGAGGTAAGATCCTTCGGGACTCGGACTTACATTGAGAAATACCTCATAGGATCAAGCGCAGGCCCTGTGTGCTTGACTCCTCATTCCACCAAGGTACATAATCTTCGTCCAGGTTTACTTTATCCATTGTTGTTTCCTTCCTTGATTATATTTTTACAACAATGTGTGCACTTGATTGGTATTTGGTTGGAGTATCACTTTGTTTTTCAGGACATGTGTTTTTGCATTCAAGTTTGGGGGTATGATATGCCCCCATCTGCTCTTTCAGGTATTCCTATACTCTTGATCTTATGCTTTAGTTATATACATAAATTGGGGACAATGTATGATTCAAGTTGGAGGGTATGGAAAAACAAAACATGGTCCATTTTTGTTGTTATGTCATTCTTAAGCATATGGTTGAGCTTTGATTTTGGTTTAAATTTCATTGATAGGCTTAAAGTTATGAACACATGATCATATGACTTAGGGATTTTAAATCTTGTTACTTACTTTCGGCAACATGAGATGCTTCTTGTTTCAATTTAAATCTATCTTAAGCACACTAGCACATGTCTGTGAAGTATGAATTTTGAGACCAATTATGTTTGTGTTCAATGTCTTGAATTCTGTTGGGTGCCATATTGAATGAATAACTTTGGCATGCTATATATGTATAAAAAAAAATAAAAATAAATCAAGTTTGAATTTTTCACTGAGTAACTGGACCTCTTGCCTCATTAAGCAATGAGTGTTCGCGTCAAAAGGTGAAATTTGTGGGTTGATTAATAAAATTGCTAGCTTAGCTTCATAGCCTTTTTGACTCGAGTTAGTAAGTCCTTAGGGGTGTCTTTACACCTAGTGCCCTAAAGCCATTTGGTTTGGGAGACATTGGCCTAACACTCGATACATGGGTCAACTAGAAAGCTTAAGGAAGCTAAGCATTGCAAAGCCTACAACAACAAAAAATTAAAAAATTAAAAATTAAAAAAATCAAAAAAATTAAAAAAAAAATGTATGCCTTGGTGGTTTCATTTGATATGAAGTCCAATGAATTCTGAGATACTGATTCATTCATATTGGAATTATTTTGAAGCCCCATGATTATGTGTTAGTTCACTTTGCACTAATTGAAATTTGTGTATCTCAGTCTGCCATTTGTAAGTGATTTGACTTGTAAATTCCTTGGAATTTTGAAGATGAAGTTTATAATTTTAAGCTTGCTAATGAATTAGAACCATAATTTTTGTGATGCTTTATCCTTTTGAATGACATAATGATGACAATGTTTGTGGGTATCATTCCTGGAAAACCCTCACGAGACTTCACTCGTCCTCTAGGGAATGCCTAAGGATGTAAAAGGCTTGTTGCATACGCTAAATGCAATCGTACATCCCACAAAAGATGGACTTATCTTTTTGTTTTTCAGTTTATTTTCAGTTTTGTATTACTAAGGGACTAGCAATATGTAAGTTTGGGGGTGTGATAAGCGCCGAATGTTACACATTCAAGCCCCTTAATTTACATATGTTAATTCCTTAGCATTGTTATTTGTTTAATTTTGTTTTATTTTTGTGTTTCAGGTATTATTTGACAAACCATTGAAAATTGGGTTTAAAAGGGCAAAAAGCTGAGCATTCTGGATCTAGGATCGAGTGCAGCTACTCCTGAGCTCGAGCGCATCTGCGCTCGAGCGTATGCAGCCAGGGATCGAGCGCATGCCTGCGTTCGTGTGCATAATAGCTAGGCTGGAGCGCACAAAACTTAGGATCGAGCGCACTCGGGCGTGTATTGCACGGCAGCAATCCTTTTCCAGCGTGGATTTGGTTTTTAGTCTCCCGATTGGACTGGGAGACTGACCTTCGGTTTTCTGAGGGTTTCTAGGGTTTTAATGGTTTTCTTAATCCCTATAAATAGGGCTCTAAGCATTGAGAAAAAGGAGACATCGTTTCGTAGAGCTAGAAATTCATAAATTTGTCTTTGGAGCTTAAACGATCATGAGCAGCTAAACCCCTTCGTGGGGTGTTGATGTAACCCTATCCAAGCATAATTGTTTGATTGTATTTAATTTCTAGATTTTCAATTTATGCATGTTGATTGTATAACTATGAGGATTGCTACAATTGATTTATGTTCTTCATATTAAATGCAATTGTTCTTAAATTCCAAAATCAATATTTGTGAAATTCTTCTCTTGTCTTAGAAAGTATTTTACTTTTATTGAAATCAAATCATTCTTGTTTTCTGTGATTATGAGGATGATGGTTATACAATGGGTTTAATTGACATATGATCAATAGGATTTGATAGGCCATGCCTAAGGAAGACGGATTGTACTACACCCTAGTTTAGTGTAATTTAGGTAGACAGTTCGTGCCAACCAAAGATAGGTTACACTTATTCATTGAATGTATGTATCCTGTTAAAGAATTTGATAATTTATACCTAGGAAAGACGGGTCATACCGCATCTTAGTGGTTAGGTGGACGATCCGTGCCAACCGAAGATAGATTATGCTTATTCTTTAATAAGGTAGTTTCTTGTTTATTTATAACATGCATAGAATGAATTTCTGAGATTAATTATGATTAACCATTGTTGTGCGGATAGAGGTGAAGTCAATACCCTACACTCTCTCTTATTTTAAATCTCTTTTATTTTCATGCACTTTAAGTTTTAAAGAAAATCAAATCAATTCTTTTTTTAATTAAGTTAATTTTAATCTTTCGAATTTTGATAATAAAATCCTTGCAGTCCTTGAGGTTCGACACCCTCTCTATAGCCGTATCCTACAAAGATTCGTCCTATTGCGAGTGGTAATTTTATAATTGATATTTTTTGTCACAAAAATACCACATCACGTCCCAAAACAATGGGGGTCATTGAACACACTCAAGACATGAGTTAAAACCGAGCGAACCCGCTCTGATACCAAATGAAAGAACATCGAGGATCGTGTTCTACCTCGAAATTACCAAATAAACAAAATATAGAACTAAGCCATTTATCAAACACATAACATGCACAGCGGAATTAACACAATCGTAAAAGCATAAGCAATTTATATGAGGAAAAGAAAATGCTATGCTTAAGATTAAACCAACAAAACAATAAAGAAACATTCACACAACCACAACACAAGATTTTGTTGACGAAGTGGAAAACCCTTTGAGCACCTCAAGGGAAAAACCACTTTGGGGTAGCCAAACCTAGGAGATCACTATATGAAGATTCACAATTACAAAATAGACGATATCCATACCCTTGAGCACCTATAAACTTAGTAAGAACGACAAACCTCCTAACGTGTCTCCATTATGACCACCTTCATACAACGCATCTCCTTACCAACCCTTCAATAGACTTCTTTGCGGTTGAGTATTGTGTATGGTGTGGTTTGAAATCAAAAACAAAAACCAATAGGGGCAAAGCAACCATGGCTTCCAACCCAATCCCCCTTGGATCAACATAAAGAGGTAATCCACCTTCTCTAGAGACTCTCCCTTATTATTTTCGTGCTTGGAGGTGTAAACTTCTAAAATGGGCATCTTTTTTCTCTTTATACAAAGAGAAAGGGCAAACTTGTCATAAAGCTGAACTGTCATTTGGAGAGCCAAAACCAGTCTGGGTATTTTGGCCATAACTTCTTCATCCGAGCTCCAAATGATGGAAACTCAACGTCTCTAGAAAGCTCTTTCCCAGATATACAACTTTTTCTCTAATGAGTATCTTCAGATTCGGACGTTTGCTAGGTCAAAAATGGTTCTGAAATTTCTGCAGAAATCAGTCCTGACGGGATTCAAACCCGTTATGACGGGAAATGGGCAGTGACTCCCTGTTTTTTTGCCACGTATCCCGTTATGACACCCAAGTGATGGTAATTTCATTCCCAAATGACCTAATCACTTTCAAGTGATGCCCAATAGATGTTCGGCTGATCCCGTTATGACACCCAAGTGATGGTAATTTCATTCCCAAATGACCTAATCACTTTCAAGTGATGCCCAATAGATGTTCGGCTGATGTCCTGGTACTGGAACATTGTAGAACACTTCCGTAAATACATCCAATACTTTTCCAAGAGCAATGGGAAGATAAATCAAGGAAGAAATCCAAGATATCATAGAAACTCTACCTCTCGTCAAAATCCTTCTTCACGTCTTAACGGGAAACGAGTGCCGTCATGATGGAAGGCCAAATGACTCACCCTCGTCACGTGTCCCGTCTTGACGCTCTATCTGACGAGAAATCAGGGAGTCCAACTTTAGCCCCGTTACACGCCCGTCCTAACGAGGCTTCTAACGAGAAACAAGTAGCTTCAACTTCACTCCCGTTACACGCCTGTCTTAACGCGACTTCTGACGAGAAACCAATAGCTTCAGCTTTACTCCCGTTACACGCCCGTCCTAACACCTATCTGACGAGAAAGCCAAGAGCTATTCACTGTGTCTCGTCACGAGTCCGTCCTGATGTGCCATCTGGCGCACAGGCCGAGAGCACTTCTCGAAGTCCTGTCACGAGCCTGTCCTGATGCCCCATTTGACGAGAAGGCAATGAGCACTATCAAACATCTAATCTTTAGTCCGACACTTGAGAAGGAATGGAAAATTACAAATATCATCAAATAGGGCCAAAATAAACCTAACAATCTTCTTATTGGAGGACACAAAAAATGTATTTTGCGCCAAGATATTATAGAAATTATTTTATGGTACATTTGACATTGTGATTTCATAAACAAAAAGTACAATTTTAAACTAAATCGCAGAATATAGATTATTTGGTATTGCGTTTTTGGAAATTTTCAATTTGAAAATGTTGAAAATCCATGTTTTCAAATCACAGGTAATAAAGTGTTTTTTTTAAAACATGAAATTTTAAAGGCTAAACAGCGATTTTAAAGGTCAGAATGTGATTTTGCCAAACGTTTCAACTGATTTTTTAAAAAAATTAATTGCACATTTTAAAATCATTATTTATTATCACACTTTTTGAAATTCCTTGGCAGAATTTCAGGAACCTTACCTCCTTTAAGAATATTAATTAATTAATTAATTAATTAGAGCATTCGCAAATTTGGGTGATTTTTTGTTTCATTTCATGGATTTCGAGAATAAATAAATTTAAGAATTAAGTGAGACCTTTTATTGATTTTTAACATTTGTATTTAAATTTCATTTTTATTTTGTTGACTTTTTGCTTCCTATATATTATATATATATAGTAAGCAAAAGTTTTCAAGGGGTAGCTCAATTTGCTCTGAACTCTCATAAAGCGAAGGTCACTAGTTC
The DNA here is from genome assembly GCF_965113065.1 of Corylus avellana. NCBI lineage: Eukaryota > Viridiplantae > Streptophyta > Magnoliopsida > Fagales > Betulaceae > Corylus > Corylus avellana. The sequence continues at coordinate 20,658,425 of NC_142492.1, forward strand.
GAATTCCTCTCTCCTTTCCCTTGTGTGGACATGTCAATAAATATATATATATATATAGCAAGCAAAACCCGGTCCCGCGGAGTGGTTATCTACAACCCACTAGAAAGGGGATACTCTAGTTGCACCACAAACATCTGTTTTTTTTTCTTTTCTTTTCTTTTCTTTTTCTTTTTCTTTTTCTTTTTATTATCTCTGTGCAGTATGAGAGATTAGAGTATCTCCAACTATTTTCTGTTCGGATTAGTAATAATTGGTGCATCAAATGTAATAGAATTTCAATGAAATTCATATTAAAGAATAAAATAGTACTTATTTCATTATCAAAATTTAAAGTAAAGGCATCTAATGATGAACATAATATTACTGTTGACATGTTTTTTTAAATAATAAATAATGTGAAAATATGTATATATGCATGCACTAGCTTTAAATTCTGACCTTAAAATAAATCATTTCTATTTCAACCGAAATTCATTAAAGGATTCATTGTGATCCATGCTCTTAAGAATTTAACTAAAAATCCAATAACATGTCATTCCAATTGAGGATCTTGAAAATGTAGCCACCTTTAAAATTTTGCAAGAAGTTTCCTTTTGGGCTCCTTCCTTGAGTAGATAAGAGCATAGAAATTTTCTTTTGAGCTCCTTCCTTTAGTAGATAGAATCAAGACAAACTCTTAAGAGAAGTGATGCTTTTTTCAAATTTTTTTTGTTTGGGTAAAGTCCACTTAACCCTTTCAAACTACCACCCCAATGACAATCTACCCCTCAAACTACCAAAACAATGACAATGTACTCTCCAATGCTAGCAAATGACGAAATTACCCTTATAAAATTTTCAATTAGACAAAAATAACTTTAAAATTTGAAAAAAAAATTAAATTTTAATGTTTTTGTTTTTATTTTAGTAAGGGTAATTTCGTCATTTTGTTAAAATTAGGTGTACATTGTCATTATTTTGATAGTTTGGGGGATAAATTGTCGCAATTGATAGTTTGTGGAGTAGATTGTCATTGGGGTAGTAGTTTGAGGGGGTTAAGTCGACTTTACCCTTTTTTTTTTTGAAGTCAAATCTTAAATGATGTGTCATCAGCACATGAAATTTATTATTTTGGAAAATATGTCATCAACTCATGTGAATCATGTGATAGTAACACATTATTTGGAAACCAACTTCTTAAAAAATAGAAAGTGTAACATTTCTAGAATGGTAATACATTATCAGAGATGTTCACCAACCCTTTTTTTTTCTTCTATGAAATGGTAAAAATTTAAGGCAAAATCTGAGTGGAATCCTCTCTTTATGGCTTGTTTCCCTCATTTATCACTAATTTATCCATGAATCATTATCTTCAAATTTTCTTATCATAGATTTCAAGATATTATATGAAATGAACAAAAATAATAATAAAATTAAAAGAACAATCAAACAAAACGTTATGAGTTCTAAAAATTAAAAATGTTGGATACCACATCAACTTATTGAGCAGCTCTTGGACATTAGATGGCTATTATTCCAAGGTTGCCTAGCTTTTCACTACTTCACTGATATTTTTCATAAAGATTTCATTTTCTTGTATATATTTCCATGTTTACTTTGATATTTTGTTTGACTAGTCTAATATTCAGTACTGCTTTGGTTCATTCAGTTGTCATGTCTGCACTTTTGGAAGAGATGGAGGCCAGCCAGGGATGCAAGGAATCTAATGATTAATATATCACCATATTGGCCATAGCAATAACGCCATGATTGAGTTATCGAGTTTGAGCATATATTTGTTGAAGGCATGAAAAAGATCATGGAAGCTCCGGCAGCATGCAGCGCTGCCCACTACCCACAGACACACCATTTCTCACCAGCAAGCTCGAAAACTTTCATAATTTTAATTATATTCCTCCAACAACTTTGTCTAAATTAAAGAAACCAAACTCTACACCTATCACCATAATGTCTGTGCTTCCATTCGTAGAAAGCTGTGGTGGTAGAATATTGACCAGGTTTTACGATATGATGTCTCTCTCTCTCTCTTTCTTTCTAATCTTTCAAAAGCTGCTGATAAATCATATTTAGCCCTCAAGTTTTCATATGATTTGAATTTAATTTTTAGGTTTTCAATTTCAATAATAAAGTCCTTTGATTTTGTCTAAATTTTAAATTTGTCCATCTATCACTTTAACGTCAAAGTAGTTTGTTTGTCAGGTGTGTCTCATTTAACACTTTAGGGTTCATGTTAGAACCCAATATCAATGTCAATGTCAAAGTTAACAATTTTCTATAAATCCAAAAGATTAGGGTGACGAAGAAGATGGTTTTTATTTTTAGAGTTGAGTCCTTTGTTTTGTTTTGTTTTTTATGAATGACTTGGTGCTTAATGATATAGCATTGATATTAGGTGTTGATATATATGGACGTATCAATTGAGATACACATAGCAGATAAAAAACTTTAACTTTGACAGTAAAGTGATAGAGGGATCAATTTAAAATTTGAGCAAAACCTAAAAACTTTGTTCTTGAAATTGAAAACCGAAGTACAAAATCTAAATCAGATGAAAACCTAAGGACTAAATTTGATTTTTCCCTAAAATTAAATAAGCTTAAACGGATAGAAAGAGATTAATTTGATCATTTAATTTATATTATCTTATCTTTAATAAGTGAGGTCTAATAAGTAAAATTAAAAAGAAATAAGAGATAAATTACCATGTTAAATTATCACTTATCTTATTTCTAAATCTTAAATTAATAGAAATGAATGATGTATAAAAGTAATCTATCTCTCTCTCTCTCTTTATATATATATATATATATATATAAAGACCACAATTCATATCCAACTTATACCTTTTTTTTTTTTTTTTTTTACATGTTCACACAAAAGGAGGTATGAAGGATTCGAATTAGTGACTTTTACTTCATGAGGTGTGATTTCCAGCCGATTGAGCTATCCCTTGAGGACATATCCAACTTATACTTGTAATGTGTGCATTAGTAAACTAGCAACAGATACCCAATAGTCCATTCTATATATATATATATATATATAATTCACAACAAAATATATCATGCAGGTTCCTTATTGCTTCCTTAAGCATTCCTATAGCTCGTTTATTCATATTTTAACACAAATATTTATCTTTTCTATCTTCTCTTTCATCTTTTTGCTTTTTATAAAAAAAAAAAAAAAAAACAAAACAAAAAAAAAAAAAAAAGTGAGAGTAGATAAGAAACTTGTATTATATTTATATATATATATATATATATATATCCAAAAATAAGGAAAATTATTGTTAAATGTATTTTGATAAAAAAAAAAAAAATTGTTTCTTAAATTCAAGAAAAACCAGAATGAAGTCGCTGCTAGTACTCTTAAAGAACACGAGTAAAGCCGTATTATTTTGAGTGCTGGCAATTGTCTCAATTTAAATTATTTTAGTCTTATATTTGATATTCAAAAGACTCCTTAACTTTTTTCAGATTTAGCTAAAATGATGTAAATAATAATAATAATATTTATTTTTTAAAATTTTTATAGGACCTAAGCCAAATCTAACATGTTGTAGTTTTGTGGTTGTAAACATTAATTAGTAATGTATGTTACACAAATTAAGAATCCTATGTAGGAGAATTTGCTAACTAGCTAGCTAGTAACTACAATTCAATTTCTCTCTAAAAAAAAATAAAAAATAAAATAAAATAAAAAAGGCAAGAGAATACAAGTGGCCGGGGGTGAGACAGGGATACGATAGGGTGACAGAAAATTTTCGTTAAAAAAAGATTCGAAATGCAAATAGGTAGCGCAGCATGTGGATGTGGGTAGGAAACACAACAAAGCCTTGGGTTTATCATTTGTCATCTTGTGCACCTAACCACGTCACAGTACATTGTCCTTCTTCTGTCCAATAAAAAACAAAATGTGTGAAACTATTCATATTTGATACTACCCCCTAAATTTTCACCTGCCTCACTTTTATATATATATATATATATATATATATATATATATGTGTGTGTGTGTGAGACTATTCATATTTGATACTACCCCCTAAATTTTCACCTGCCTCACTTATATATATTAAAGACTATTTCTTCGTCAAAAAAAAATTACATTTAATTGTTGATTTTAAAAAAAAATGGAGAAATAGCACGTCTCTAATTGAAATCCTTACCACCAAGGTGATAGTTGAATTGGTAAAGCAGGTGGGAATAGGTTCAATTCCCCCGTCCTTTCTTCTTAGTAGTCACGAGTTAGAATCCGTTTGCAGAGTTGCAGTAGTAGTCCGCGAACCAGATGCTACTAAGAAGGGATTTTACCAACTTGCATTTTGGTGGGGCTGTGATGATGGAATCACCTTCTCAAGTAATAGCTGTGGCTCAAACCGAACATTTTATAATGGATGGGAACCTGTTGGTCACGCCCAAGGAAGAAAATTACACGGGTCGCCCCTTCCCGTCCTTCGGCTCAAAAAAAAAAAAAATATTGAAATCCTTGACTTTAGCAGTTAGCATCTCAATCTTTACTGACCCTATCCACTATTTCATTTTTGTCCTCTATGTTCGGTATTTTTAACGGTTTAGATTTTCTAAAAGAAAGACAGAGAGTATAATTAAATTTAAACTATTGAAAAAATACAAGAAATGTGTTGTAGTTTTTTTTTTTTTTTTTAATATCCTAAAACCACCATTAAATTTGTAATTAATCACTATTAAATTTTCATCAAATTGTAATTTTACAAGACACTTCATTTTTTAAAGAATATAAAAAATAAAAAAATAAAAATCGAGAATATGGTCTCTTTGACTTCTATCGAGTGAGAACCTTATTGGAGTTGTTTTAAATAACATTTAAGACAATCAATATATCATAAAAAGTTATAGGGGTAATTACTTTTTGCCCCCATGAACTACAACGCTTTAGTACTTTCCCCCATGAACTACCAACTATGATACCTTACCCCATCAAACTACCATCTTATGATAAAAAACTACATTCTGTCAGTCAAATGGGTTAAAATTGACGGTCAACGGTCATGTGCAAGTCATGTGCCATTTTGAATATTTTTCTTCCACTTTTGCCTTCACTTCAAACCGAGAAAATGATGCTTATACCCTCCTAAACCCTAATTCAACACATTAAAACAATTTAAAATGAGAGAAAAAGTGGAAGAAAAAAAATGTAAAATGGCACATGACTTGCATATGACCATTGACCATCAATTTTAACCCCTTTGATTGACAAAAGAAAACTTTTTGTCATAAGATGGTAGTTTGATGGGGTCAAGTGTCATAGTTGATAATTCATGAGGACAAAAGGTAATTACCCTAAAGATATATATGCAAATTTAAGATTAGTATTATTATTATTATTATTATAAAATATGCACTTGGTACAAATTTCGAACACTCCAAATATTCATAATTGCATGAATTTGTAAAATTTAGAATCTAAGATTTGAGTTGAGTCTACTTTACTTCCCAACAAATGGAACCTATTATCACTGAAATCAACTTTATCTTCAACTTGTTTTTGTAAAAGCATAACAGTTATCTTTTTTGTTTAAAAATAATTTCCCAAGATATTTTTTTGTCTGATTAATAAAATAATATTAAGCAACAAATTTTATGTAATTTTTCAAATAAATCATATTTGCTGACCAAATTTCTTGGTGCTACAAACTTTTGTGATTGCCAAAACTCGGTAAAAGGCATGCACATGTTAAAATCCATATATATGTATTTGCTATTGGTTTTTGAATATAACAACTAGGATTAATTTTTAATCAGTAAAAAGGAAATTAATTATTAACAACCCAAATATACAATATTATGTCATGAACAACTACCAAAAATAAAAAATAAAATAAAAATTTGAAAAAACAAGACAAACAAACAATAGATATGGAATATTCTTTTTCTCTTTTTTTTTTTTTTTCATTTCAATTTCAGTTTGAAATTTGAAAATCGACTGTCATTTTCATTTTCAAAGAGAAGGAAGGGTCATTATTGTAATTACCAAGCCTTCAGCCATCTACCGCAGTACTAGTGTTACCATATGTATTTGCTCACTCAACTTGGGAAAAATCAAATCCAATCTTAAGATTTTCAGCCATTTTAATTTAGTCTTTTGGGTTTTTTTATTTATTTATTTTGACAATCAAGTTGTTAGATTTTTTTTTTTGTTTGCCACATAGCTCAATTACTTCAAATTACAAATATACCATAAATTAACTTTTAATTTATAATTTAATGTAAGCATGTCATATGACATGTCATACGAGAGTTTCGTGTCTAATGAGATAACCGGCACACCTATTTAAAATAAAACCAAGACTTGACCTAATTGCTAAAATCGAAAACTTTTTTTTTTTGAACGGAAATCTGAGAATTTAATTAATTAAAAATCACGAGCATAAAACTCTTACAGAGTAGAGCAAAAAGCTCTTACAACACAAAGCATAAAATTCTGCAAAAATTATACCACATGCTATGAAGTTACAAAGTCATAGATACAAATAAAAATTCTTACAATCAGGTGCTATTTATGACTTCAATCTTCTGCTAACCCATATACAAATACAGTTAAAGAGCAGATTTGCACTGAGCAAACTAGATCTAAGACATGAGTAGCCAAATTTCCTAACAAAATTTATTTAAACCGGCCGTGAGAGATAACCCCTTATACCTAATTATCCAGGCCATGAGAAATAACCCCTTACACCTAATTATTCCTCCTCACTCATAAGGGCAGATCTAGAGAAAAGAAACATCTTATTTAAATAAATAAATTTAAAAAAAAAAAAAACAAACAAACAACCAGCAAGCAGCAACAGTGGCAAGGATAATATGAACAGTACAACATGGTAGAAGGTGGACGGACGCATAGCAGAGAGACCGAAGTTGTTGATCTGGTTGAAGAACACCTACGAAAAAAAGAAAAAAAAAATAGAAGGAGATGGGAAGGGTAAGAGTGGGGAGTAGAAGGGGAAGGTTGCTCTGTCCTCCGCCTCTCCAAATTGTTTTCTCTAAAATCAAAAACTTAAGTATTTAGTTAAAACCACATCAAAACCAAATTAAGGACTAATAAATAAGCAGTAAAACTTGAGTAATCTCTTAAAAAAAAAAGTTTACGTATGTGCGTCCACGTAGTAGGGACAAGGTGCAACGTATGTGCGTCCACGTGCCACGTTTTGTCCTGTGAACACTTTGGCGTTTGTCGTAAACAACAGTGTCGTGTGTTGGGGAGCCGTACCCATCTCGCATGGGTTGCGCTGTGCAGTGCGTTCTATACCCATGTTGCCTTCACTACGTGTAAAGTAGGTTTTTGATTAGGGCTAAAAAGCGGTAGGAGGTTAGTGAATTTTAAAAGTAGTTACCGTTTAATGAATTTTATTAACCGTCTTTTTATTCCCGGCTATGAGAAGTATGACCTGTTTAATTAAATGAATCGAATTAGGGTTGACTTACATAATCATATACATATGTTTCAACACAACCCAAGCCCGATATGCGACATAAGGGCTGACTATTTTTAATACGACTTACGTACCTATTTTTTTAAATAGGTCGGATTAAGATTAACTTATGCAGCTTTATATTTATGCCTCAACACCATTTGAATTTGACACGAATTACCAGTACCCATATATATATATATATATATATATATATTACCAACCATTTCATTTTATGATGATCGCCCAACTTCTATTTCCATTTTAGAGATTTGTATGTTATGAGAAATTAATATAAAAAGGAAAAAAAACAATTATAAAGTTCTCACAAAAAAAATATATTTACTTACATATATTCTCAAAATATTTAAGAAAAAGAAAAAAGAAAAAACATATTATTAACAGAAAAAGAAGAACATAAAAGGGTTTTTTATGTCAGATAAAATACCATATATATATTGTTGGGTCATGGATCCGCTATTGAAACCCAACGGACACCAGACCCGATCTTGACTAAACGGAATATCCGGCAAGGCCTCGGAGTAGCTTTCCCTGAGAAGGCCTTGTAAACCGACGTGGTCTTGGAGTATGACTCCGAGACTGTTCCTCGGATAGGTATCGGATGTCAGATCCGAGACACCACTCCGAATGCGAATAAATCAAGATACCAAGGGTAAAATTGCCATTGTACAGTTAAAGATATGCAAAGATTCAAACTCATCTTAGTAAACATTATCCTACATTCAAAAGAAGCCTTCTACAAACAATCCCTGTACAAACGGGATAGGAGGCTATTCAAATTCAAAAAGGCAATTCAAACAAAGGCTTTATCACCTTATCCCAAGACTCCTCCCTTATCAGAATAACTGCAAACCAGATATTCAGGGATAGGAGTCCCAAGATATGCGGGAAACAAATTGTACTCCATGCCTATAAATACCGCTCTCGATTTCCATCAAAGGTAAGTGCAATCCTGGCTCTGAAAACTTTGATTGCTTAAACACTCTTTCCTCAGTTTCTAACTTAAGCATCGGAGCTCCCCCGCTGGGACACCACCGGGGGCTCTAATCCTATTTGTTCTCTTCTGTGTGTAGTCTGAAATATCCCCGAAGCTGACCGTACCACCTGAAGGCGTGCCACGTCACCATCCCGGAAAACTGTGCATCAACAGTTTGGCGCCGTCTGTGGGAATTCTGATTTCTTCAAATTCCATTCATTTGATCAATTTCTACTATTCGGGTATGGTGAATACACGCTCCCAATCCGTGCGATAGCCCGACGTACTTCCTGGGGCTACTGGAGCTCCTCTTGAGTTAGCAAATTTCATGAAGCAGATGACTGAATCCATGAAGGCTTTGCAGAAGCAGAACAAAGACCTCGCCACAAGGCTCACGATTGCCGAAGGCCAAAACAGCCGAAGGGATCAAGAGCGGGAGGAAAGAAGGACAAAGAGGCAAAAAGAGAGGCGCGAGAGGGAAAGATGCGCCGAGATCCATAGGGGAAAGAGACCCCAAGGTTTTGATGATGAGGATGACGCAAGTTCAGCTCAAGCTAGCCATCACAATACTATCCAGAATGAAAGAGGTAGCCAACGAACAAACCCCGAAAGGTCTCATCATACTAGATCTCGACGGGAACAATCTGTCCGCCAGGAGGACCGCTATACTGAAGGGTATAACGAGAGCAACATTAATGCTGACGTGCAGGAGCTTAAGAAGAAATGTGAGGAAATGGCTTGTCAAATAGTTGATGGTGGAGATCAATCCAATGCAGGGGAACTCATGGAAAACACAAATCTTCCCTTCACCCCTCGAGTCCTGAATTTTCCTCTCCCCGATAAATTCAAAATGCCCGAAGTTAATCTCTATGATGGCACCCAGGATCCAACGGACCACATGGAAAGTCTTCGTGCACATTTCATCCTTCATGGGACCCCAGACGCAATTTCATGTAGGGTTTTTCCCCTAACTTTAGCTGGAGTAGCTAAGGATTGGTTCGGCAAACTTCCGGCCAATTCAATAGATGATTTCAAGACTCTCAGGCGCCTCTTCTTGAGTCAGTTTCTGGCCACCCGGAAGAGGAAGAGGAATCCCGCTTATTTGCTGTCCCTTGTTTAGGGAAAGGAGGAGTCGTTGAAAGAATTCATGCTCAGATTCAACCAGGAGAAGTTGACGATTGAAAATCCGAATGAGCAGACAGTACTTGATGCTTTGATGCACGGGGTAAGGGCCGAAGGACCATTGATGGCCGAGCTGTCAAAAAGTACTAAGTTAGTGACTTTCAGTCAGTTCATAAAAAAGGCTAATGAGTACATTAATCAAGAAGAAACCATCAAGGCTCTTATGAAGAACCAGAAGGAAGAGATCGAAGCCAAGAGTGGTTTGGGGAAGGCAGCACCGGCTAATGTTGGAAAGAAGGAAGAGAAGAATATGAAGAAGTCGAAGAAGGTGGTCACATCATTCCCAAGGATGGACCCTCGAAAATTGCAAAGCACGAAGTTCACTCCACTGAATACTAGCATGACTGAGGTATTCATGGAGATAAGGAGGGACCCGGCCTTCAAATGGCCAAGCAAGCTGAAAGGCGACCCAAAAAGACGTGATCCTCAGAAATATTGCGAGTACCATCGCGACCATGGTCATATGACCGAGGAGTGCATAACCTTGAGGAAGGAGTTTGAGAATCACATTAGAAATGGGAAGTTGGTGAAATTCCTAGCAGGCGAGAGGAATCCACGAAGGCATGAAGAGCCTGAGTTACTAGAGGGAAACCGAGAAGCTCCCAGAAACTGAGAAGAGAGGCCGAGAGAAGATCGGTATGTTGAACCGATGCACGATCAGCAAGTGGGACCGAGACGGGATCGGGAAGTCCGTCAACCTCGCTTTTAGGACATTGTAAGGGAGATCCACACCATTTCGAGGGGACTGGCAGGTGGAGGAGTTTCTCGTTCATCTAGAAAAGCCTACGCGAGGAAGGCAAAGGCTGATGATGAAGTACTGTCGATAGGAAGACCTTCAAAAGTAGCAAAGAAAGAAGTGATGGCTATATCCTTCTCTGAAGAGGACGCTAGGGGGGTAATCTTCCCCCATGATGATGCATTAGTAGTTACTTTAACGGTTGCCAACCATAAAATTCACCGAGTTTTGGTAACAATGGTAGTTCGGCGAATATTTTGTACTGGCCGGTCTTCAAACAAATGGGCATTGACCGAGACAGGATACAACCGTTTGATTCCCCATTAGTAGGGTTTGCTGGGGAACAAGTCCGCCTGATGGGACTCATCTCCCTCCCGGTTACAATGGGGACAACTCCTAGGCAGTCCACAACTATGGTGGACTTCTTGGTGATCGACCGACCATCAACATATAATGTGATTATTGGTCGACCGTCCCTCAATAAGTTGAAGGCCGTGACCTCAACTTACCATTTGATGATGAAATTTCCTACTGAGGTAGGAGTCGGAGAGTTGCGAGAAGATCAAGCTGCAGCAAGAAAATGTTATAACATTTCCCTCAAAAAGTCAGAACCTGCTTCTTTGATGGTCGGCGTAGTGGGTAGCCGAACTAAAGATCCCCTAAAAGGGGAACCTGCTGAGCTTTTGGAAGACGTGAAGCTGGAAGAAGGAAAGGTGGTAAGGGTAGGAACACAGCTCGCCTCGGCAATCCAAGACTCTCTCGTAACCTTTCTCCGAGAAAATATAGAGGTGTTTGCGTGGACTCACGAAGATATGCCGGGGATCAGCCCCGATGACATCCTCCACCAACTCAACGTGGACCCAAGTATGAAGCCAATAAGGCAGAAGAGAAGGAAGTTTGCTCCCGGGCGGAATATGGCTATCGCCGAGGAAGTAGAAAAATTGCTAAAAGCTCGGTTTATAGAGGAGGCATATTATCCCGATTGGTTGGCTAACGTGGTGCTGGTCAAAAAATCCAATGGGAAATTGCGAATGTGTGTAGATTTTACAGACCTCAACAAGGCATACCCAAAGCACAGCTTTCCTTTGCCACGCATTGATGCATTGGTAGACTCAACAGCTAGATATGGCCTATTAAGTTTTATGGATGCTTTTTCCAGCTACAACCAGATTTATATGCACCCAGAAGACCGAGAAAAGACCTCATTTATCACTGAACGAGGCCTGTACTACTACAAGGTTATGCCTTTCGGCCTGAAGAATGCGGGAGCAACCTATCAGAGGCTGGTCAATAAGATGGTCCGAGACCAAATCGGCCGTAATATGGAAGTATATGTTGACGACATGTTGGTGAAAAGCTTGTTACAAGAAGATCATGTAGAAGACCTGCAGGAGACGTTCAGAACTCTGAAGAAGTATGGGATGAGATTGAATCCCGCGAAGTGTGTGTTTGGAGTGGCCTCGGGCAAATTTCTCGGCTATATGGTGTCAAACCGAAGAATAGAAGCTAATCCCGAGAAGATCCCAGCAGTTTTGGATATGCAACCACCTAAAAATACAAAGCAACTTCAGCAATTGACGGGAAGAATTGCGGCATTAAATCGGTTCATCTCTCGATCGACTGACAAATGCCTACCATTCTTCAAGATCCTAAGGAAGGCATTTGAGTGGTCTACAGAATGCGAGGAAGCTTTTGAACAACTGAAGAAGTACCTGACAAGTGCACCTTTGTTAAGCAGAACTGTTCCAAGAGAGGCATTGTATCTATACTTGGTTCTCTCCTCAACAGCTGTTAGTGCTGCCCTTGTCCGAGAGGAAGACGGGGTTCAGAAACCAGTTTATTTTGTCAGCAGAGCATTGAGGGGAGCAGAAGAGAGATACCCTCAAATGGAAAAGTTAGCATTTGCCCTAACTATTGCTTCTAGGAAGCTAAGCCCGTATTTCCAAGCTCATACTATACGAGTCTTGACCGAGTATCCATTGAAGAAAATACTCAGAAAGTTAGATCTGCCTGGCCGACTAGCTAACTGGGCAATCGAACTCGGAGAATTTGATATTGAATTCCTACCAAGAAATGCTATCAAGGGATAGGTGTTGGCCGATTTCTTGGCAGAATTCACCAACCTGCCTGTGACCCAAGAATGGCAAAAAGACGAGATGTGGGTAGTCTACGTAGATGGATCCTCTACAAGGAAGAACGGTGGAGCCGGTGTTGTATTAATCACACCAGATGGAGAAGAATTATGCAGTTCCCTGAAATTGGAATTCAAAACCACCAATAACGAGGCCGAGTATGAAGTAGTTTTAGCAGGACTTGGTTTAGCCCGAGAGCTGGGAGCCGAGTTCGTTGAACTACGAAGCGACTCACAGGTGATCGTTGGGCATATCCAAGGAGAGTTTGAAGCCAGAGGAAGGAAAATGAAGCAATATTTGTCAAAAGTACAGACGTTACAAAATGCATTCAAGAAATTCTGTATTATAAAGATCCCAAGGGAAGAGAATGAAAGAGCTGACCAATTAGCCCGAATGGCGTCGGCAACAACTAGCAACACTGAAGAGCCAATTCAGACCTTAGCAAGACCTGCCGTAACCGATACGGTCTCGGTCTCGGTTACCGAAACCGTACCAGAATGGCAGAGGAGCATAAGGGAGTATTTGGAACAAGGAGTTCTCCTGTTAGATAAGAAATCAGCAACGCAAGTCAGAACCAGAGCTGCCAGATTCACCATCATTAATGGGACTCTCTACTAACGAGGCTTCATGCTACCACTACTCAAGTGTATTTCCAAGGAAGAAGGTGATTATGTCCTTAGCGAGATTCATGAAAGAATCTGCGGCAACCACTCGGGAGCAAGAATATTGGCACATAAAGCAATCAAGATCGGTTTTTACTGGCCGAATATGACTCGGGACTCGGTATAGATAGTCAGGAATTGTGACAAATGCCAACGCTTCGCCAACATTGCAAAGCAACCCCCAGAAGATCTGAGTTCAATCTCTTCGCCATGGCCTTTCTCACAATGGGAGGTGGATATAGCAGGACCACTACCTCGTGGAAAGGGGGGGTGTTTGGTTCGCGGTTGTAGCAATGGATTATTTCACCAAATGGGCAGAAGTAGAGGCCCTAGTGAATATTACAACCAAAAGCATTGAACGGTTCTTGTGGAAGAACGTCGTATGCCGCTATGGTATTCCACATGCTTTTATAACTGATAATGGAAAGCAATTTGACTGCGAGTCATTCCGAGAATGGTGTGCAAAACTTCATATAAGAAACTACTACTCCTCCCCAGCTCATCCCCAGGCGAACGGGCAAGTAGAAGCCACCAACAAGACAATTTTAAAAATTCTGAAGAAGAAACTCGGAGATCGGAAGGGAGATTGGGCAGATGATCTTCCAGAAGTTTTGTGGGCATATCGAACAACCAAAAGAGTACCTACTGAGGAAACCCCGTATGCCTTGGCTTTCAAGACTGAGGCAGTCATACCAGCCGAGATAGGTTCAGGAAGTTACCGAGTCGAGTCCTTTCATTCCGAGACGAATGACGAAGGGCTCAAACTACACTTGGACCTGCTACAAGAGAAACGTGACTAGGCCCAAGTAACCATGTCAACGTACCAGGAGAAAGTGGCTCGGTATTTTAATAAAAGGGTCAAGCACAGAAGCTTCAAGATCGGGGACCTGGTTTTACGCAAGACCACCATTGCTACCAAAGACCCTGCGGAAGGAAAATTAGCTCCAAACTGGGAAGGACCCAACAAGGTTGTTGAGTGTAGAAGGGCAGGAGCTTACTACCTTGAGAACATGGAAGGAAAAGCACTCCCCTGGCCGTGGAATGCCGAGCACCTCAAAAAGTACTTTGTCTAGCTTATTTTAGTAAGGTGATTCAAGTTAATTGTCATTTCATTCGTATTTTCCCTGTAATTTCATTACATTTTAAATGAAAGAATCTCCTGAAGTTTCAATCACCTTTTAAACATTTCAAAGCAAAGTAAATTAAAACTACCCTCAGGGTAAACGATTGAAAGATCATCAAAAAAAAAAAAAAATTGATAACTTTCCTGAGACAAAACCTGTAAAGGACGTAAAACCTTTAAAAAAAAAAAAAAAAAAAAAAAAAAAAAAAAAAAAAAAAGGTGTGTCCAAAGAAGGTTAAAACTTGCAACCTGTAAAGGACGTAAAACCTTCAAACAAGGTGTGTCCAAAGAAGGCTAAACTAATGACTTGTAAAGAACGTAAAACCCTAAAAGGGTGTGTTCAAAGAAAGTCAAACGAGTAGCCTGTCAAGAGCAGAAATCCTTAAAAAGAGGTGTGCTCGAAAAAGGTTAAATAAACTTCAGAAAAAGTAATTTATCAAGAGCATGTTCAAAAAGTATTGCTAAATTATTCCCAAAAATAAATATAAAACACTTCATTAAAGTCGCAAGTTGTCATTTACAAAAGAACCAAATGTACTAACTACTTTATTACAAGCAAATGAAATTTTAGCCCTCTTTGGGGTGTATAGATGGAGCCTTAGAAGCAGATGGAGTCTCGGCACCATGACCAGAGGCAGTCTTTTCATCACCTGAGGACTCCTCAGAACCCGAAAACGACTGATGAGCAAATCTATTGATCCCCTCAGCATCAGGCATCAAATCCGACCCGAGACTGATAAGCTGTTTCAAATCCTTATCGGAAACAGGAATGGTTTCAGGTTTGACCGTATCAAGGTCGAGGGTGCGAGTAGGGTCCTTGGCCCAAGACCGAAAGGTCTCAAATCCGAGAATTATCCCATCGGCCCAGGCACTATCCCGAGTCCAGGAAGCATACGATAGTTGTTCCAAGTAGTTAGAGGACTGGGCCTCAGCCTCTTTAAGTCGTAACTTCGTCTCTTCAAGCTTTCCTCGGAAGAATTTAAGTCGCTCCTCAGCAACAGCCTGACCTTTGGTAACTTCTTAAATTCTCGTATTTTGGCTGGCAGCCTCCGCTTGAGAAGCTTTTAACTGCTCTAGGACCTACCTATGCTTTTCCTCAAGTTGATACAGGTCCTCCTTCATGATGGAATGATCTTCTTGAAGCTTTGAATGATCGGCACGGAGGGTCTGCAACTCGGAAGATAGAGCTAAGATCCTAGACTCGGCTTGTTCAAACTAGTCTGAGCCGTCAACTGCTGTTGGCCAAGAAGGAGCAGTTCTTTGTCTTACTGGGCCAGCGTATCCCTCAGCTTAGCATTTTCAGCCTCAGAAGCTGCGAGCTTGCTTCGAAGGCTCTCGGATTCTGAGGCGGACTCCTGGAGAAACTTCCTTAAGTAGCAGTATGAAACTACTGACTTCATAACTCCCTGCAATACATAAACTTAATCAAGCGGAAAATGACTAAAGCAAAAAGAAAGCTTTATGAAGAGTAGCACTTACACACAATTGATTGAATAACATTGACTCTGCCATACCCCTAGTAGAGATATCTCGTTCGCCCGTTAAGCTCTCTTGGGGAACCAGCTCTATCAAAGCTTGAAATGGGTTCCCCAACAATTGCCCACCAAGCCGAGACAGGGGTTCTCCCCCAGTCCATTCTACATTCCGAGGCTTCACCAGGGAATAGCCTGAGGCCTTGGAACAAGCACCAACCTCGGCCTCAGAAGTCGGTGTCGGAGCCCAAGACAAAGCCTCTAGAGCAGAAGCCGGGACCTGAGTTTGCTCCTCGGCTATCGGGGACATCATCCGAGGCCTCACTTCTTCCTCAGCATGTGGTCAATTCTCTTCCGCATCCATCCCTATAGAGCTATCCGAAAACGGATCAACTAAAAGGTGTTGAATGTTGGAACCCAAATGGACCGGTGACACCGACTCCACAGGAATAGCGGTAGTAGCAGCAGCTCCAGGGGGATTTAAGGGGGTTGCCACCAAAGGAGTGGCTGCAATTGGATGGTTAGCAAGAGATCGGCAAAAAGGGATTTCCCCTTTTCGGTCTTGACAACAGGGCCTTTGCCCTTCATTAGCCTTTTTTTCTTCATCGGAGGAGCTTCGCGTTCCTCGGGCTTGTCCACCAAGTGTAGGGTTTTTTTTACCCTAGACTCATCTATCTTCTTTTTGCCCTTGTCAAGTATAGGCTTTCGAGGGGTGGCGCCTCGAGTATTGGCCGCCGGAGCGCCCAAATAAACAGCAGGACGTGATGGCCTCTTCCGAGACTCACCTATGTCTTCTCTGTTGGTATAAAGACAGGGGTTCAATGCATTAGTAGTAACCAAGTGCTTGAAGGTCATGGCAGACTCATTATTCTGAACCCAGGATAGAACCTTGTTGACTCAGACTGTCTCCTCCTCTGACAAACACCAACTCTTGTGAAGGCCCAAATTGGGGGTAGTCGTCTCCCGAGGCACTCGAGGCCCCTCCGCCTTCTATCCAGGAGCAAATTCCCATTGCCCCTGAGCAAAGAAATATTTGTTTTTCCAGTTATGGTTACTGGTGAAGGTCTTATCCATATAGAAAATTTTTCCCCGTCTCGATTGGAAACTGTAAAGTCCATCGCTGTTGGGGTTCTTCTGGAGTCGGTATACCCAGAGAAACTCCGAAACTGTCAAATTCTTTCATTCTCCAAGGGCCATGGGCCAAACAACCGCACAGGCGAAAAACATCCTCTAGCCATTAGTAACCAACTGATGGGGAGACAGATTCAAGCGGCTAAGGAGCTCGCGAACAATTTTGGGAAAAAGGAGCTTGAGGCCTGCCCAAAACATTTCTTCATAAACACAGACCTCATGGCTCCCAGCATCCACGACATCTCCTTTCTTCTCATCGTCAAAACAAAGTTTCATCGATTTAGGGATGTAACAGTCCAATCTAATTCAACGCTCGTCAGCCGAGGTCAGATCGGGCTTCCACAAGGCTGGGTAGGTCTTACCCAAACCACCATCAGACCCCGAACCTTCTCCTTGAGACATAATCAAAACAGAGTAGAGAAGGAAAAGTAGTGCAGAAAGGAAAACAGATTCGAAAAGAACAAGTGGCACAGAGACTTGGTACGAATTAAAAAGAAACCCTAGAAAGAGAGGTTTTATAAAACAAAGATAAGGGCGTAAAAACCAAAGCTTTCCCCGAGTTCGCACAATAAATGCGGCAGGAAAGGCGCCCCTATAAATTCCACAAAATGGCTGACAGCTGGCAATTGAATAGACGCCTGTCCCAGCACCAACAAGTGGAGCAACCGATACGCCCTCGGTCAGGTCAACCGTCTCGGCAAAATTGGTTTCAAAATTTCCTGCCAAAAATCAAAATTCAAAATTCCCATTTCCAAGGTCTCGGATTTTTTATCAAAGCATAGTTTCAGAACGCTGATCCATTTTTAAGCAAAAATTTCCATGATCTTACAGATCAGAAAATTGGGGGGTAACTGTTGGGTCATGGATCCGCTATTGAAACCCAACGGACTCCAGACCCGATCTTGACTAAACGGAATATCCGGCAAGGCCTCAAAGTAGCTTTCCTCGAGAAGGCCTCATAAACCGACGTGGTCTCGTAGTATGACTTCGAGACTGTTCCTCGGATAGGTATCGGATGTCAGATCCGAGACACCACTCCGAATGCGAATAAATCAAGATACCAAGGGTAAAATTGCCATTGTACAGTTAAGGATATGCAAAGATTCAAACTCATCTCAGTAAACATTATCCTACATTCAAAAGAAGCATTCTACAAACAATCCCTGTACAAACGGGATAGGAGGCTATTCAAATTCAAAAAGGCAATTCAAACAAAGGCTTTATCACCTTATCCCAAGACTCCTCCCTTATCAGAATAACTGCAAACCAAATATTCAGGGATAGGAGTCCCAAGATATGCGGGAAACAAATTGTACTCCATGCCTATAAATACCGCTCTCGATTTCCATCAAAGGTAAGTTCAATCCTGACTCTGAAAACTTTGATTGCTTAAACACTCTTTCCTCAGTTTCTAACTTAGGCATCGGAGCTCCCCCGCCGGGACACCACCGGGGGCTCTAATCCTATTTGTTCTCTTCTGTGTGTAGTCTGAAATATCCCCGAAGCTGACCGTACCACCTGAAGGCGTGCCACGTCACCATCCCAAAAAACTGTGCATCAACATATACAGTGGCAAAATCCATTACATGGATACAAAATTGGTGGCCGCCGGAGTCAGTCCACCTTCAACCACCTACGGTGAGTAACGGAATTGCCCCATGCACATTCCGACGACAACACTCAATAATACAAAACAAAACACTAATTAAACGTAGGATAATAAATATAAAACATGATTACCAACGTTAATTTAAGCTGCTAATAATAATAATAATATAATTATTACATTTTAGTAGGTACTAATAATTAAACTTTACTCCTTGTCTCTCTAAATTTCCAAACATCTTAAGAAAGAGGAGCTCTCTGAGGAGCTCCCTTTCTCCTGCTGCTGAAAGAGAGAACAATGCCGGGGAGGAAGCCGCCTTTCTTCTTCTTCTTCACCACCTCTGGTTGACGTGGAATTACAGAATTACTGGTGGCCTCATTGGAGCATGATGAACCTGATCTGTATTGCAATGGATGGTGATCTTGATCTTCAAGGTTGCCATCATCATCAATGATCTCCGATGACCCATCCATGCGTAATCCCTCAAATTCCGATATTGCAAAATCAGATTCATCATACCGATACAAAATGCCAGATAGATATTCTCCTCGGTACACCATGTGGCCCCTCTACAAAAAAAAAAAAATCAATTTCTGACACTGTTACAATACACGAATTTTTGCTACATCACTAATTACTGATGTGGCATATATTTCTCTGACGTGGCAAAGTTGGCAGGTTAGTAATTAGTGACGTGGCAATATCCACACGTCAATAAATTTTGACCTGCTAGACATTGCTACGTCAATAAATTTTTTAGGATTTTAAAACTTTAAAAATTATATATTTTACTGGCGTATTAAATTTTCACATGTCAATAAAAATTTACGTGGAAAATTACCACGTCAGAAATTTCTGACGTGGCAGTTTTACACGTCAAAAATTACTGACGTGTTTAACTGCCACGTCAATAATTCCTGACATGGTAGTTTAACACGTCAGTAATTACTGATGTGTTTAACTGCCACGTCAATAATTTCTGACATGGTAGTTTAACACGTCAGTAATTATTGACGTGTAAAATTGTCACGTCAGAAAGTTGCTGACGTGACAATTTCACACGTCAATAAAAATTTTCATCGGGCCAAAATTTTCTGACTTGACAATTTCACAAGTCAGGATTTCTTAACGTGTGAAATTGCCACGTCAGCAAATTATTGACCTACTAGTTTCACATGTCAATATTTTATGACGTGTGAAATTTCACAGGTCAATAAATAATGAGAGGTGAATAATTTTATTTAATAATTAATTAAATTTTATACAAACAATATAGTAATTCATAATTTATGAATTTAAGTTAAATTTTGTGCAAACTAATTAATTAATTAATTAGGTATATATATATACCAATGGGAATTCGCATGCCCGGACGCGCGATGAGAGAGGCATGCACTTATCTTATCAGTCAACGTCCTAAACATCTTTTGGCGATGCCATCCAAAATATGAATTTGAATTTGATAATTAATATAAATATATTAGAGAGAAAATCATAAAATTTTATGAACCTTGAGTACTGCATGTCAGGCATTTTCCTAACTATATTATCATAGTTTTATTTAAAAGACAGTTCAAATATTAATAAAATTTGGTTTATCATACTAAATTATTCAAAGTTATATCAACTTTTTGTGTGTTAGAACCCCTCAAGTTATTTAAGTATCCACGATTAATTAAATCAAAAGAATTAGATTTCTTAATTTTCTTTAAGCCTCTACTTTTCTTAATATATTACTTTTCTTAGTACTCTCTCTCTCTCTCTCTCTCTCTCTCTCTCTCTATATATATATATATATATACATATTACATTATAAAATATCAAAAAATTAAATTTAGTTATAACAAAATTTTAATTTATTTATTTTAATGTAATGTATTGTATTTAATTATTTATATATTTATAAAGTAAATATTTAAATATATTAAATTTTTTTGTAAAATTTATTAACATGCCACATTGGGCACGTCAGGAACCCCCTCAAGCCAACTCCCGCGCACGTCGACGTCCCATCTCCCCTTGCAGCGCGCCATGCCTCATTAATATTTGAGGTCGGCCCATTGTTTTTTTTTTTTCTTTTCTTTTCTTTTCTTCCCCCCATCTCCGCGAAGAATCGCCCAGCAGCTCGCCTTCATCTTTGTTTTCTTTTCTCCTTTTTTCCTCTTCCCAGCTCGCCATTCTCAAGCTTTTTCTTTTTCTCTTCTACTCTCTCTCAAGCTCGATCACTAGCTAGCTTTCTCTCTCACAAAGTCTCCTCCCTCCGCAGCTCTGCGTCCTTCTCTCCGCCGGCCGTATGTCGTTCTCTCTGCCATCTCCGACCGTCATCCTCTCTCCCAATATCTGCTTCTAGCTCCTACAAGAGCTCCTCACAAGTATATATCTTTGTACATGCATTTCAATTTATATATATATGTGTGTGTGTGTGTGTGTGTGTGTGTGTGTGAGATATATTATATATTAACTAATTCTTTGTGTTAATTATTTAAATTTTTGCTTTGTTTGAGATAGTTAATTATTGTTAATTTGTTAATTAATTAGGTGATTCGTGCTATGTGTTATGATTGTTATTTGGTATGTGGTATATATGAACAACCATGTGGTTTTGATTGCTACATTTTAAAATAAATAAATCTAAGTTAATTACTAGTCGTAAAATTTTACGACTAGTAATTAACTTAGATTTATTTATTTTATTTGTTTAGTGATATATAATAATAAATGCATTTAAATTTGGACTTGTATATTGTTTAGGTTTTGCCCTATTAATACTTATAAATGCTATACGACCAAAAACTTTGACAATAAGGGAAAAAAAAAAAAAAAAAAAAAAAAAAATTGACTACGTACCCTAGCTAGATTTATTTTATTTAACTAGGGTCCCCAATATCTAACAAATGCATATGAATATTTGGGAAAAAAAATGAAAATGTGAATATGAAAAAAGAATGTAAACGGTTAAACAACATCAAATAATGTAAATGTGAAAAAAAAAAAAAAAATTTTTTTTTTTTAAATGTGTGAAGTAAACCCTAAACACTACTAAAAAAGATACAAAAACTACTAGCCTGGATAGATGATAATTGTTGATGGTCCCCATTTGGAATAGTTGTTATTTTGTTTAAGTTTAGGAAATTTTCATGAGTAAAAAATAAATAAATTACCAACAACCTTTGCTAGTAATTAAGTTTGCATTTAAATTCCATTAAATATGTATGTGTTTATTGATTACTTTTATGAGGCATCTGGCCAATGGTGAAGCATGAAAGTCATTTGATCATTTATATCCGGAATTTGCAACGGACAGTAGGAATGTAAGGCTTGGATTAACCTCAGATGGATTTAATCATTTTGGGAACCTTAGTACATCTCACAGTACTTCGCCTGTAATGCTTGTGCCATACAACTTGCCTCCTTGAATGTGCATGAAACAAACGTCTTTCATATTATCCCTGATTATCCCAAGCCCGAATTCACCTGGAATGGATATAGACATTTACCTTCAACCCTTAATTGAGGAATTGAAGGAATTATGGAATGTAGAGGTACGTATATTTGATGTTTCCACTAAAACACACTTTATGTTGCGAGCGCAATTGATGTGGACAATTAATGACTTCCTGGCATACGCAGATCTGTCAGGATGGCCTATTAGGGGAGCAAAGGCATATCTTTTTTCTATGCATTCAACAAGGTCTAGATGGTTAAAACCCGGCCACAAATGGTGTTTTATGGGTCATAGGCAATACTTGCCCTTGGATCATCCGTGGAGGAAGAACAAAAGAACTTTTCACGGTAACCAGGAACTACAATGTGCACCTGATGTGTTAAGTGGAGATGAAATCCTAAGATAGTTAGAAGGGATGCCATTTGGGGATAAGGATGCCGGTAAGTCAAAGCTAGAAAGTAGTAAGAAGCAAGGAGAGAAGCGAAAGAAGAGTACTCCCAACACCAGACCACAATGGACTAATCATGTAGTATGGAAGAAGAATAGTATTTTTTTTAGGTTGACGTATTAGAAGGATAATTTACTGCGGCACAACCTTGATGTGATGCACATAGAAAAAAATGTGATAGACAACATTTTTGGCACAATACTCAACATAAAAGGGAAAACAAAGGACAACTACGATACTCGCAAAGACTTGTAAGAGATGGGTTTGAGACGTATACTTCATCCATTTACTAAGAATGAAAAAATCTATATGCTCCCAGCTTGCCACACAATGTCCAATGAAGATAAAAAATGTGAGGGTGCCTGATGGTTATGCCTCAAATATTTCTAGATGTGTATGATTGAGTTGGTGACATTCTGCTCGATGTATTTGGATGACGCATCGACGTTTCATAATAGGGCCCAAAAAAACCCTAATGGTTGCAAGGGGGCGGGAACACGAGTCATCCTCAACCGTATCACACTGGCATAGATTTATCGATATATATTGTTTAACTCAAACGAGTTCCTACCGCTATGGACGTGAGTCATGTCACTAGCACATGCCCTGACATTCTTTGTACAACCTTAATTTGTAATACACTATAATGAATCTAATTTCTAATTGTATGATGCATATGGAAACGCTTAGAGGGCGAACGGCGGACGATCAGTTGGAAAGCCAACATTTCAAACAATTTGTCGATTGGTATTGTGACTACGTAAGACTAATGTCTTCTTACCCATTAAATGACGAGTATATTTGTTTTGCATTCAAATTTCCTCACCAATTTGACTTCTCGTCCACCATTGTACGTAATATACTCGCAGGTCAATGGATTGGACAATAGACGCAGAAAGGAAATGGGTGAGAAACTAATAATGCATTGTAGAGGGCCAAAGGAAACATCAGTCAAGTATAACAGATATGTGGTTAACAGGAAGTTGTTTCGCACTCTTGCAGTTGATATCAGAAAATGACTTAGAAGAGCGGCGTGTGTGTGCCAAGTACTAATGGCGAAACATATTACGGGAAGTTAATCAAAATAATTGAGGTTGAGTACTACGATAGGACTAAGTATGTTATGTTCAAGTGTGATTGGGCGGACAACACGAGGGACAAGGGGTACAAGGTTGACGAGTATGGCATAACGCTTGTCTGTTTCAAAAACCTTATCCACACTGGAGAGAGGACTACGGATGAGCTGTTTGTGCTAACTTCACAAGTTGACCAAGTATTTTACGTCAAAGATGAAAAGAACCCAGATTGGGCTTGCGCTGTAAGGACTGAGCCTAGAAACGTGTACGATGTTGGTCAAGGTCAAGGGCCTGACGATTCTAGTGTCAACTACCACAAGATTGAGCCTCTCCCCTTGAGTAGCAATCATGATCATGTTAACTCACCTGATGATGTCGATTACGTCCGACCCGATTTAGCACCAATCGAAGTGTATGTCATTTAATGAAATTGGAGTACACCCTTATCTTTGAATTTTTTTTTTTTTAAAAAAAAAAAAAGATATATCTACATTAATTTGTAATTGTTTTTTATGTTAACCATGAAATTTATATGTACAATGAGTAAATGATATATAATTAATTGAGTAACTAGTATATGTTTAAAATTTTAAATGTGTGATTAGTTTATATATGCTTGTACATATTTACTTATTTTAAATATTAATTCGGTCCATAATGTATTTTGCAGGGAGATATGAGTTGCAAGGGGAAGAGAAAAGCACATAGGCAACCCATCGTGCGCTTGACATCGGGAGCCTAGGTGTCGGGCTCATCCCCCTGGGTTGATAGGGAGCTAGAAGGGTATCGACTAGTACTTCCACATCTTGTGGAAGGGCAGACCCATGTGAGGTAGGACTTCGGCTTGGTGGTGAAGTTCATGGAGATTCTCAGCATACTCCGCCCGAGCCGGACACATCCACACCTTTCACACTCGACTTCACGATGTTGAGCGATCTAGGGATCATTTCACATGGCCATTTTGATCGGCCCTCGTATACCACTAGACCACAAATGGATGATAGTGATGAGACACAGCCCCCCAATAGCAATGTGGGTGATGAGGATGGTGCCGCGCAGGACAAGCATCCCAGTGATGCTGCTACATGCCCGTTGGCGCACGACCAGGTTCGGACGATAAGTATATGTGCTAAATATTGTAATCTATTTTTTATTTTATTATATAGTTAGTTTTAATCTGTAACTAACTTATTTGAATCATTAATGTATTAGGTGTAAATGAAAATGGCACCACCTGCTATCATATGTTGAGTGTCAAGGCAAGGCACAAGTTATGGGAGATCCCCAATGGGCAGAGGATCGTGTGTGAGTATAACCCCACGTGGCAGCTTGTGGGACAAAGCACTTCAAAATTTAGACGGATGAACGGATTGTTCGTCAGAAGCAGCAATTATGTACGAATTAGCGACGAGTGGAAGAATGTACTAGAGCGTAGGAAGGAGGATATATGGGATGCCTTGATGGTATGTTTGAATTAAATATTATTGTATTTATGATAGTTATGTGTATGTGATTTTGTCAAATATATGCCTTAGTGTTAATATAAATATTTTAATTTATGTAGAAGCACTTCTATGTCCCTTCTCAGTACGATATCGTGGCGATAAAATGGGACACGTTCCAAGATATGAGAAACAAGCATAAGACTTGGAAGTATGAATTTAAGCAGAGTCTTCTCATTCAGTTGGGCGATACTCCGGCGACAATGAAGGCTAGGGTAGGGCAAGTTATGTTATCCACGTACAACAGCATGAACGTGGATATATTATTGGAGAAATGGTGTAGTGAAGAGAATCAAGTAAGTCACATATTTTATTGGGTTTTGTTTAGTTTTATTAAAACGAATGTGCTAGGCTAAAATATTAACATTGTTAATTGTGTAGGAATATGCTGTGTATATGAAGCAAATCCGGTCCAAGAACCAAGCGCCTCACTGCACCGGGTCGAAGAGCTTTGCTAGGGCTACACATGAAGAAGTATGTGTATTATTTAACATATATATATATATATATATATATATATATATATATATATATATTTCTTCATTTAATTTATACTGAGTTGATAAATTATGTACATTTTGATACTTATTCGAAGATTATGTTTATGTTTTATTTGTTTATGCAGGTCTTGAATACGGGGACTCCACCTAAACGAGCTCAGTCTTACATCAATATACACGTAAAGAAAGATGGCAAATATCCAAATGACTTGGTCAAGGAGAGATGTGTATGCTACTAATAACCGATATATCTTGGTTAATATATATTTATTTTTATTTCAATTTAATATTTCTGATTGATTCTTTTAATTATTTATCACGTTGCAAATTTAATGTGTACCCTATAGGAGAGGATGAAGGAGCTGCTACCCACTGACCCTGCTGCTACAAGATCTATAACCAAGGGTACCGTACAATGGGCACCCGACGATGCGTACTCACAGGGGATCAACAATAAGCCTGAGTACGCTGATCGGGTTCTTCAGGTTGGGCCAAATATACTACTTGTGCTTGGCAGCATACACTCCTATTATAAACCAGTCGCACCACGGTCACAAAATCCCCGGAGCTAGGGGGTCTCACAAATGATAGAAGTTGCACTTCAAGCTGAAAGGGAGAAGCACAAGGCGGAGATAGATGCATTGTTAGCGGCAGAGTAAGAGTAGGCTGCTGTGCAGCAAGCTGAAAGGGAGAAGCAGAGGGCGGAGATAAATGCGCTGTTAGATGCACAACGATAGCAGTTTGCTACGCATCTATTTGAGAAAGAGACTAATATTAATTTGATGTATGAGGCCCATTTTTGTCAACTTGAGTCCATGATGCAATCGAGGTCCGCGTCCGAGATGACTCGAGTTAAAGATGTGCAAGACAAAGAGTCCCCAGCCCGTTTGGTGGTGAGATCGTCAGTGGGGAGTGGATTAGGTAATGCAATTTTTTTTTGTTTGGGTTTTCTTGAATGTATGTCCTATACATACGAATTGGTATATATATATATTGCAACTCTTGTTGCAATTTGTTTTTTCTTCGTTGGTTTGATGATACATTTGATTACTTTTAGTATTGTTTTTGTGTCTAATTTTGGAAGGATATTATTTTCCTATGGACTTTGTAAGAGATACATATTGCATTGATGATGTTTGTTATTATTTGTAGTTAATGCATTTTTAGTTGTATTATAGTAATGTCATTTTGGTTAGTATATATGTTAAAGTTGTTATGGTGCCATTTTTTGTGTTTGGCTTAGGATCCTAATAAGAAAGGTACGTATTGCTTGTTGATTGTTTGTTTTATCATTTCCAGTAATGCGGAGAGGTCGTACCATGAGGAAGCTATTGACCTGGAATAAGCATTGTCTGTCAGTTTGTAGTTGATAAACCTATAAACATTTTGTTCTTGTTTTGTTGATATTTAACGTTACATGTAATTATGTCTATATTCACGATAACATATATAGTTCGGTTGTCTGTGATTGACGTAGAAATTGCATGTTTGTGATACTTGATGGAACTTGCATATTTCTGATTAATGTGGGAGTTCATATCATGAATAGTAAGTATTTTTTATGGATGATTAATGAATACTTTGTTTAGGGTTTAATGTGGTAGTTCATTACATCAAGTATATTTTTGGTGGATAATTAACGTGGTAGTTCCTTCCATCAAGTATCGTTTCATGAATATATAATTCATTAAATGTGTATTAGGTCAACTCCGAAATTCTGCAATAAAAAATATTGTTTTTGATGTTCTAACTATTGATGATAATGAGGTTTGCATGTTATTATTTCTATTATTGAACTTTAGTATTGTTTTTGCTTCTAGTTTTATTCTGTTATTATTTTCCTATACACTTTGTAAGAGATAAATATTGCATTGATGATATTTGTTATTATTTCTAGTGGAAGCATTTTTTATTTTATTATTATTTTCTTATACACTTTGTAAAAGATAAATATTGCATTAATGAATAATGATGTTTGTTATTATTTCTAATGGAAGCATTTTTTGTTTTATTATAGTAATCAATGTCATTTTGGTTAGTATATATGTTAAAGTTGTTACGGTGCCCTTTTTTGTGGTTGGCTGAGGATCTTGATAAGAAGGGTATGTATTGGGTCCTGATTGTTTGTTTTCTCATTTCCAGGTAATGCGGAGAGGTCGTACACAATGAGGAAGCTATTGACCTAGAATGAGCTTTGTTTGTCAGTTTGTTGTTGGTAAACTTATAAATATTTTGTTCTTGTTTTGTTGATGTTTACCATTACATGTAATTATGTCTGGATTCGGGGTAACATATATAGTTTGGTTGTTTGTGATTTTTGTACAAATTGCATGTTTGTGATACTTAATGGAACTTGCATGTTTGTGATTAATGTGGAAGTTCATTTCATGAGTAGTAAGTATTTTTTATGGATGTTTAATGAAAAATTCGTTTAGGGTTTAATGTGGTAGTTTGCTCCATCAAGTATATTTTTGATAGATGATTAACGTCGTTTCATGAATATATAGTTTGTTAAATGTGTATTAGGTCAACTCCGAAATTCTGCAATAAAAAATAAATTCAAAATTGGCCTTTTAAAAAAAATGAAACAATAAATTGACCCTAAACGAATGAAACAAAAAATGAAATTAAAAAAAAAAAAAAAAAAAAAAAAACCTAGATGACTTAATTTTCTAACGTGGTAAAAGTGCCATGTCAGTAAAATGTTCTGACGTGTTAAAAGAAACATGTCAGAATATTTTCTGACGTGGCACTTCTCCCATGTCAGAAACGTTTCTGACGTGGTAAAAGTACCACGTTAGCATATTTACTAACATGGCACTATTTCTGACGTGGTAAGGAATGCCACGTTAGAAAATATTCTGACGTAGTTCTTTTAACATGTCATAAAATTTTACTGATGTGGCAAATAGTAGCACGTCAGCAAATTTTGACGTGCTAAGCATTAACATGTCAGTAAAAAAAATTTACTGACTCCTACGTTTCTAACCTTCAACACACGTCAGAAAAGTTTTATGACATGTCAGAGATCATGACACGTCAGAAAACGCTAGTCAAGAAAAAATAGTTATTTTGTAGTGTGGTCAACCTGCATTAATTGTTGCGTTTTCAATGTTTAAAAGAACAAATAGACATAATAATTAAAAAACATTTAACCCAATTATGTCAATTTTTGATATTGCCAATAACCCGATACAAACTTAACAGAATATAATTGAAGGGTCTTCTCATGGCTCAACACGTTGTGAATCCAACATGTGACATTTAATTAGGAGGTCATGAACCCGACACGAAATTAATGACTTAGGGTTGATGGGTTGAGTTAGAGTTAATCTATATAGCTTTGAATCCAACACTCAAACACGAATTGTTACCCCAACATTCGTGTATACATACACAAGTTAGGGTTTGTGTCAAAATTATTCCATCATCATGCCTTGGTACATCTTAAACCCAACACACGATATTAATTAAGGCTAGTAAGTTTTGATATGACCCTAATACAAAATTAGCGGTTAGGGTTTAGGGGTCTGACTTGTTGATTAAATAAGTCGAGTTAAGATTGACCTATATAGTCTTATACTAATGCCTCGACACAAGTCGAACCCAAAACACCAACTACCGTCCCCTTACATATACTCGCACGACAAAAACCCAAAAAAAAAAAAAAAAAAAAAAAACCTATTTGAGAATTTTTGCTACCAACCCCAAATGGGAATTCTTCCATGATTATGCAAACTGAGTAAAGAAGTTAGGAATGCATAAGAAAGTTTTTCCTAGAATTGCAAAGAAATAAAACCAATCATGAGTATACGACTATATATATTGTTGGAAAACAATAAGACAGAATATAAAACACTTGAGACCAATCATGGGTATATGATTATATATGTTGTTGGAAAACAATAAGACAGAATATAAAACACATGAGACAGGCAAAGAATTAAGGAAGGAGGGAAGTGAAATGGACCTTGCATGAGAGTGAACAGAAGTTGAATGGCTCTTGGAGAATCCTGTCACCAGTAAAGCATATGTTGGAGCTTTTCTTAATTTTTATTTTGCAGTTTAAGATCAATCATAAACCCTCTTCTCTCATTTTTGTGAGAGAAGCTCCTCCTTCTCTCTAGGTAGAGAATACACTACCTCCTTGTGAGGTTTCCACCACCTTTGTGTGGCTTTTTGGGGAAGATGGAAACCTTTTGTAATAACTTGGTAATTGCTTTAATAATTGGTTGATAAGATGCATTGTATGACATGGTACACCGGTACGTGCGGTATAATGGTCATGGGCTTACTGTATAAACTTGATTCTATGGTCAAATGTGTGTTGTTATATGGGCCTTGGATTCAATGATTGTTTCATGACCGGCGCAGCCATTGCTTAATGGTTGGTCACTACAGGACGTACATTATTAGTAGCATGGGCCACCTGAGGTCGGACTCGGTCGGGCTGTTAGTGTTATGTATGGTAGCGTACAATGGTCGAGACACCGGCATTGTATTACAAGTCCTTGGGATAGCGCCAACTTTGCTGAAATGGAGTAATATCTCGAGTAAACCATATATGATAGTTATGACTTATAAACCATTAGTTTTCTACATTAACATACTTAGGCGATTACCGCCAAAAGTACACCATCCTTTATCAAACCAAACGATATTTTCAAAGTGTATTAACGGAGACAACACCTCTTTTCAATGTTTATCAAAATTGCATGTTTATTTATGCTTAATAATCATAAGCTTATATCATACCCAATTGTGAGGTTTACTTACTAAGTCGTTAGATTTACACGGTTATTACTCTTATAGGGAGCTTGTTCTTAGAACCCAAGGGTGGCATGGTCGCTACCATAGACTTTGCTTTAAGATCTCCATGTTGTTATCAGGTTTGCCTTATATTATTATTAATTGCTCCATGTCTTTAATTTGAAAATTATACTTGCACCTATTATGATATAGACTTCTCGGATTTAGTTTACCTTCCTATGCATTAACTCTGATAATGCTTAGAGGAGTGTTTCCCCATTTAGCCACCAGTTGGTCAAACTAGGGTAATTGCCAGTAACTCTGCCAGGCTGGTCAAGGCCAGTTTTGGGGGCGTTACAGATAACGCTTCTGATGAAGCAAAGTAGGGCCTCAAAATAGGTGGATAGAAAGACCTCCAAAGAGGCAGGAAGGGAGGGAGGAGGAAGGAAGAAGGGAGGGGGGGAGGGCGTCTCAAATCTCACTCCACTCTTTGGCGGCTAGAGGGAACAAACCCTAGTCTGCTAGAGTTGTTACGTACCTTTTATAAGAGTGATTGTAATCAGATTTGATGGTATAGAAACTAATAATAAAATAAAGAGAGATAATGAAAATAGAGTAAACACGAAGATTTTAGGTGATTCGGCTTATGACCTACATCTAAGAGTGGGCAAAATCCAGCCAAGCTCGCAATACCCGACCCGTCCGCCCTGGTCCAACCCACACAGACCGGATTTCAGGGTTAAAATTGCATAACCGGGTTGGATTTTGGCCAACCTGTACAGGGCGAGGCGGGTTGTGGTTATAAATTATTTGCTTATGCGGGTACCCGCCCCATGACAAAAATTCAAAACCCTAATCCTCCCAACTCATCTCCTGCAATCATGTGCCTCTCTCTCTCTCTCTCTCTCTCTCTCTCTCTTTCTCTCGTCTGCACCGCTCCCACCTACATGAGTCCTGCCTCCATTCTCAGAGCACCGGTCAGCCACCTTTGTCCACGTCTAGCCATCCAGGTCTCTCTCTCTGTCAAAATAACACAAAAGAGACTCATTCTCCTTCACTAAATCACTAAATCACTTTCTTCCTTCAACCACCGCTCAGCCTTCTCTCTCTCTCTCTCTCATTCGCTCTTTCTCATTACCCCGAGACATCCACAAACCATTTCTTCCAAATCCCCAACCCAAAAGCTCTTGAAGATGGAAGACAGATCTAAACAGATATCTCTCTACAATCAGCCTAATAAGCCGAAGGACCGAAGGTAGTAGTTTTACAGGTTGAGGAAGCTAGAGAGCGATGGATTCATAAGTTGGATTTCGTAATGCCTTGCATAATCCAAGAAGATAAGTGAATTAAATTCAAATGCAAGTTGTCTTCCAATTCCTCCTAGTGATACACACTCATAAAGGCCCACCACAATTCCCGTGCACTTTTAATTTCCATTGAGAAAAATGTTTATTTGGTAATGCCTTACTAAATGTTTATTTGAGTTTTTCAAGTCACAAACTCCAAAAATTTTTCATTGAGAAATTCAACAGTCTTTTTGAAGGAAACTGTTTATTTGACTGTTCCAAATTCCAATTTGCTCACCTCGCACAGCCCGAATCATCCACCCCGCTCTGCCTGCACCTCAAAACCCGAGACCCAATGGATACTATTTAGTCTAGCTGGGTCTCGGGTGATATTCTCAATACCCACAAGGTGCGAGTCAGGTAGCCAAAAACCTTCAAACCCGACCCAATCCGACCCATATCCACCCCTACTTACATCTATACATTAAAGCCTTATAGGCTATATTTTTCTTGATGTGTGATTTGGATACATGACTTTATCTATAGAGCTTTAAGGTGATTTCAAATACATAACAAATCTCTCAAATTCAAGGTAATTAATTACAAATCAAATCCACGCTACTCGAAATGATTTTCTATCCTTAACAATTGAAGAAAAACATAATTAAATGAAAAAATAAATAAATAACAAAAATAAAATAAAATCTGATTACCATCAAACCTACGTTTATTTTATACGAGAATTGAGATAAATAAGTATAGTAATCAAATCTTATTACCATCAAACTTGATTACAATAATTCTTATAAAAAGTACGTTACATACAATATGATTTTAATATATTTCATTTGGGTTAAATTCACTTTACCCCCTGATGTTTTAGGAGTTTTTCAATACGAACCGCAAAGTTTAAAAATTGGCAATGTACCCCCCTATGTTTCAAAAACTTTTAATTCAGACCCTCCATTACTAATTTTCGTTTAATTGGACAGAAATCATCCTACGTGCGTCTTGTTTGAAATTTTAAAGCTCTCTATTCTAATTTTGTCCTCATTAAAACCTATGAAATTACGTAATTACACTAATTAAAACTTATGAAATTGAAGATAATTATGTAATTTCATAGGTTTTAATAATGGCAAAATTGGAATAGAAGACATCAAAATTTTACGTGAGACACTCGTGAGATGATTTCTGTCCAATTGGACGAAAATTAGTAACAGATGGTCTGAATTGAAAATTTTTAAAATATTAGAGGAATACATTGCCAATTTTTAAATATTAAAGTTTAAATTAAAAACTCCTGAAACTTAAAGTGAATTTTTCTCAATTCAAGATATGACATATATTCTCTAACATTTTGAAACCCACATGTCAAAGCAAATTCCCATCCCAAATTTAAGTCTAGGATCCTCAGTCCTAAAACATGGTTGGAGCTAACACACAAAGTCACTAATGGCACGTGTAAGGCTGTTATTGGTCCAAGCTGGATTACATCCAGATTCGAGGTTCCAACCCTTGGCACGTGTAAGAGTTCTGATATGAGCATTTACTACTCAACATCTACTTCTCAACCAAAACAGAGAGTCAGAGTCTCATTAACCCAAATACCAAGAAGATCCAAAATCTTCAACCCAACCCAACCCAACCCAACTCAACTGTCTCTAAATCCGACAAAAATGAGCGAAGAAGGGAAAAACAGAGGAGTCCCCGCCGAACACCACCATGTTCAGCATCAGCAGAATGAGGGTCAGTACGGCACCTTCCAAGGCGTGGCCAACTATCCTCCGCCGCCGCCCGTTATGGGCTTGCCTCAGCCTGTCCCGCCGCCCGGCGCCACCGAGCCCTCCGCTCCTCCGCCCCCTCAGTACTATGCTCAAGGATATCAAACCGTTCCAGGTACTTCCTTTTCTTTCTTTTTCTTTTCTTTTTTTTTTTTCGGTTCTGGGGTTAATGAATTCTTGGGCTTTGGTTGTGGTGAATTGGAATGGTTACTATCTTGGGTTTGATCCCTGATTTTCCGGTGAACTTATGTACTTATATGCATACAGAGTTCAAAGTGAAGTTAGATCGTGAAATCTATCGAGAGCATTTTTACCTTTTATTTTGATTTTTCTTCATTTGGGTTGTTGAGATCATTGCAAAAAATTTTTTTTTTTTTTTTTAATAATTAATTGAAATTACAAAAAGAAAAAGAAAAATGAAGGCAATCAAAGACAGCCGTTTAGTGGTAAAGGGCATTGAAGAAAAAAGCTTTTAATTTCTTTATTTATCTCCATATACACCACATTAGGCTGGACAGAAGCCAACTTTTACGCTACTGCACAATGAAGACTACCAAACTACCCTCTCCAACAGCAGAGGTCTACCACTCGTCATCATTGATTGATATTTGATAGGCTGACAGCATGATGTAGCTCGGCTACTTCTTCTTTTTCTGTTTCTTTTGAAGTCTTAATTTTAGATCTTATAGTTTTGTGCTTATCTTGTATACTCCATGTGTATTAGGGTGTGTTAATAACAATTTCTATCTCTTTATCAAAAAAATATGGATGCCCTATAAAATTATAGAAAAGGCGGTCCCCAATTGTTAACAAATGCCCAAAATTGAAATTGCATTCAGAGGGATTAATAAGAAAATAAGTTCTTTGCATATGTGTTGATATTGGTAGAAGTATGCTTGCTGGAGGTTTCCAAACATATTTTTTAAGGTAGATTTGAGTCTTTTTGTTAGTGAAAGTGGGGATTAAAAAAAATTCGGGGAGTTAGGCGATCTTTTATATGCATGAGTTGTTGTTGTATATGAGCTACTAATAACTTATTTTACTTGTGTCTACCACTAAGCATACATTTCAAGCTGATATCATCTGTGACCATCCACGTGAAATGTGCAAAAAGGCGATGGCTTCATATGCTGCCTCCAACCTGGGTTAATGGAGCTCCGGCCACCTAAATGGATTTGGTTGTAAGTCAAAAGTGGAGCTAAAGTACAGCAATAATGTGAATCAATTACTAACCTTTGGAGATTAGTAAATTAAAGCCAATATGGAGTGCATAAGTTTTGTGATTTTTAAACGTAGCTAGCTGCGCAACTGTGCAGGAGCACAACAACCAAGCATATAAGTAATAGGAAAAACTAAATATATAAATAATAGGAAATAAAAAGAATTTGTATGCTATTAAATTCTTGACACTAGCTACCAAACCCAGTTAATGAGAGGAATTGCAGACTAGTCATAGATGGAGTCAACTCCAAATGATACTTGTCTTCTGGACTCTTTAATGATTCCATTGGGATTCTATTGATTGGAAAATTTGTAAGTACTCTGGTTGATATCTTTTGTGAGAGATCATGATATTTCAGATTCCAATCTTATTAGCTGATGTATACCATTTTTAATAACAGCTAACCATACAATACATTAATTTGTTAGTATAGTTTAAGTGAACCTTCACCATCATGCTTCATAAGTCTTCATTTGTGCTAATTGGCATTTGAATCTTTTTTCGTTCTATAATTGGATGTCTTCAATTTTGTTCAAGGTTACGCTGTTGCTGAGGGAAGACCAGTGCGAGAGCGTCGCCTTCCTTGCTGTGGTATAGGTGTTGGCTGGTTCCTGTAAGTTTTTACCATTGTTTCTTTATGCTTGGATTTTACTGATTTATAGGTTCAAGTATTAAGTCAACATATAGATTCAACAAAAATTTACCATTTGAGTTTTGTATTTTTATCCTTGAACGAAGTCTCCATTGCCAGTTTGCGGGTTCAGGGTGTCAATTTTTCACATATAATTGATTTCAAATGGAAATTTTGATTAAGACCTGGTAAAAGTTAATTAAGAAATTTTAGTGTTCATAATATAACACTACATTTCTTAGAATACATAGAGGTAGGCATCAACTTCAGAAATTCAAGATTAATTCATAATACATATTCAGCAATTTGGTTTTGTTAATGCGGAGTATGTGGAGGTGTAACCTCATCTGGTCAACGTTTCGAGGCACACAATTGTAATGTGCAAATTCTAACTTCCTGGCATGCAGCAGCATGTAGGAGAGTAGGAGTTGATATGTTCAGAGACTCAAACAAGAAAGACATTTTGGGGTTCAAATCAGGATCTGAGTGTATTGTTTGGGATCTACTCTCTTCCTCGGTTTTAAATCTACTCTAATGTGGTGTAATCCACTTCCTAAGTTATGTCACAAAATAATTGAGATTAGCTTGTTGGACGTAAGTGTTGTTTATTGATTTTTGTATGCATGTCAACTTTTGTTTGTTTGAATCGCTTTAAAGGTGCCCTTTTGTATATGGACATATTATCTAACTAGTTATTTCACTATTTGTTATTCTTTAATGTTTCTTTCAAGGCACCTTCTGCTACTTTGCTCTATTCTTGTATTTGCTGTCAATAAGTAGTCAATATTAGTTTTTACTTGTCAAAAAAAAAAAGAAAAAAAAAGTACTCAATATTAGTTTTACATAAATTAGTAAATTGAGGCAACCACCCTAGCTCATTTGCTCCGGCATCGGTTTGCTGTATGTTGTTTGTCTATTGTTCATTCTTTCTGATCAAGAAACTTGAGTGTATCCACGATATTGGAATTAATGCTTTAATTGATGTAATTGAGAAACCGCATATGTATAAGTAAGGTACTTGTTTGAGAATGATAGGGTGGGACTCTTTGAGTTTAATGCCTTTCCTGGTGGATTGAAATTTCTCTTTGGCCTTTTGATTGCTTTGGTCTTTGATAGAGCAATTAAGGGTTTGTTTGCTAAATTTTTCAAACAATGTTTTTGGTTTTGAAAAGAGTTTTTGAAAAAGTGAAAATTGAGAAGTGTTTTCGATGGGGGCCCACATTTGAATAAGTGATGTCTTTGGGCAGCACCCCCTCCCCCCCCCCCCCCCCCAAAAAAAAAATGTAAAATTGAAAAGGCCTATTGGAGGCTAACCTCCACAAGTGGCAGCTGCCATCCTCCACTTGACTGGGGAGGTGGGTCTCCCTCTCCCTCTTCTGTGAGGGGCGCACAGGTGGTGGACAACCCACCCCACGCCTCCGCAAGAGGTGTGGAGCCCTTGTGTGGGGGTGGAAGACCCATCCCTATGACTCTGCAAGAGGTACGGAGGGGGTGCGTTTTCACCCTCTCTAGTCTCCCCTTTACAGGAGTATACAACTAACCCCACGCCTCTCAAGGAGGTGGGTCACACCTTCCCCTTTGTGGGGGTGGTTTGGCACCCTTGTGAGAGGAAAAGAGGGGTGGGTCCTTATGGCGTTGGATACTAGAGATGGGACAGGAGACCTGTCCCTGGTGAAGAGGAGGCTGCGGCCTCCACGTTTTTTATTTTTTTATATGTAACGAGGCCATCCTCCACACCTTAAAAATTGAGCATGTGTTTTCAAGATGATTCCAAGATTAGATTTTGGCACGACTTGTGGTGTAGGGATCAAGCACTTGAGGAAACTTTCCTAGTTTTGTATAGTATTGCTTGCGTAAAAGATGATTATGTGGAAAATTACTTAGTTATCTAGTGGTTGTCATCAATGGAATATAAGCTTTATCAGAAGAGCCCATGATTGGGAAATGATGTCATTACTTCATTTTTTAATATGTTGTATTTTTTTAGATTGAGACAGGGAGGTGAAGACAAACTACGTTGGGTGTCTTCCAAGAAATGGATGTTTAGTGTTAGATCTTTCTATAATGTCCTTGTACCTCATGAGAGCGCCCCTATCCCTTGGAAGAGTATTTGGGGGTATAATGTTCCATTAAGAGCGGCGTTTTTTGCTTGGAGAGTTGCCCTAGGAAAGATCCTTACCATGGATAATCTAAGGAAACAGTATGTCATTGTGGTTGACTGGTGTTGCATATGTAAAATGAGTCGGGAGAGTGTAGGTCATCTTCCTCTCTGTTGTGAGATAGTCAGTGCTTTGTGAAGTGCTATCATCAGTCGTCTTGAGTTAGTTTGGCTTATGTCTAGAAGTTCAGTAGACCTTCTTGCTTGTTGGAAAGCATTGGGAGGTAATTATCAATGCGCAGCTGTTTGGAAGATGGTTTCATCCTGCCTTTTGTGGTATTTCTGGAGGGAAAGAAATGATAGAAGTATTGAAGACTGCGAGAGGACGGTGGTGAAACTAAAGTCTTTCTTTTTCAAAACTCTTTACCATTGGACAACTACTTTAGATCTTAATTTGCTTAGTTTGCATGAATTTCTCGACTTGTTTTCTATTGCTAGCTATGTGTTTTTCTTGTATACTCCATGTGTACTTGAGTTGCGCCCTTTGTGTTTAATAATATTTTGATTATATATGGCCGCTCCATTGCCTGGGCATTTATGTCTAAATTTCCTAAAGCACTTACTCTCAGTCAGCCTGGGAATGAGTTGCATACTTACCTTTAATGAAAGTGGTTTGGGTTTTGGATTTTGTTGGCTGGCATTATTTTTTTTCTTTTCCACAGCTTGAGTTTGGTTACTGGAACTATGTGTATGCCTTCAGTTTCGTTTATCTAATGTTATTTCTATGATGCGACCTATTAAGGATGTTGTCTTGGATATTTATCATATCTTAGTTCTCTCTATCCATCTTATAATTTTAGTAAAATATTATGAGGTGTTAATTCTGAGAAAAAATTGCTCTTTTGAAGGTTTATTATTGGTTTCTTCCTTGCTGCCATCCCCTGGTATGTTGGGGCACTTATTCTAATTTGTGGCAGAATTGATTATCGAGAGAAACCAGGATATATCGGTTGCACAGTTGCTGTGAGTAGCACCTCTCTCTCTCTCTCTCTCTCTCTCTCTCTCTGTGCACGTGTGTAATGAAAATCAATTGTTAAATATTTATTCTTTTAAGTTTCATAAACATCCTTAAATTTATTTGTGCCCATGCGTGTGCACAATGGCTAGTAGACATATTTTGAAGCCATATTTAAATGCAGATTCAGTTTGAATGCTAGTCAAGATGGTATCATAGGAGATTTTCCTTTATGTTTTGTTTTTTGGTTAAAAATACTACGATATCAATTCAAAAAAATCTGTTATTAGAATTTTTACCTAAAATGTGACTTTGATCTGGTTATAGTCAGATCTTGGAAACGTTATTCGAATTTGAGTCGTGGAATCTTCAAGCTGAAAGTCAACCCTACTAGAAGGTCCTCCCTTTGCAATTCTAATATATTGATTAAGATCAGACCAATGGCCTCTTTGGAACTCTGTAACAAATACACCCTATTATCAAATCCAAAACCCCTGTTTTATTTAGAACACCCTCTATCCCATTTCATCTTCACTTCTTTTTGTCTACCCTTAAAATAATTGGATTTTGCACAAGTGATTTCAATTTATTGTTGGCAATGTTTATCCCCTTGTAACTTCGGGTGAGATTTTACGTTGTGCAATGATTTACAGGGATCAAGCCGAGCAATCTTTACAAGTAGAGTGTTTTGTGCAATATATCCCTCTTGAGTCAGAAATGCAAGGATGAAACTTTTAATTTTGGCTTGTCTAACACTTTCTATAATACTGCTCTATGTGCAGGCTATTCTTGCTACCCTTGCTGTTGTTCTTGGTGTGACAAAAGGAGCTGATGAATGGTGATCATTCAGTGAAGAGCTGTATAGGTACCAAAATGGATGCATGTGTTTGTCTGTAATCCTGAAATTTTATTTTGAGTATGGATATGTTCGAAGATTTATCATGAAACTTGTGAAAGTTAAAAAAAAAATTTAAAAAAATGGTATGGAGCCCTCAATGGTGTACATTATGAGCCCAGAGGTGTCTGAACTATGTTGTGGGCACAGGCATCATGGGTGAATTGCAACTGATTTAAATCTCTTAACATTGAAACAAAACAGGAAAAATGTAATGCTATGTGTTTGTAGTGCTTTGACCATGATCAACTGCACTTAAATTTTTACAATAAATTATTGATGTTTGTGGTATGTTTGAAGGATGAATATATTTGCGGCAAGAAACTGTAATACAACTGCCATACAAGATTGATTTTTTACTGCCATAGTGCCACATTATCAAGTTGTATGGAAGTTGTACTATAATCTCTTAAGTAGCATTACTCAACGGAACAATTAGCCATGAAACTCCAAAGAGATAATGAATATGCAACTATTGTGGTAGGTTCCATTGAGACCTTGAGTGAAAAGATGCAACCGAGTTGGATGATGATGGTTATGTTTATCGCATGTTAGAGTGCAAGGAACAAAGTTCTTGCCAAAGAGGAAATACTCTTTCAGCAAGCTAATATTATTATTCTTTGAGTAATGTTATACACACTCATTTTTTCACTCCGACTATCACACCCTTAGGTGGTTTTCACTCTTATCATTCATTTATCTAAAACTCTTAAAATGCTCCCTCCGATTAGCATCTTGATACATTTCCTTTTCTTTTGTTCATACTTTTCTATTAAGCCTAATGGGAAGAGGAATGAAAGATTCGAACTAGTGACATTTGCTTATTGAAGCGTGATTTTCAGCCGATTGAGTTATCTCTTGAATTTGTTTCTTTGGTTCATAAGAGAAGCATTTGATACACAATTTTGTCTACCAATTGCCAAATAACTACATATTTAAGATTTTAGTAGTACGAACAAGTATGTGTTAGAAAAAGATTCCTAGCAATTTTTTGTCAAATTAAATTTTAGGTTGTTCGGCCACCTATTTGGACAGGTGAGTCTCATGTGAACTATCTCACATGTGCGGTCTTAAGTGCTAGCAATTTGAACAAAAAATTGGTGGGGATCCTTCTCAATTCATCCCGAGGATAGACAAATCTTCATATGATCTCTTCCTAGCCTGGAATTCCATGCATCATGGAGGCAAAAGCCTTAGCTGCTCGCCAATGGACTATAGTTCAAATAATGTTCAACCCTTTAATGAATTTCTATTTCAACCGAAATTCATTAAAGGATTCATTGTGATCCATGCTCTTAAGAATTTAACTAGAAATCCAATAACATGTCATTCTATTTGAGGATCTTGAGAATATAGCCACCTTTAAAATTTTGCAAGAAGTTTCCTTTTGGGCTCCTTCCTTGAATAGATAAGAGCAAAGAAATTTTCTTTTGAGCTCCTTCCTTTAGTAGATAGAATCAAGACTAAATCTTAAGAGAAGTGACGCTTTTTTCAAATTTGTTTTTTGAGTAAAGTCCATTTAACCCCATCAAACTATCACCCCAATGATAATTTACCCCCCAAATATCAATTATGACAATTTACTCCTCCAAACTACCAAAACAATGACAATGTACCCCCCCCCCCCCAATGGTAGCAAAATGACGAAATTATTCCTATAAAACTTTCAATAAGACAAAAATACCCTTAAATTTTTTTAAGAAAAAATTAAATTTTAATATTTTGTTTTTATTTTAGTAAGAGTAATTTCATCATTTTGTTAAAATTGGGGGTACTTTGTCATTATTTTAGTAGTTTGGGAGTAAATTGTCATAATTGATAGTTTAAACGATAAATTGTTATTGGGGTGGTAATTTGAGGGGGTTAAGTGGACTTCACCATTTTTTTTTAAAAAAAGTCAATTCTTAAATGATGTGTCATCATTCATCAACTCATGTAAATCATGTGATAGTAACACATTATTTGGAAACCAACTTCTAAAAAAAAAAAAAAAAAAAAAATGTAGCATTTCTAGAATGTAATACAACATAGATATTCACCAACCCTTTTTTTTCTTCTATGAAATGGTAAAATTTAAGGCAAAATCTGAGTGGTATCCTCTCTTTATGGCTTGTTTCCCTCATTTATCACTAATTTATCCATGAATCATTATCTTCAAATTTTCTTATCATAGATTTCAAGATATTATATGAAATGAACAAAAATAATAATAAAATTAAAAGAACAATCAAACAAAAGGTTATGAGTTCTAAAAATTAAAAATGTTGGATACCACATCAACTTATTGAGCAGCTCTTGGACATTAGATGGCTATTATTCCAAGGTTGCCTAGCTTTTCACTACTTCACTGATATTTTTCATGCAAATTGTCAGTATTTAATTTTAGAGTAAGGTTATAAACTGTATTTTTATTTCACAATTATTAAACTAATTATTAGATTAGTCATTTAAGAAAAGAAAATTATGGTCAATTGTGATTACCATGCCAATATTGTAAGATAGTTATGAGATATAAATATGATATATAACATTTTTTCTGATTTTATAATTCTTACCTGCCTTGTTTTAGGAGGTTGACAATCTAAAAGAAACGCGAGGACAACCTAATATTGTGATGGTGCATGTATAGTTCTTTGGTCAGATGATTACTACCTATTTTTAGTTCATTCTAATGGTGATGAACTGGCTTTTTTTTTTCTTTTTTTCTTTTTTTTTTTAATGAATATAGCATTAAGAAAGAGACACTAGGCATATGGCGAACAAAATTTTCTTTCAAACAATGTCCATAAACTATTGAATTAATATTTATTATAAAAGAAAAAAAAATCTATGGTACATCAGCGTAGTTGTATGGGAGTAGGATAAGAGTTGAGTATTTAGAATTATTCTTTTTAAAATGCATGTGAAAATTGCGTGTTTTAAGAATGTATATCAATTTAGTAGACTAAATTTAATAAATTTTTTCAAATCTAATTTAGAAGAAAACTTGTCATTTCTAATAGAAGGTTGTAAATTGCTTTTGTGATGTCTTTTACGTATTTTTGTTTTGAAGAATGTTATATGCACTCTCCAGTGCTTACTCTCTTATGTGGTGATAAAAATCATTAATAGATTAAGAATTTAGTAGTAATTTTTACTGTCACGTTAAAAAATATGTGTGTAAGAATGCATGCAATATTTCTCTTTTGTTTTTGAGTATACAATAGAGCCCAACTAAATTAAGGGTTTGATTTATTTTCAAACTAGTTAAACTTATTCTCTATACCTATCAAATTGACTGACCAATGAATGAGTCATATTTTTTTTTAAAAAAAAATTAATTAATTAATTAAATTAACTTCTTTTTTTTTTGAACATGTGAGAATTTTATGCTCCGATGAAACCTATAATGATGGATCAATCACTAAAATACACAAAAGATGTAGACCTCTAAGTTCTTTTTTTTTTTTTAATAGTTAGGCCACCATGGTCCATGGCTTGTACTTATAAAGCTTTTCTTAATTTTTATTTTGTAGTTTAAGATCAATCGTAAACCCGCTTCTCTCATTTTAGTGAGAGAAGCTCCTCCTTCTCTCTAGGTAGAGAATACACTACCTCTTTGTGAGGTTTTCCACCACCTCTTTGTGGCTTTTTGGGGAGAGGGAAACCTTTTGTAATAACTTGGTAATTGCTTTAATAATTAGTTGATAAGATGCATTGTATGACATAGTACACTGATACGTGCGGTATAATGGCCATGGGCTTACTATATAGACTTGATTCTATGATCAAATGTGTGTGATGTTATATGGGCATTGGATCCAATGATTGTTTCGTGACCGGCGCAGCCATTGCCTAATGGTTGGTCACTACAGGACGTACATCATTAATAGCGTGGGCCACCCGAGGTCGAACTCAGTCGGGCTGTTAGTGTTATGTACGATAGCATAAAATAGTCGGGGCATTGGTATTGTATTACAGGTCCCTTGAGAAAGTGTCACCCCTACTGAGAATGAGTAATATCTCGGGTAAACCATATATGGTAGTTATGACTTATAAAACATTAGTTTTCTGCATTAACATACTTAGGCAATTGCCGCTAGAAGTACACCATCATTTATCAAACCAAAT
Source organism: Corylus avellana (assembly GCF_965113065.1). Lineage (NCBI taxonomy): Eukaryota > Viridiplantae > Streptophyta > Magnoliopsida > Fagales > Betulaceae > Corylus > Corylus avellana. The sequence continues at coordinate 20,701,677 of NC_142492.1, forward strand.
GATATTTTTAAGGTATATTAACGGAGACAACATCTCTTTTCAATGTTTATCAAAACTGCAAGTTTATTTTTGCTTAATAATCATAAGCTCATATCATACCCAATTGTGAGATTTAGTTACTAAGTCGTTAGACTTACGCTTGCTATTACTCTTATAGGGAGCTTGTTCCTAGAACCCAAGGGTGACATGGTCGCTACCACAAACTTTGCTTTAAGATCTTTATGTTGTTATCAGGTTTGCCTTATATTATTATTAGTTGCTCCATGTCTTTAATTTGAGGATTATACTTGCACTTATTATGATTATAGACTTCTCAAATTTACTTTACCTTCCTATGCATTAACTCTGATAATGCTTAAAGAGATGGTTCTCCATTTAGCCACCAATTAGTTAAACTATGGTAATTGCTAGTAACCCTGCCCGGCTGGTCAAGGCCAGTTTTGGAGGAATTACAAATAACTCTTCCGATGAAGCAAAGTAGGACTTCAAAATAGGTGGATAGAAAGACCTCCAAAGAGGCGAGAAGGGAGGGGGAGGAAGGAAGAAGGGAGGGGGGAGGGCGTCTCAAATCTCACTTCTCTCTTTGGCGGCTAGAGGGAACAAACCCTAGTCTGCTAGAGTTGTTACGTACCTTTTATAAGAGTGATTGTAATTAGATTTGATGGTATGGAAACTAATAATAAAATAAAGAGAGATAATAAAAATAGAGTAAACACGGAGATTTTAGGTGATTCGGTTTATGACCTACATCTAAGAGTGGGCAAAATCCACCCAAACCCGCAATACCCGACCCGTCCGCCCTGGTCTGACCCACACAGACCGGATTTCAAGGTTAAAATGGCATAACCGGGTTGGATTTTGGCCAACCCGTGCGGGCGAGGCGGGTCGCGGTTATAAATGTTTTGCTTATGCAGGTACCCGCCCCATAACAAAAAATCAATACCCTAATCCTTCCAACTCATCTCTTGCAATCATGTGCCTCTCTCTCTCTCTCACTCTCAATTTTCACGCCTCTCTATCTCTCTCTCTCGTCTACGCCGCTCCCACCTCCACAGGTCCTACCACCATTCTCAGAGCACTGGTCAGCCACCTTCGTCCACGTCTAGCCGTCCAGGTCTCTCTCTCTATCAAAACAACACAAAAGAGACTCATTCGTCTTCACTAAATCACTTTCTTCACTTTCTTCCTTCAACCACCGCTCAGCCTTCTCTCTTTCTCGTTACCCTGAGACATCCACAAACCATTTCTTCCAAATCCCCGACCCAAAAGCTCTCGAAGATGGAAGACAGATCTGAACAAATATCTCTCTACAATCAGCCTACTAAGCCAAAGGACCGAAGGTAGTAGTTTTACAGGTTGAAGAAGTTAGAGAGCGATGGATTCATAGGTTGGATTTCGTAATGCCTTGCAAAATCGAAGAAGATAAGTGAATTAAATTCAAACGTGAGTTGTCTTCCAATTCCTCCTAGTGATACACACTCATAAAGGCCCACCACAATTCCCGTGCACTTTTAATTTCCATTGAGAAAAATGTTTATTTCGTAATGCCTTGCTAAATGTTTATTTGACTTTTCCAAGTCACAAACTCCAATAATTTTTTATTGAGAAATTCAACAGTCTTTTTGAAGGAAACTGTTTATTTGACTGTTTCAAATTCCAATTCGCCCACCCCGCCTCGGAAAGCCCGAATCATCCACCCTGCTCTGCCCGCACCTCAAAATCTAAGACCCAAAGGATACTATTTAGTCTAGCCGGGTCTCGGGTGATATTTTCAATACCCGCAAGTAGGGCTGTAAACGAGCCGAGCTTGGGCGAGCTTTGGCTGTCCAGGCTCGGCTCGTTTATTTTGGAGTCAGGCTCGAGCTCGACTCGAGCCCGACTATGCTGCTCGAGCTCGGCTCGACTGGCTATGTACCCTGCTCGAGCTCGAGCTCGAGCTCGACTTTGTTTTTTTTTTTTTTTTTTGTAATTTAGATGTATTAGATTATAAAAATCATCCAGAATAATTTGCACCTTAAAATACTAAAGAATATTAAACAAACATATCAAATTAATGTCAACCTTACAATTAAAACTAACAAAATCAACTAAAATGCTAAAGAACATTAAACAAATATAATAGATTAATCCCAACATCACAATCATCCATACAAAATCAACTAAAATGTTAAAGAACATTAAACAAACATAAGACAGACGCAATCCAATGCATAGGTAGCGCAAATTCCTCTTCAACCCAAAAGCCAGGATGAAGTTCATGTCCACAACTCGAAGGTTTGGACTAAAATTCACATCTACGACCTAAAAGATCTGGATCAAAGTTCAGTACTTCAGTTCACATCCAAGTAGGCAGATCGAGTGGCCAAGCCTTATTACAAAACAGAAGCAAGAAAACCGAAATACTCAAACTCTAAGTAATAAATTCATATGATCTAATGATCGTATACTCATACTTAAATTTTATGATCATATTATCTCACAATTAATATTAATATTATCTTAGATCTAAGATCATGTGATACATCATATATGTTTTATAAGAATAAAGTATATAATTATAATGTATTGATTAAATAACACAATAACTTATACAGATATACCATATGATTATATAATGATTAATGATTATGTGATATATACGATTCCAATTTCCAAAGTATAAACTATCTAATTATAATATTTGTATTAAATGACACAATAACTTGTGCGGTTGTACTATATGATTATATCATATGATAAAATGATTAATGACAAAATATATATATATATATATATATATATATATATATATATATATTTCTTATATGTTTTTATATTAATATATACATATATTATATATACACACATATACATAAATAACAAAAAAAAAACAAAGGTATATAATATATTTGTTATTATTGAGTAAATGAGTAATGTTGATTAAATATTGTTATTTGTTACTTAATAAAAAATATACGAGCCGAGCTCACGAGCTGCTTACGAGTTAGCCGAGTCGAGCCGAGCTTGTTTCGTTTAATATTCGAGCTAGGATTTGTGTTCACGAAGTGCTTCATATAATATTCGAGTCGAGCACGAGTCGATCTTATGCGAGCCGAGCCCGAGCTTGCTCGCGAGACGCTTCGCTCACTTAACAGCCCTACCCGCAAGGTGCGAGTCAGGTAGCCAAAAACCTCCAAACCTGACCTAATCCGATCCATACCCATACCCACCCCTACTTACATCGATATGTTAAAGCCTTATAGGCTATATTTTACTTGATGTGTGATTTGGATACATGACTTTATCAATAGAGCTTTAAGGTGATTTCAAATACAAAACAAATCCCTCAAATTCAAGGTAATTAATTACAAATCAAATCCACGATTTCTATCCTTAACAATTGAAGAAAAACATAATTAAATGGAAAAATAAATAAATAACAAAAATAAAATAAAATCTAATTACTAGGTGTGTCAAAAATTACCGGGAAACCGGAATCGGAACTGGGAAATCGGAAAACCGGGAAACCGGGGAACCGGTTCCAGTTCCGGTTAGAAAAAATAAAAAACCAGGGACCCCGGTTCCGATCCCAGTTTTTGGCACCCAGTTTTAACCGGGAATACCGAAACCGGGTCCATGTATATAATAATATTTTTTTAATATTTTATATATATATATTAATTTTTTTTTTTTGTTTTTATTTTTACTTTAGGGTTTTCTACTTTTCTTTCTCTTGTCTCTTTCTCTCTTTCACTTCCACTTCCGCCTGGCGCCTCCCTTTCTCTACCTCTCTCTCTCACTTCCAAGAACCGACGACAAGACGAAGTAAACTCTAGGGAGCACGGTCTTCTCGGCGGAGAGATAGTCCCAGCGACCGCTCTTCCCGTCGAGATTGCAAATCGCCGAGCTCACGTCCATCAAGACCGTGAGCTGGTTTGAGCGCGTCAAAGGTGTAGACCGGCTTGACAAGGTCGGAGAGGAGGGCGCACTTTGAGCTCCAGGCGGCCCCTATGCGCTTTATGGGCTTTCGATTACAAATAATTCTTATAAAACGTACGTTACATACAATATGATTTTAATATATTTCATTTCAAGATAGGACATATATTCTCTAACATTTTGAAACCCACATGTCCAAGCAAATTAACATCCCAAATTTCAAGTCTAGGATCCTAACATGGTTGGAGGCTTGGAGCTAACACAATGTCACTAATGGCACGTGTAAGGCTGTTATTGGTCCAGGCTAGATTACATCCACATTCGAGGTTCCAACCCTTGGCACGCGTAAGAGTTTTGATATGAGCATTTACTACTCGGCTAGTAATATATATAACACTGGCGTGCATGAACAGTAATATACGCCAATGTTATTTAATTATAAAATATAATTAAATAATTATTTAAGCAGCACGTTATATATATATATATATATATAATAACACGCACGCCAGTCTTACGCATGACTGCTCTTACTACTCAACTGCTACTTCTCAACCAAAACAGAGAGTAAGAGTCTCATTGACCCAAATACCAAGAAGATCCAAAATCTTTTCAACCCAACCCAACCCAACTCAACTGTCTCTAAATCCGACAAAAATGAGCGAAGAAGGGAAAAACAGAGGAGTCCCCGCCGAACACCAACATGTTCAGCATCAGCAGTATGAGGGTCAGTACGGCCCCTTCCAAGGCGTGGCCAACTATCCTCCGCCGCCGCCCGTCATGAGCTTGCCTCAGCCTGTCCCGCCGCCCGGCGCCACCGAGCCCTCCGCTCCTCCGCCCCCTCAGTACTATGCTCAAGTATATGAAACCGTTCCAGGTACTTCCTTTTCTTTCGTTTTTTTTTTTTGGTTCTGGGGGTTAATGAATTCTTGGGATTTGGTTGTGGTGAATTGGAATGGTTACTATCTTGGGTTTGATCCCTGATTTTCCGGTGAACTTATGTACTTATATGCATACAGAGTTCAAAGTGAAGTTAGATCGTGAAATCTATCGAGAGCAGTTTTACCTTGTATTTTGATTTTTCTTATTTGTGTTGTTAAGATCATTGGAAATGTTTTTTTTTTTTTTTTTTGGGAAATTACAGCTCACCCTTCCAAAGTTGACAACGTTTTTCAATCCGAATACCAAAGTTTCAATTTTTGCAATTCACCTTTTCAAAGTTCTAAATTTTTGCAATTTGACCAATTGTATTCAAAACTTTTCGTATGGCCTATCATTTTTATTTTTTTATTTTTTATAAAATTTTTTTAAAAAAAAACTCAGGGTGGTTGTAGTCACCTCTTTGCCAATCTGGCCATTTTTGCACCTCAAAAAAAAAATTTTTCGCAAAAAAAAAAAAAAAAGATCATGGGCAATATGAGAATTTTGAGATAATATTGATCGAATTGAAAAAAATTGAAACTTTATGTGTGTGGATTGCAAAAATTGAAATTTTGATGTTCGAATTGAAAATAAGGGTAAACTGTAATTTTTCCTTTCTTTTTTTTAATAATTAATTGGAATTACGGAAAAAGGAAAAATGAAGGCAATCAAAGACGGCCGTTTAGTGGTAAAGGGTATTGAAGAAAAAAGCTTTTAATTTCGTTATTTATCTCCATATACACCACATTAGGCGGGACAGAAGCCAACTTTTACGCTACTGCACAATGAAGACTACCAAACTGCCCTCTCCAACAGGCGAGGTCTACCACTCGTCATCATTGATTGATATTTGATAGGCTGACAGCATGATGTAGCTCGGCTACTTCTTCTTTTTCTGTTTCTTTTGAAGTCTTAATTTTAGATCTTATAGTTTTGTGCTTATCTTTTATACTCCATGTGTATTAGGGTGTGTTAATAACAATTTCTAACTCTTTATCAAAAAATATGGATGCCCTATAAAATTATAGAAAAGGCGGTCCCCAATTGTTAACAAATGCCCCAAATTGAAATTGCATTCAGAGGGATTAATAAGAAAGTAAGTTCTTTGCATATGTGTTGATATTGGTAGAAGTATGCTTGCTGGAGGTTTCCAAACATATTTTTTAAGGTAGGTTTGAGTCTTTTTGTTAGTGAAAGTGGGGATTAAAAAAAATTCGGGGAGTTGGGCGATCTTTTATATGCATGAGTTGTTGTTGTATATGGGCTACTAATAACTTATTTTACTTGTGTCTACCACTAAGCATACATTTCAAGCTGATATCATCTGTGACCATCCACGTTAAATGTGCAAAAAGGCGATGGCTTCATATGCTGCCTCCAACCTGGATTAATGGAGCTCCGGTCACCTAAATGGATTTGGTTGTAAGTCAAAAGTGGAGCTAAAGTACAGCAATAATGTGAATCAATTACTAACCTTTGGAGATTAGTAAATTAAAGCCAATATGGAGTGCACAAGTTTTGTGATTTTTAAACGTAGCTGCGCAACTGTGCAGGAGCACAACAACCAAGCATATAAGTAATAGGAAAAACTAAATTTATAAATAATAGGAAATAAAAAGAATTTTTATGCTATTAAATTCATAACACTAGCTACCAAAACCAGTTAATGCGAGGAATTGCAGACTAGTCATAGATGGAGTCAACTCCAAATGATACTTGTCTTCTGGATTCTTTAATGATTCTATTGGAATTCTATTGATTGGAAAATTTGTAAGTACTCTGGTTGATATCTTTTGTGAGAGATCATGATATTTCAGATTCCAATCTTATTATCTGGTGTATACCATTTTTAATAACAGCTAGCCATACAATACATTAATTTGTTAGTATAGTTTAAGCGAACCTTCACCATCATGCTTCAAAAGTCTTCATTTGTGCTAATTGGCATTTGAATCTTTTTTCGTTATATAATTGGATGTCTTCAATTTTGTTCAAGGTTACACTGTGGCTGAGGGAATACCAGTGCGAGAGCGTCGCCTTCCTTGCTGTGGTATAGGTGTTGGCTGGTTCCTGTAAGTTTTCACCATTGTTTCTTTATGCTTGGATTTTACTGATTTATAGGTTCCAAATATTAAGTCAACATATAGATTCAACAAAAATTTACTATTTGTTTTTTGTATTTTTATCCTTTAATGAAGTCTCCATTGCCAGTTTGCGGGTTCAGGTGTCAATTTTTCACATATAATTGATTTGAAATGGGAATTTTGATTAAGACCTGGTAAAAGTTAATTAAGATATTTTAGTGTTCATAATTTAACACTACATTTCTTAGAATACATAGAGGTAGGCATCAACTTCAGAAATTCAAGATTAATTCATAATACATATTCAGCAATTTGGTTTTGTTAATGCGGAGTATGTGGAGGTGTAACCTTATCTGGTCAACGTTTCGAGGCAAACAATTGTAATGTGCAAATTCTAACTTCCTGGCATGCAGCAGCATGTAGGAGAGTAGGAGTTGATATGTTCAGAGACTCAAACAAGAAAGACATTAATTGGGGTTCAAATCAGGATCTGAGTGTATTGTTTGGGATCTATTCTCTTCCTCGGTTTAAAATCTACTCTAATGTGGTGTAATCCACTTCCTAAATTATGTCACAAATATAATTGAGATTAGCTTGTTGGGCATAAGTGTTGTTTATTGATTTTTGTATGCATGTCAACTTATGTTTGTTTGAATCGCTACTTTGCTCTATTCTTGTATTTCAGTATTTGTTATTCTTTAATGTTTCTTTCAAGGCACCTTCTGCTACTTTGCTCTATTCTTGTATTTGCTGTCAATAAGTACTCAATATTAGTTTTACATAAATTAGTAAATTGAGGCAACCACTCTAGCTCATTTGCTCCGGCATCGGTTTGCTGTATGTTATTTGTCTATTGTTCATTCTTTCTGATAAGGAAACTTGAGTGTATCCACAATATTTGAATTAATGCTTTAACTGATGTAATTGAGAAACCACATATGTATAAGTAAGGTACTTGTTTGAGAATGATAGGGTGGGACTCTTCAAGTTTGATGCCTTTCCTAGTGGATTTGAAATTTCTCTTTGGCCTTTTGATTGCTTTGGTCTTGATAGAGCAATTAAGGGTTTGTTTGCTAAATTTTTCAAACAATGTTTTTGGTTTTGAAAAGAGTTTTTGAAAAAGTGAAAATTGAGAAGTGTTTTCGATGGGGGGCCACATTTGAATAAGTGATGTCTTTGGGGACTAAACCCCCGGTGCGGAAAAAAAAAATGTAAAATTGAAAAAGCCTATTGGAGGCCAACCTCTACAAGTGGCAGCTGCTTACCTCCACTTGACTGGGGAGGTGGGTCTCCCTCTCCCTCTTTTGTGAGGGGCACACAGGCGGTGGACAACCCACCCCACGCCTCCGCAAGAGGTGTGGAGCCCTTGTGTGGGGGTGGAAGACCCATCCCTATGACTCTGCAAGAGGTACAGAGGGGGTGCGTTTTCACCCTCTCTAGTCTCCCCTTTACAGAAGTATACAACTAACCCCACGCCTCTCAAGGAGGTGGGTCACACCTTCCCCTTTGTGAGGGTAGTTTCGCACCTTTGTGAGAGGAAAAGAGGGGTGGGTCCTTATGGTGTTGGATACTAGAGATAGGACGGGAGGCCTATCCCCGGTGAAGAGGAGGCTGTGGCCTCCATGTTTTTTATTTTTTTATATGTAACGAGGCCATCCTCCACACATTAAAAAGTGAGCTTGTGTTTTCAAGATGATTCCATGATTAGATTCTGGCACGACTTGTGGTGTAGGGATCAAGCACTTGAGGAAACTTTTGCTTGCGTAAAAGATGATCATGTGGAAAATTACTTAGTTATCTAGTGGTTTTCGTCAATGGAATATAAGCTTTATCAGAAGAGCCCATGATTGGGAAATGATGTCATTACTTCATTTTTTAATATGTGTATTTTTTTAGATTGAGACAGAGAGGTGAAGACAAACTACTTCGGGTGTCTTCCAAGAAATGGATATTTAGTGTTAGATCTTTCTATAACGTCGTTGTACCTCATGAGAGCACCCCTATCCCTTGGAAGAGTATTTGGGGGCATAATGTTCCAATAAGAGCAGTGTTTTTTGCTTGGAGAGTTGCCCTAGGAAAGATCCTTACTATGGATAATCTAAGGAAACAGTATGTCATTGTGGTTGACTGGTGTTGCATATGTAAAATGAGTGGGGAGAGTGTAGGTCATCTTCCTCTCCATTGTGAGATAGTCAATGCTTTGTGAAGTGCTATCTTCAGTTGTCTTGGGTTAGTTTGGCTTATGTCTAGAAGTTTAGTAGACCTTCTTGCTTGTTGAAAAGGGTTGGGAGGTAATTTTCAATGTACAGCCGTGTGGAAGATGGTTTTGTCTTGCCTTTTGTGGTATTTCTGGAGGGAAAGAAATGATAGAAGTATTGAAGACTGCGAGAGGATAGTGGTGAAACTAAAGTCTTTCTTTTTCAAAACTCTTTACCATTGGACAGTTGCTTTAGATCTTAATTTGCTTAGTTTTCATGAATTTCTTGACTTGTTTTCTATTGCTTGCTATGTGTTTTTTTTGGATACTCCATGTGTACATGGGTTTATAATATATATAAGTCTATCACAGTCAGTGGCCTAATCTAGTTCAAAGTTGGTGGCTGCTCCGTTGCCTGGGCATTTATGTCTAAATTTCCTAAATCACTTACTCTCTCAGTCAGCCTGGGAATGAGTTGCATACTTACCTTTAATGAAAGTGGTTTGGGTTTTGGATTTTGTTGGCTGGCATTATTTTTTTTTCTTTTCCACAGCTTGAGTTTGGTTACTGGAACCATGTGTATGCCTTCAGTTTCGTTTATCTAATGTTATTTCTATGATGCGACCTATTAAGGATGTTGTCTTGGATATTTATCATATCTTAGTTCTCTCTATCCGTCTTATAATTTTAGTAAAATATTATGAGCTGTTAATTCTGAGAAAAAAATTGCTCTTTTGGAGGTTTATTATTGGTTTCTTCCTTGCTGCTATCCCTTGGTATGTTGGGGCACTTATTCTATTTTGTGGCAGAATTGATTATCGAGAGAAACCAGGATATATCGGTTGCACAGTTGCTGTGAGTAGCACCTCTCTCTCTCTCTCTCTCTGCGTGCATGTAATAAAAATCAATTGTTAAATATTTATTCTTTTAAGTTTCATAAACATCCTTAAATTATTTGTGCCCATGCGTGTGCACAATGGCTAGTAGACATATTTTGAAGCCATATTTAAATGCAGATTCAGTTTGAATGCTAGTCAAGATGGTATCATAGGAGATTTTCCGTTATGTTTTGTCTTTTTGGTTAAAAATGCTACCACCATATCAATTCAAAAAAATCTGTTATCAGAATTTTTACCTAAAATGTGACTTTGATCTGGTTATAGTCAGATCTTGGAAACGATATACACAGCCGTGGAATCTTCAAGCTGAAAGTCAACCCTACTTGAAGGTCCTCCCTTTGCAATTCTAATATATTGATTAAGATCAGACCAATGGCCTCTTTGGAACTCTGTAACCAATACACCCTATTATCAAATCCAAAACCCCTGTTTTATTTAGAACACCCTCTATCCCATTTCATCTTCACTTCTTTTTGTCTACCCTTAAAATAATTGGATTTTGCACATGTGATTTCAATTTATTGTTGGCAATGTTTATCCCCCTTGTAACTTCGGGTGAGATTTTATGTTGTGCAATGATTTACAGGGATCAAGCCGAGAAATCTTTACAAGTAGGGTGTTTTGTGCAATATATCCCTCGAGTCAGAAATGCAAGGATCAAACTTTTAATTTTGGCTTGTCTAACACTTTCTATGATACTGCTCTATGTGCAGGCTATTCTTGCTATCCTTGCTGTTATTCTTGGTGCGACAAAAGGGGCTGATGATTGGTGATCATTCAGTGAAGAGCTGTATAGGTACCAAAATGGATGCATGTGTTTGTCTGTAATCCTGAAATTTTATTGAGTATGGATATGTTCGAAGATTTATCATGAAACTTCTGAAAGTAAAAAAAAAAAAATTAAAAAAAAAAAATGGTATGGATCCCTCAATGCCAGGGTGTCAACCCGGTCCGGTTTTCCGGTTTTTGGCCAAAACCGGGGACTGGAACCGGGGTACCCCGGTTCTTGGTTTTGGGAAACCGGAACCGGGAACCGGATCCCGGTTACCGGCCGGTTCCGGTTTGCACCCGATCCGGTAACCGGTTTTAAAAATAAAATTGTTTTTTTGGCTTAAATCTTTTTTTTTTTTTTTTTGACAAAACAACCACCAGTTGTAGATAATCAAACAAATCCATACCCAAACAAAAACAAATTCATTTAGGTAGAACAAAGAAAGATCTCATGATGTGGGTATGAGCAAGCAAGTAGCTGGAGAAGGATTCCAACGATCAATATCAGTCAATAAGTAGATCTCGTCGTTGGGAACAATATACTAAAATTGCATTAAGATCGGATCACAAATGATCCTCCAATCTTTGACGGATGAGATTATGTGAAAAAAACCTCATTTTTTTCTCTCCTCTGTGCCGAATGCTCTATTCTCTCTCTTTTTTCTTCTTTTTCTTTTGTTTTCTATTTCACCTAAAAGAAACTGCCGAGAAGATAGAAAATAAAAAATAAAAAAAAATAGTGAGTGGGTCGTTGGGTGGTGAAGTGGTTGAATACTGCTGGTAGAGAGATAAAAGGGGAAAAACTAAATTAAAATAAAATAAGTGGTGTGGCGTGTGTAGGAAAAAAAAGAAAGGAATTGTAAATTAATGAAATAATGAAGGTCAAAATGGTAAATTAAGCATCAAACAAAATTCCACTATTCCCCACACTTGTTTTAGCTTTAAGGATAAGATATATTAATTTAATATATATACAAATATTTTAAAAATATATTATTATTATTATGCACCTGGTTCTGGTATTCCCGGTAAAAATCGGGTACTGGAATTGGTGTATCCGGTTTTTTGTTTTTCCCAATCGGAACAGGCTCCTTGGTTTCCTGATTTCTTGGTTTTTCGATAATTTTTGACAGCCCTACTCAATGGTGTACATTATGAGCCCAGAGGTGTCTAAACTATGTTGTGGGCACATGCATCATGGGTGAATTGCAACCGATTTAAATCTCTTACATTGAAACAAAACAGGAAAAATGTAATGCTATGTATTTGTAGTGCTTTGACCATGATCAACTGCACTTAAATTTTTACAATAAATTATTGATGTTTGTGGTATGTTGAAGGATGGATATATTTGCGGCAAGAAACTGTAATAAAACTGCCATACAAGATTGATTTTTTTCTGCCACAGTGCCACATCAACAAGTTGTATGGAAGTTGTACTATTATTTATTAAGTAGCATTACTCAACGGAACAATTAGCCATGAAACCTCGAAGAGATAATGAATATGCAACTATTGTGGTAGGTTCCATTGAGACCTTGTGCGAAAAAATGCAACCGAGTTGGATGATGATGGTTATGTTTATCGCATGTTAGAGTGCACAGAACGAAGTTATTCCGAAATTGGAAATACTCTTTCAGCAAGCTAATATTATTATTCTTTGAGTAATGTTATACACACTCATTTTTTCACTACCACTATCACACCCTTAGGTGGCTCTCACTCTCATAATTCATTTATCCATAAATAAATAAATTAATAAATTAAAAAAAAAAAAAAAAAAAAAAAAAGCTTAAAATGCTCCCTCCAATTAGCATCTTGATACATTTCATTTTCCTTTTCTTTTGTTCATACTTTTCTATTAAGCCTAATGGGAAGAGGAATGAAAGATTCGAACTAGTGATATTTGCTTACTGAAGCGTGATTTTCAGCCGATTGAGTTACCTCTTGAAATTGTTTCTTTGGGTCATGCGAGAAGCATTTGATACACAATTATGTCTACCAATTGCCAAAGGACTACATATTTAAGATTTTAGTAGTACGAACAAGTATGTGTTAGAAAAGGATTCCTAGCAATTTTTTGTCAAATTAAACTTTAGGTTGTTCGGCCACCTATTCGGATAGGTGAGTCTCATGTGAACTATCTCACATGTGCGGTCTAAAGTGCTAGCAATTTGAACACAAAATTGGTAGGGATCCTTCTCAATTCATCCCGAGGATGGGCAAATCTTCATATGATATCTTCCTAGCCTGGAATTCCATGCATCATGGAGTCAAAAGAGTTCCCAGACTCATATCTTACAGAATTAGTGTGTTAAATTATTAAGCAACAAATAGAAATAGAAATAGAAATAGTTTTTTTTTTTAAAAAAAAAAAATGGAGCTTCTTTATGGTCAACGGGTGAACTTGAAGGAAGTTTGGCAAAAGAGCCTACCAAACCTTTCTCGAATGACTACTCAACACTAAAATTATAAATCTTAAATAACACATATTAATAGTCTTTTGGTAAATAAATAAATAAATTATATGTAATAATGTCACTCAAAAAAAAGTTATATGCAATATGTATTTAAAGAGTAGAGTACGTAGGCACAACTAAAAGATACAAATCAATGGTATACAGGGTACAAGACAAATATCACAACCTCATGAATCAAAAGACTATATATAACTCCTTAATTTATTTCCATTTATGATAGATTAAAGGAAATATATATATATATATATATATATATATATATATATATATATATATATAGGATCTCCCGAACAAATTGTTCGATTCTATTCCGGATCTTGGAACATTACGCAAGCTAATTATAGTACTATTAAGAAATAAATTCTTTACGTCATTTTATGCATTACTAAATTTCAATCTGATTTGTTAAATAAAAAGTTTCGATTACGCATTGATTGTAAATCTGCAAAATACATTCTGAAAAAAGATGTTGAAAACATTGCATCAAAACAAATTTTTGCCAGATGGCGAGCCGTTTTAAGTGTTTTTTATTTTGATATTGAATACATTAAAGGTTCCAATAACTCTATTTCAGATTTTCTCATTCATGAATTTTTGCAGTGCCAGCATGGCAAGCAAAAAGGATAAGGAGAAGATTGACTCCAAGTCTTTGGTCTTAAAACCAGAGTCTGCCATTAATGCTCCCGTTACTAATTCATCTGTTGCTCTCGCTAACTGTTTCTCGGCTTTTAGCCCCGGATCACTAGCTACCTACTCCAGTGCTCTCGTTTCAGATTATGATCCTTTTGTCATTTATTCTCAAAAATCCACTATTCCTTTCATTAAATACGATAAAACATCAGCTTATGTCGTTCTTCCTCATTCTGGGCATTTATTTCATATTGAGATAAACCGTTCTCACATTAAATCTCCTACTCAAATTGCCACTTCTTACTTTCCTTCCCAGTTTCATTGGATCCCTGAGCATCCTCTGAAAACTCTTTCATACTACACTAATATCCTGCACCAGATAAAGTTTGTTCATTTCAAACCCATTTACAGTAAAATTGAACCCAAAAAATTACTTTATCACAGTGTCTATTTTGATAGAATCATTCCTGAAAAAGATCGGGGGTAACATTCCTCGAACCCAAGAAAATTGAAAGATTTTCCCATCCCGTTTTGCTATTATGATTACATTGATGCCTGGTCCAAATTCATGCTCTACCAAAACCCTAAGTTTGACCACTCTTGGTTCATAAACTTTGATAAAGAATTTGGAGGCATCCTCCCTCTATGGTTCTCCAGGTGGTGGATGAAGTTTGGTCTTATTCCTGGTATCCTCCTACTAAAACTCGTTGAGACTTTCAAATCATTCAAGAATCTCTACAATACTGATGAACATGAGGCCAAATTTCCCCACATTCTGCATTCTATCAAAAAGTTCAAAATTCCTTGGATCATAAAATGGTAATATGTCATTCTTGATGACAAGGTAGAATGACATTGGTATGTAAAATGGTGGGATAATTATCCACGGGTTGATAATATCGTTGAGAATGTCAAAAATCTAGCCCATTTGCCAAAAATCCAAGCCCCTCTAATTCCCAATCAATTCACCATTGGCGCCGCTACTCCCGCTACTTCTTCCAGTTCTTCTAAGAAAAAATCTTCTATGAAGAAAAAAGAAAAGAAGAACATTTTAAAAGCACTTATGGAGTCTCTCAACGATAATTCTGATAAAGATGAAGAAGAAAATTCTTATGCATCTTCTGAAGCTACTTTTAACCCCATGAGAGAATGGTACGGAAATTCTGGTTTCCCTGGTGATAGCCCCGATAACTATTACTCCGGAATTGAAGATTTATAATCATTTGCCCTTCACAGTAGCACCACTCACTTGCCCTTCACAATGGCACCGTTCATTTACCCTTCACAGTGGCATCGTTCATTTGCTCTTCATAGTGGCACCGCTCACTTGCCCTTCACAGTGGCACTGTTCATTTGCCCTTCACAGTGGCATCGTTCATTTGCCCTTCACAGTGGCACCGTTCAACTTGCCTTTCACAGTGGCCCCGTTCAACTTGCCTTTTACAAAGGCACCGCTACATTTACCCACCAGGGTACCATTTCTATTCCTGAAGACATTTGCCTATCATCATGACACAGTTTCTGCTACAATGCTTGCCGATACTACAGTTTCTGCTACAGTTCTTGCCGACATTACAGTATTCCACAGTTTCTATCGACATTACAGTTCTTTACTTTTATTGTTAACTTTCTCAATGTAATTTTTATTTACCCAATTGGATTTTGTCTATAAAAAGACGGATCCCCCTCATTGTAATGAAGAAGCTTTCAGCCTAAACACTGAAGTCATTCTGCAACTATCCTGCCTACTATTTGTAATCTCTTCTGCTCTTGTGTACTTTCACTACTTTTAAACTACGTTTGAATCTGTAAGTACTCTTGTTAATCAGATCCTTTGATATTTTTTCATTATCAATCTTTTCCATTTCTCTTTTATATACTCCAATTTCGCGCTTACTCTGGAAATTCTTGCATCATGTTTATTTTACTTGCAATTACCACCTACATGGATGGTTCTACTGCTTTATTTTCATTAATTATTTCATTTATTTTTAATTAATTTCTAATTAATTCTTATCATCCCCCTCCATTGGTATCTTTCATTATTACTAGCAATGGCAAACGTTTGTTCAACGGTTTTAACAAAGTATTCAGCTTTCCAAGTGGATTTTAACCAAGAGGTAGTGTAAACTTCCTTAGTGGAAAGTTTAGGGATATTCCATTTATCGAAATTAAACGCATTATCATTTTCAACAGAGAAATGTTCTTTCTTGTAACTATTGTAATATGGAGCAGGTCTTTTCTTGAAAACCCTGTTAGGTTTCTTTCTATTTCTCAGAGAGGGAGCCATAGGAAGTAACCCAAATTGTTCGCAGATATTACCCATTTCATATTTAGTTTTTTTAGTATTCTTCAATTGTTGTCTTATCATTTTTTGGTCAATGCATATTTTTATGCCAATTTTTTTAACGGTAGAAAACAAGTCACCATAAGTTAAGTTTTCATATTCAATTAATCCAGTGTTCGAGTTAATAAGTTCATCCTTAACTTTGTGAGCAAATAATGAAGGTAATCCATCAATAAATTTTTCTTTCCAATAAGGTTTTTGACTATCAAATCTAACCATAACACGAGAAAGAAAAATATCTTGATACCATCTATAATCAGACATAGTAGGACAACGAAGATTATTCAGGTAATCAGAGATATGAGAAGTAATGTTAGATGGTGTTCCAATAAAATGTTTAATGATGGTATAAATTAATGTGTTAACGCTATCAGGTTCACCTGTGCCACGTTGTTCATCAAATATTGGGAAACCATCTTCATCTTTCTTGACAGCTTTCCTAATTGTTTCTCGAGATTCTTCGGTAAGGTGTTTGTCCCACCAATTCCGAAGAGTTCCAGAGAAACCAGTAGAAAACAGATCAACAATTTCTGATTGGTTTAAATTGTGATTGGTAACGTAGGCATTAGCAACCATAGACATGTGATTCATTTTATTTAACACTTCTTGTTCAGATAAGCCATCGATGTTCCATTCATAGAGTTTATCTGCTGAAACGGAAAACTGAGATTGAAATTTTTTTTCTTCAAACTGTAAATCAGGAGGAGTGGGTTTTGAATACCAATTTTTTGTGATATTAATGGGTTTGGTTTTATCAAAAATTATTTGGAGTTTTTGCTCTGAATCATTGCTTCCAAAATTTTCTTCAATCAGAAGGATATTGAGACTATTCAGAATTTTCGGAATCAGAAGTTTCATCAATCTTTTGAATAACACAAGCTTTTCCAGAGGTGTTGGCTTGACTGGCTTTTAATTCTACCAGCATTTTGTCAATCTTTTCAACATTTTTTTGGTTAGTGGTTCTCAGCCCAAGATTTTTTCTTTCTTCAGGTAGAGAAATGATTGGTTTTTCAGTTTTCAAACCAGGGATAATGGGAGTGTCGATTTTATTTTCAATGCGATCCAATTGTTGACCAATGATATGAAGGGATTGGTTGACAAAATTGTTTTACTCAATGATTTTTCTAGTTTCATTGTTGGTAGGATCAGGAGTTTTAAAAGGGGAGGCTTTAACAGTAGTATCAGTTTCGTAAGTACGGACTAGTAAATTTTCAAGAGGTGGATGAGAAGCTTTGACAGTGGTTTTATTTTCTTTAACAAAAGATTTTTTAACAACATTTAGAACATTGTTGGTGGGGTAATGATTTTGAAGAAAATCAAAAAACAAAATATGCTTTTGTTCTTCAATCATTTTTTTAGACCAACGGACTTTGATAATGGATCTTTCTTTTTCAGAAAAATTAGAACGGTAAGCATGTCGTAATGAAAAAGAAAATCTTTTTAGAATTCTACAATTAGTTAATTCTTCTGATTCATCTGACAATGATTTTTTAACAACCTCAAGTGACTCCGATTACCATTTTGCTAGTGAATTCTCTGACAATGATTTCAAAATTGGTTGTAATGATTCTTGTTGCAAAAATGTCAAAACTTACAATGTTCTCACAAAAACTAAAGAACAAGAAATTTGCTAATCACTTTAATTTCAAAATTTGAAAATCCTGAACTAAAATAAGACTACCTTAAAAAACTCAAGAATACGGTGATTAAAAATGCTAATAAACCTAACAATGCAAAAATCTCTCTTGATGAAACTTTGGAACGATTTTCTAAACAAAAATCCAAAGAGATTACTATCTCAGATTTGCAGCTTGAGATTAGTAATATCAAGAAAGAAATTGTTGATTTAAAAAATGACCTGTACACTGTTAAAACGGATAATAACGATTTAAAATAACAACTTTTAATTCTGAAACTTCAAGATTGTTTTCAAGATAACAATTTTGATGATGATAAACAATCTGAGCACTCTGATGAAGCAGAATCTAGTAATAAAGTGATTTCCGATAAAGTCAAGATTGTCAGTCTTATTAACAAGGTTGTCCCACCTAAATGGTATTATAAAGTTAATATCATCGTTGCTCCTGATTATACCCTTGATGTCTTTGCTTTGATTGATTCTGGTGCTGATTTGGATTGTATTCAAGAAGGGTTAGTACTTAGTAAATATTTTGAAAAATCCACTAAAAAATTAAATTCTGCCAATGGAAGCCGTTTACAAATCAAGTATGAATTGAATAATGTTCATGTTTGCCAGAACAATGTTTGTTTTGATACTCCTGCTGTCCTTGTTAAAAATATGTCTGAAAAAGTTATTCTTGACATTCCCTTCATTGCCATGCTTTATCCTTTCACTGTTGATGAAACTGGTGTTTCAACCATTAAAATGGGCGTTGAAGTAAAATTCTATTTTGCTTCCAAATTTGAAATTGATGTTAGTCGCTTGAACATTATCTCTGCTAAAACTATGCATTTAAACTTTTTGAAACAAGAAGTTAAATACAAAAAGATTGCTGAACAGCTTTTTGATAAATTACTGCAATCTAATATTACGGCTTTCAATACTCTGATCATCGATCTAGTTTGCTCTGAACTTCCTACTGCCTTTTGGCATAGGAAAAAGCACATTGTTTCTTCACCATATATTAAAGATTTTTCTGAAAATAAAATTCCCACTAAAGCCAGGCCCATTTAAATGAATGTTAAAACTTTAGATTTTTGCCAAAAAGAAATTGCCGATTTACTTGTCAAATGTATCATTCGTAAAAGCAAGTCTCCTTAGTCTATCGCTGCTTTTTATGCTATGAAAAATGCTGAAGTCGAAAGGGGAACTCCTAGACTAGTAATTAATTACAAACCGCTCAATGATGTGCTAGAATGGATCAGGTACCCCATTCCTAATAGGAAGGACTTAGTTAGTCGCATTAGTGAGGCTCTAGTCTTTTCTAAGTTCGACATGAAGTCAGGGTTTTGGCAAATCCAGATTAATGATACGGATAGGTATAAGACTGCTTTTACTACTCCTTTTGGGCATTATGAGTGGAATGTCATGCCTTTTGGTCTAAAGAATGCTCCTAGTGAATTCCAAAACATCATGAACGATATCTTCAATCCCTTCAGTCATTTTACTATCGTTTACATTGATGATGTTCTGATTTATTCAAAATCTATTGATGAACATTGGAAACATTTGAATTCATTTCTAGAAACAATCAAACACAATGGACTTGTTGTCTCCGCTAAAAAGATCAAGCTTTTCCAAACCAAAATTAGATTCCTTGGTTTTGACATTTCTGAAGGTTAGATAAGACCCATTGATAGAGCTATTCAGTTCGCCAATAAATTTCCTGATGTTATCATTGATAAAACCCAGCTCCAAAGATTCTTAGGTTCTTTAAATTACATTGCAGATTTCTACAAAGACCTGAGAAAACACTGCAAGCCCTTGTTTGATCGTTTACTAAATCCTCCTCCTCCTTGGACTAACATTCACACTCCATTCGTCAGAGAGATTAAAACTCATGTCAAGACCTTACCCTGCTTAGGTATTCCTTTCGATAATGCTTTCAAAATTGTTGAGACTGATGCTTCTGAAATTGGCTTCGGAGGCATTCTGAAACAAGTTTTTTCTCCAGGATCTCCCGAACAAATTGTTTGATTCCATTCAATCTTCCTAACGAATGGCTTTTGGAAAATGTATCTAAGCCTGCTAGAGTAGAAAATGACACCACTAATCTTGACTACATCCAACAGTACTTGAATGGATCTGTTAAGATCAGTTTTTTTGATTTGAACCTTTCTAACAAAATTTAAAGGCCATTGTTAATTAATGAAAGAAGGAATTCTTTTGCTGGTTCAACCACCACAGAAGGACTCCAACGAAGAGATAAAGACGTTGAAAAATTTCTTGCTAATCCTGATTTAAAATTAAAAAGTGTTTCTGTTGATTCTCAAGTTTCTTTTGCTTTTTACACTACTAAGCAAACTCCTCCTCCCTCTCAAGTTGATGATGACAGAGGATCTCTTTCTCCTTCCGCTTCGGATTTTAACGGATCTCTTCCTCCTCCCCATCAATTAAATGTTATTCATGCTCCTGTAAAAAATTTCTTTTCCCAAATCGATTGGCCTGCTTTACAAAAGGATTTTCCCTCAAAAGAATTAATTTCTTTTGATATATATATATATATATATATATATTCTTTAGTCCCATAAACTATTATCATATTTTTACATCAAAACTTTAAAAAGTAATATTGGGCCCCATAATACTAATACGTGTTAAATTAAACACTTCTGCATTTTTCTCCTCTAAATACCCTTGAAGTTATTTAAAAAAAAACATTTGAACAAAAAAAATTAAGGGGACTAATATGAAAGAGAAGTGCTAGGGAGCCAAACAAATGAACCCAAAAAATTTTTCAAACTGATGTTGATGAGAATCAACAAGCACCA